>NC_082738.1:61977853-62292656 GCF_030144855.1 Hypanus sabinus | reverse complement strand
ACTTGACCTGTTAATCAGGCAGTTACTTGCAAAATGTGGCTTGTTTTTAAGCTGGAAGAGAGTACAAGGAGCTTTAGGAAATTTGCAAGCGTTCAGCATTTTTCAGTATAAAGAAACATAATATACTCTATGTGCATTAAGTTTATTTCATGAACTTCAAGTGGTAGACCAAAGGCTGCTTGTAAAAGTAAATGCAAAGACTAAAGCCCAGCTGGATGTATAGAAGGCCAAAAAGAATGGAGTCAATGAAGATTCTTAGAGATATCCGAGGAAGTTACCAGAAAAGTTGTTGAAGGCAAGGCAGTGGATATTGTCCACATGGGTGACGAAGTCCCGCATGGGAGGTTGGTCAAGAAAGTTCAGTAGCTCGACATTCAAGATGAGGTAATACATTGGATTAGACATTGACTTTGTGGGAGAAACCAGAGCATGGAAGTATATGGTTGCCTCTCTGACTGGAGGCCTGTGACTAGTGGAGTGCAACAGGGACTGGAGCTGAGTCTGTTGCTGTTTGTCATTTACACCAGTGATCTGAATGATAATGTGGTTAACTCGATCCGCAAATTTGCCAATGACACCAAGATTGGGAGTGTAGTGTCAGTGAGGAAAACTATTAAAGCTTGCAGCAGGATCTAGACCAGCTGGAAAAATGGGCTGAAAAATGGCAGATGGAATTTAATGCAGACACGTCCAAGATGTTGCATTTTGGTAGGACCAAACATGATAGATCTTACACAGAGGACAGTAGAGCACTGAGGAGTGTGGTAGTAAAAAGGGATCTGAGAGTACAGGTCCATAATTCATTGAAAGTGGCATCACAGGTAGGTAGGGTTGTAAAGAAAGCTTTTGGCACATTGGCCTTCATAAATCAAAGTATTGAGTACAGGAGATGGGATGTTATGCTGAAGTTGTAAGAGACATTGGTGAGGCCTAATTTGGAGTATTGTGTGAAGTTTTGGTCACCTACTTATGGGAAAGATGTAAATAAGTTTGAAAGAGCACAGAGAAAATTTACAAGGATGTTGCCAGGTCTGGAGTTCCTGAGTATTAAGGAAAGATTGAATAGGTTAGGACTGTATTCCTTAGAACATAGAAGATTGAGAGGTGATTTGATAGAGCTAATCAAAATTATGAGGGGTATAGATAGGGTAGATGCAAGCAGGCTTTTTCCACTGAAATTAAGTGAGATTACAACTAACTGCCATGGGTTAATGGCAAGTGTGGATTGGGATAGACGGTTTTCTGGCAAAGGTGTATTTAGTAAGTGGGAGGTCTTCAAAGCTTGTATGTGCCTGTCGAAATGAAAGGTAAAAATAACAGATGCCAGAATGAATCATTTCATGGCAATGGATGACATGGATCATTTGAATAATCGACAGATTATTCAGAAGTGTGATGATTCTCTTTTGATATGTATGTTTGTTTGTGTGTTGAAAGGGGAGAAGGCGACATGTTATATTCAATGTAACAGAAATGTCCCCCTTCCAAATGAACAAGATGTGAATTTTATTTTATTTTATTTTCCACAGTTTTACAAGTTCTTCTCATTAAAAACTCCAAAGAAAACTTTCTGTTTGGGTGATTTTTGAGAAGGTTTTTAACTCACTGGCTAGCTTTGTACACACACAATGTGAGGGCAGAAGAGTATTAGTTTACTATTGTCACATGTACCAAGAAACAGCTTTTGTTTTCTGTTTGCCACCCAGACAGATCATGCCATACATAATTACATTGAGGTCGTAAAATGAAAATAGAATGCAGAATATAATGCTGCATCTACACCGAAAATGACACCATAATTCATATAAAATGCACTCAGCCAATAAATATCTAACTCTGCTATGGATGGTCCCAAACCTGACTGCGAAAGGAGGAGGGTTGGGCATGGAGTCAGCAATCCCATCCCATTAAAAAAAACCAGTGGTACAGAAACGTGAACACAAGCTCCAAAGACTGGGAGCATTAGTAGAGAAAGGAGAGAAAGGATCTTTGAAAATGAGCTACACCTGGGACAACTTGAAAGACTGGCTTAGTACCCTGGCGAGCTGCTGTCACTGGCCTATGATTTTGAAGGGATAATGGGCTTAAGAAGATAAAAAAGATGAAGAAAACTTAAATAAGTTACAATAAATAGTGCAAAAGAGGAACACACAAAATACTGGAGAAACTTAGCAGGTTAGGCAGCATTTACAGAGGAGTGTGGGTAAGGAAGGAACTGAACTCAGGGATGAGAATTTCAGAATCAGAATTAGAATCAGGTTTATTATTTGGCATTTTGAAGCAGCAGTACACTGCAAAACATAAAATGACTGTAAGTTACAATAAGAAATATAAAAATATAAATAAGTAGTGCAAAAGAAGAGCAAAATAACAAGGTTGTGTTCATGGATTCAGGGACCATTCAGGAGTCTGATAGTGGAGAGGAAGAAGCTGTTTCTAAAACATTAAGTATGTGCCTTCTGGCTTTTGCATCTCCTCTTTGTTGGTAGTAATGAGAAGAGGGTATAAGACATAGGAGCAATATTAGGCCATTGAGTCTGCTTCGCTATTCTATCCTGGCTGATTTATTATCCCTCTCAACCTAACTCTCCTGATTTCTTCCCATAACATATGACAACCTGACTAACTAAAAATCTATTAAACTTGTTTTAAATATACTCAATGACTTGCCCTCCACAGCCATCTGTGGCAATGAATTCCAAAGATTCACTACCATCTGGTTAAAGAAATTGCTTCTCATTTGTGGCCGTGCCCTTGGGACCTAAACTCACACACTAAATAAAATATCTTCTCTACATCCGTCTATCTAGGCCTTAAATATTCAATAGATTTCAATGAGATTCCTCCCTCATTCTCCTAAACTCCAGAGAGTACAGGCCCAGAGCCAAACACTCCTCATATGGTAACACTTTTCCAGAATTATTCTCGTAAACCTTCTCTAGACCCTCTACAATGTCAGCATGTCTCTTCTTAGATAGGGGGCCCAAAGCTGTTCCTAATGCTCCAAGTGTGATCTGACCAATGCCTTATAAAGCCTCAGCAAAACATCCTTGCTCTTATATTCTTGTCCTCTCAAAATTAGTATGAACATTGTATTTGTCCTTCTTACCACTGACTCAACCTGCAAGTTAACTTTTAGGGAATCCTGCACGATGGCTCCCAAGTCCCTTTGTACTTCTGATTTTTGAACTTTCTTCCTGTTTAGAAAATAATCTATGATTTTATTCCTTTTTACCAAAGTTCATGGCCATGCATTTCCCTGCACTATATTCCATCTGCTACATATTCTAATGCCCATTCTCTAATCTGTCCAATTCTTTCTGCAGCCTCCCTGCTTCGTCAATACTACCTGCCCCTCCACCTACCTTTGTATTGTCTGCAAACTTGGTCACAAAGCCATCAATTGCTTCATCTACATAATTGACATATAAAAACTAAAGAAGCTGTCCTCATACCGACCCCTCCAGAACACCACTAGTCACTGGCAGCCAACCTGAATAAGCTTCCTTTATTTCCACTCTTTGCCTTCTGCCAGTCAGACAATCTTCTATTCATGCTAGTATCTTTCCTGTAATACCTTGAGCTCTTATTTTGTTAAGCAGCCTCATGTGACATGCCTTGTCAAAAGCCATCTGAAAATCCAACATTCACTGACCCTCCTTTGTCTATCATGGCTGTTATTTCCTCAAATAACTGCAACAGATTTGTCAGTCAAGATTTTCCCTTAAGGAAACCATGCTGACTATGGCCTATTATGTGCCTACAAGTATACACAAACCTCATCCTTAATCATCGACTCCAACATCTTCCCAACCACTGAAGATAGGCTAACTGACCTATGATGTCCTTTCTTCTGCCTGCCTCTCTTCTTAAAGACTGGAGTGACATTTGCAATTTTCCAGACCTCCAGAACCATTCCAGAATCTAGTGATCCTTGAAAGATCATTACTAATGCCTCCACAACCTCTTCAGTTACCACTATTAGAAATCTGGGGTGCAGTTCATCTGGTCCATGTGACTCATCTACATTCATACTTTCCAGTTTCCCAAGCACCTTCTCCTTAGTAATAGCAACTTCACAAACTTCTGCCCCTGACATGCTTCAATTTCTGACATGTTGCCAGTGTCTTCCACAGTGAAAATGGATGGAAAATACTTCAGTTCATCCACAATTTCTTTGTCCCCCATTACTACCTCTCCAGCATCATTTCCCAGTAGTCTGATGTACACTTTCACCTCCTTATATATCTGGAAAAACCTTTTGGTTTCCTCTTTGATATTTTTGGCTAGTTTACCTTCATATCTCATTGTTTTTATCCTTATGGTTTCTTCAGTTGCCTTCTGATGGTTTTTAAAATTTTCCCAATCCTCTAACTTCCCACTCATTTTTGCTCTATTTTGCTTTTATGCTGTCTTTGACTTCCCTTGTCAGTCACGGTTGTGTCATCGTCCCTTTAGAATACTTCTTTATCTTTGGGATGTATCTATCCTGTGCCTTCCGAATTGCCTCCAGAAACTCCAGCCATTGCTGTTCAGCCTTCATCCTTCTTGTGTCCCCTTCTAATCGACTTTGGGCAGCTCCTCTCTCGTGCCTCTGTAATTCCCTTTATTCCATTGTTATATTTGACTTGATCTTCTCCCTCTCAAACTGCAGGGTGAATTCTATCAAATCATAATCACTGCCTCACAAGAGTTCCTTTAGAAGAGATCCCAATGATCCAGAAATCTGAAACCCTGTCCCCAGCACCACTTCCTCAGTCACTCATTCATCTGTACCATCATCCTTTTCCTGCCCTGACTAACACATGACCCTGGGAGTAATCCAGAGATTGCTACCTTAGAGGTCCTGTTCTTCAGCCTTTTTCCTAGCTCCTTGTACTCACTGCGCAGGACCATTTTCTACCTATGATATTGTTGCTAATGTGCACCATGACCTCTGGCTGCTCACCTTCCATCTTAAGAATCTTCTGCAGCCACTCTGAGACATCCTGGACCTTAGCAACCAGGAGGAAACACACCATCCTGGCTTCTCTTTCATGGCCCCAGAATCTCCTGCCCGGGATCCCTAACTATTGATTCTGCTATCACTAGTGTTTTGCCTGACTTTACCCTTCTTTAATGAGCCACAGAGCCAGCTGCAGTGCCACTGACCTAGCTGCTGCTGCTATGCCCTGATAGGTCATTCTCTCCCAGCAGCATCCAGAGGAATATATTTGTTGCAGAGAAGAATAACTACGGGGAACCCTGCACTGATTGCTTACTCTCCTTACTTCTCCTGATGGCCATCAATCTACTATCTGAAGCCTGCTGTCTTGGGTGTGATCACCTCGGTAAAAGATTTGAAGATTTGGGTGTGAAGATTTCAGCCTCCCAGGTGGTCCTGAGTGCATCCAGCTCCAACTCCAGTTAATTGACCTTATTAAACAGGAGCTGATGTTGGGTGCATTTCCTGAAGATGTAGTCACCAGGGAGACCATTAGCTACACTGGAATCCCATATCTCACAGGAGGAACATTCTCCTGCTTACACTTGTTATGCCTTTAGCTTCTTGAACTTATGTTCTAGCCTGTGCCTGTTCTCATCAAAGTCTGTGGAACCAAAGCCTGATCACTCTAACACTGTCCACGCACGCAATGGCTGCTCCAACAATAGCCACTCCATTCAACCCTAGTTACTATTAACTCAAGTAATCTCCCACTTTGTGGACAAGTCTCCGCAACTCCCGCTCTGCAGACTTGTTCCGATTGGCTTTCTTTACTTTTCAAAACTGGCACGTAAAGTCTCCTAAAGTACTCTCTCCAACTCATTCTGCAGACAAGTTCCGATAGAATGTCCTAGATAGCAAATGTCCTTAATGATGGATACCACCTTTTTGAAGGTAATGACTTTTGAAGGAGTCCTCGATGGTGAGGAGGCTAATACCCATAATGGAGCTGAATGAGTCTGCAACCCTTTGCAGCTCGTCACGTACCCCATGACCGGGTTACCGAACCAGCAGAAATGGAATACATGTTGGAGTCTGGTATTACTGTAGTTTTTATTAGTAAACTAAGTAATACAGTACTATAAAATGCAAAAACATATATAAAACAGGTTAAAAATGCATAAGTGTGGAAATAGGAATCAAAACAAAGCTCTTTCAAAGTCTAGGGGTAAATGAATAGTCTTACGATGATGCAGAGTTCAGTTCAGTTCAGTTTAGTTTAGGTCGAGGTAGTTGCTGGTGTACCGTTGGAGAGAGAGAGAGAGAGAGAGTGAGAGGTGATGCAGTTGCCGTCAAATCTTCAGTTATCTTCCTGGTCTGTTATGGTCACTGACTATAACAGACTATAACTGACTATAACCCCGTATGACCGTTCTTCAGTGGTAGACCCATCACCCAGGTGAGGGTGGACACAAACACAAGTCCCCACTGGTCGCACTTTCTCACACTGTGAGCCACTGATTGATTCCCCGAATCGACCCTCCAAACCCTCACCTTCATGTGGGTGCACAACAGTCTTTCAGTGTCCCGTGGTGTGTCTGCTTGTGTCTTCGCAGACCTGCTTTTTATCATCACTTGCAAGGCACCAGCTGTCCATCACTTGGTCCCCCTTGCTGTCTCAGCAAGAATCCTCACAAGCAGGCAAAGAAAGTGTCCTTGGAGCAAAGGTAAACAATTAGCTAAGAAGCCATAATATTAAATCATGTCTGTCTCTCTCTCATCTGCAGCAGGATGTCTCCCCCCCTTCCCCTCTCTCTCTCATTAGCAGCATAGTTCACAGGGGGGTCAACTCTGGACCCCATCTCAGCTTTGTTTGCTCATCACAAGCTCTTCTGATTCTCTGCATTGGAGCCTCCATACCAGACAGTGATGCAACCAGTCGGAACTTGTCTGTGGATCAGGAACCATTGTAGGCCTCATGTAATGGGTAAATTGAGGTTGTTGCCTGCAGGGTTTATGGGCAGCAGGGTTCTTGCTGGTGAATTTATGGGAAGATGGCCAGCCAAGTGAATTATGGAACAGATTAAACCTTTGATAACCTAGCATCAAAGCAAATGCAGAAGACAGCGCCAACTACCGCCCTTTTAATCACTGATGGGATCACTCTGCTGCCAGAAAACTGAAGAAAGAGCCTGTGTGGCCTATTGTTGTAATCTGCAGCATAGGCCTTTGCATTCGAAGGATGTTTGTGAGGTTCTGTGTTTATGGTTTTGGAATATGAACTACGGACTTTTTCAGTCTTCTGGCTTTTATATTCTGTGTTGTCGCCCATTCTTTCTCATTTTTTGTGTGAGGAGAGGGGGGGTTTTGTTGCATTTTGTATGGGGGAAAGGGGCTTGGGGGCTTATGTTCTTGTTGTGTTCTGTGCAAGTGGAGAGGGGTTTTGTGGTTGATATTCTTGTCACATTTTTGTTAGCTTTTTGTGTGGGGTGGGGGATTTAGGGGCTGATGTTCTTGTTGTATTCTGTGCTGGCAGGGGGTTTGGGGGGATTGTTGATCATGTTGCCATTCTTTTTTTGTGCAGGGGGTGGATTTGCTGTTTCTCTTTGTACTGACTTCAATGGTTTTCTTTGTTTCATGGCTATCTGGAGAAGAAGAATCTCAGAGTTGTATACTGCATACATACTTTGATAATAAATAAATCTTTGAACCTTTTGAACCTGTAAACCCTTGGGACTTGTGCTGTGCTAGCAGATATTCTGGATAGTTGAAATTAGAATTAGTTTATTATTGTCTCAAATGCTGGATGTTACTCTAATTACTACCCAAATACACACATTTGTTTCACATTATTTATACATTACACAGTAAATTTTTCAGTGAACTCCATGAGTTTAAAGAGAGTATACCAAAGTATATTCAAGCATACCAGACTTCAACACAGCCACAAATCTCTCCATGTTCTAAACCCCTGATGATACATACCTCAGTGCTGGCTCTGCCACACACCCAGCCAACAATCCTAACCCCTGCCTGATTGCAGTACTTGACTTGCTGTCTAGACCTCTGTCTTGCAATCTGGACTAAAGCCTGAGTTAGCTGTCAGACCATCAGGGAATACAAACAGGAGACACAAGCTACTGGAATCTGGAACAACATACAAAAGATGCCAAATGCTAGAAAACTGATAAAGAGTCTTGTCTTGAAAAGGTAAATATCTACTTCCCTTCCACAGATGCTGAGTGACCTATTGAATTTCTCCAGCTTCTTGTTCGTTGCTCAAGATTTGGATGTCTGGTTCTTGGAGTTTTACTGAGTGAAAATCCTGAGTACAATGCATGGAGAGGCTGGATGATGAACTGTTTACTGTAAGCCTTCTGTTTTCTAGTTAAGACCTACACAGATTGAATATAACAAGACACAGGATGATTCAGGCTTCACCAATGTAACTAATTGATGAAGGCTACATTTTCAATATGCAAAAAAACAATCTGCTGAACAAATTCAATGGGTTAAGTAGTATTTATGGGTGGAGATGAACTGTTGATATTTCTGTTTGAAACCCTGCATCAGGACTGAGGAATGGATAAACAGAAGTTGGAGTAGGAGTGCCATGGAGAGCAGAGGGATGGCTCCTCTAAACTTGTCCTGATGCAGGGTTTTGACCTAAAATGTTGACAATTCCTTTTTCTCCCATGAATGTTGCTCAACACACTGAGTTTTGCAACAGTTATTGGCAGAATCTCAGATGTTGATAAGGAAGCTTACAACTTTGAGGTAGATCAGCTGGTTGAGTGTTGCCAAAACAAAAATCTTGCACTGTGAACTTCAGGAAGGGGAAGTCAGGAGAATATACAGCAAACCTCATTGAGGGGTCAGCTGAGGAAAAGAAAAGCAGTTTCAGGTCCTTGGGTGTTACTTCTCAGACATCCAACATTTTGACGCAATCACAAAGAAAGCACAGCAGTGGCTCTAATAGGAGTTTAAGAAGATTTGGCATATCACAAAAGATTCTTAGAATTTTTTTCATAGATGTACAATAAAGAACGCTCTAACTGGTTGCATCAACGCCTGGTATTACAAGAGGTTGCAGAGACTTTCAGATTCAGCCAGCTCTCTCACGGGTACAACCCTCCCCACCATCAAAGACATCTTCAATAGGGAGTGCCTTAAGAAGGTAGCATTGATATTAAGGACCTCACCATGCAAGGCATGCCTACTTCTGCTACAGCCATTGGGAGGAAGTACAGGAACTTGAAGACCCTCACTCAATGTTTCAGGAACAGCTTCTTCTCTTTCACCATCAGTTTTCTGAATGATTCATGAGCACATGAACACTACTTCATTATTCCACTTTTGCACTGTATTTACAGTATTTTTGTAATTATATTTTGCCTTTTTTGTATTGTATTACTGCCACAAATCAACAAATGCCATGTCACATATTAGTGATAATAAACCCGATGCCGATTCTTCCAGTAGATTGTTTTTTTAGAATCCAGCATCTGCGGTCTCTTGTGTATCTGGTGTTTCTGTGCCTTGTAAGTTAATAAGCAGAAAATGTGATTGTTACTGAAAGCAGTATCTCAAAAGTAATGGGGATAGGAATAATCTAAAAATAATCTACTCAGAAATAAAAGCATAAAATATGGAAATAATCGGTAGGTCGGGCAGCAAAAGTTCTGTTGAAGGTGGTTCAACCTAAAGCCCAGTTTTGTTTTTCCTCAGATTCTGTCTGACCTACTGACTGTTTTCAGAACTTTCTGTTTTTATTCAGCTTGAAAACTAAAGCCTACCTACCAGTAGAAACAATCAATGCTTTCTTCTTTAGTGCTCTGATATGAAAAGAGAAGAGGATGAATGTGGGAGGTGGAGGTCTGGTAGGTCAGTCTGAGTGCAAACTGGAAGGCTGTTTAGGGAGCAAAGTCCCAGATCTTAGCAGTATCTAGTTTTAGATATTGCAGAAAAGATTCCTGATTAGTAAGAGTATCAAAGGTTATGGGAGAAGGCAGGAGAATGGGGTTGGGAGGGATATAAATCAGCCATGATGAAAGAGCAGAGTGGATATGATGGGCCAATTGGCCTAATTCTGCTCCTGCCTCTGTTCCTATTTCTGCCTTATGGTCCCAGAGGGAGTGCAGGAAGAGTTACTGAAATGGTTCTATGGTTGAGACATTCCAAATTCAAGTTTAGACCACAGACTGAGGCTGTTCTTCCTATAGCACAGAAAACTGAGAAAGAAAATTAATAAGTGTACATCACACTAAGATGATTTAGATAGTGCAAAATGGGTCTCATTAGGGGATACTTCATGGATGACAACAATTCAAAGTTTTGGGAAAAAGGTAGACTGTGATAGGCTTGAAAAGGTAGTCACTTTTGAGAGCTCTTTACAACTCTTGTTCTCAGTATTAATACAAATTTACATAGTTGGGCTTCTTTTGCAAAATTTTACTGTAGTTTTTTTTCCTGTGAGCAGCTAACGTCCAATGTATAAAATACTCCAGTGGAGTAAAGGGAATTACAAAGGCATGAGTCAGGAGTTGGTCAGAATTGATTGGAAAAGAGCCTTTTAAATTGAAGAAAGAGGCTGAGTGAACCACAGAACCATAGAGCACTACAGCACAGTACAGGCCCTTCAGCCCTCCATGTTGTGCCAACCCATATAAACCTTAAAAAAAGTACTAAACCCACACTACCCCATAACCCTCCATTTTTCTTTCATCCATGTGCCTGTCCAAGAGGCTCTTAAATACCCCTAATGTTTTAGCCTCCACCACCATCCCTGGCAAGTCATTCCAGGCACTCACAACCCTCTGTGTAAAAACTTACTCCTGATGTCTCCCCTGAACTTCCCTCCCTTAATTTTGTACATATGCCCTCTGGTGTTTGCTATTGGTGCCCTGGGAAACAGGTACTGACTATCCACCCTATCTATGCCTCTCATAATCTTGTAGACCTCTATCAAGTCCCCTCTCATTCTTCTACACTCCAAAGAGAAAAGTCCTAGCTCGGCTAAACTTGATTCATATGACTTGTTCTCCAAACCAGACAACATCCTGGTAAATCTCCTCTGCATCCTCTCCATAGCTTCCACATCCTTCCTATAATGAGGTGACCAGAAATGAACACAATACTCTAAGTGCAGTCTCACCAGAGATTTGTAGAGTTGCAACATGACCTCTCTACTCTTGAACTCAATCCCCCTGTTAATGAAGCCTAGCATCCCATAGGCCTTCTTAACTACCCTATCAACCTGCGCAGCGACTTTGAGGGATGTATGGATTTGAACCCCCAAGGTCCCTTTGTTCATCCACACTCTTAAATAACTGACCATTAATCCTGTACTCAGTCTTGGTTGGCCACACCAGCCAAGAATAGTGAAGAAATATAGCAATATAAAACCATAAATAATTGAATAATAACAAGTTAATCATGCCCAGTGGAAATAAGTCCAGGACCAGCCTATTGGCTCAGGGTGTCTGACACTCCGAGGGATGAGTTGTAAAGTTTGATGGCCACAGGTAGGAATGACCTATGACGCTCAGTGTTACATCTTGGTGGAATGAGTCTCTGGCTGAATGTACTCCTGTGCCTAACCAGTACATTATGGAGTCGATGGGAGTCATTGTCCAAGATGGCATGCAACTTGGACAGCATCCTCTTTTCAGACACCACCGTCAGAGAGTCCAGTTCCACCCCCACAACATCACTGGCCTTACGAATGAGTTTGTTGATTCTGTTGGTGTCTGCTACCCTCAGCCTGCTGCCCCAGCACACAACAGCAAACATGATAGCACTGGTCACCACAGACTCGTAGAACATCCTCAGCATTGTCTAGCAGATGTTAAAGGACCTCAGACTCCTCAGGAAATAGAGATGGCTCTGACCCTTCTTGTAGACAGCCTCAGTGTTCTTTGATCAGTCCAGTTTATTGTCAATTGGTATCCCCAGGTATTTGTAATTCTCCACCATGCCCACATTGACCCCTTGGATGGAAACGGGGGTCACCGGTGCCTTAGCCCTCCTCAGGTGCACCACCAGCTCCTTAGTCTTTTTCACATTAAGCTGCAGATGATGGGGGAAAAGAGGCTAGACAGCACAGGCATGTGATGTGACACGCCAAAGGTTTAAAAAAAGACCACTATATACAGTGGCCATTGTCAGAGTGGACTGAATCGGAGTGGGACGGCTTTGGATCAATCAGGCTTTGGCATGAACAGGCAGAGGCGAGGGTAGGTTCCGGTAAGTTTTGTTTTATTTGTTTAGAGTAGAGAGAATGCCAGGCAGGATGTTGGAATGTTCCTCTTGCAGGATGTGGGAAGTCAGGGAGACCTCTGGTGTCCCTGACAACAACACCTGCAAGAACTGCATCCAGCTGCAGCTCCTAACAGACCGTGTTAGGGAACTGGAGCAGGAGCTGGATGATCTCTGGATCATTTGGGAGACCGAGCAGTTTATAGATAGTAGTTTCAAGGAGGTAGTTACACCAAAGGAGCAACACACAGGTAATTGGGTTACCGTCAGGTGAAAGAAGGTAATTGGGCAGGCAGAGCAGGGTTCCCCTGTGGCCATTCCCCTCCAGAACAGGTATACTGATTTGGATACTGTTGGGGGGGGGGGGTGACTTATTTGGGACAAGCTGCGGCAGCTGGATTTCTGGCACTGAGTCTGGTTCTGCAGTGTGGGGGGGGGAGGGGAAGAAGAGGAGAGCGGTATTGATAGGGGACTCAATAGTTAGAGGTACAGACATGAGACAATAGACAATAGGTGCAGAAGTAGACCATTCGGCCCCTCGAGTCTGCACCGCCATTCTGAGATCATGGCTGATCATTCACTATCAATACCCAGTCCCTGCCTTGTCCCCATATCCCTTGATTCCCCTATCCATCAGATATCTATCTAGCTCCTTCTTGAAAGCATCCAGAGAATTGGCCTCCACCGTCTTCCGAGGTAGTGCATTCCACACCTGCACAACTCTCTGGGAGAAGAAGCTCTTACTCAACTCTGTTTTAAATAACTGACCTCTTATTCTCAATCCATGCCCTCTGGTACTGGACTCTCCCAACATCTGGAACATATTTCCTGCCTCAATCCTATCAAATCCTTTAATTATCTTAAACGTTTCAATCAGATCCCCTCTCAATCTCCTCAATTCTAGTGTGTACAAGCCCAATCTCTCTGCGTAAGACAGCCCTGCCATCCCAGGAATCAACCTAGTGAATCTACGCTGCACTTCCTCAACTGCCAGAATGTCCTTCCTTAAACCTGGAGACCAAAACTGTACACAATATTCCAGGTGTGGTCTCACCAGGGCCCTGTACAAATGCAAAAGGACATCCTTGCTCTTGTATTCAATTCCCCTTGTAACAAAGGCCAACATTCCATTTGCCCTCTTCACTGCCTGTTGCACTTGCTCATTCACCTTCATTGACTGGTGAACTAGGACTCCTAGGTCTCTTTGCATTTCTCCCTTACCTAACTCGACACCGTTCAGACAATACTCTGCCCTCTTGTTCCTGCTTCCAAAGTGGATAACTTCACATTTATTCACATTGAATGACATCTGCCAAGTATCTGCCCACTCACCCAGCCTATCCAAGTCTCCCTGTATTCTCCTAACATCCTCTTCGCATGTCACACTGCCACCCAGTTTAGTATCGTCAGCAAACTTGCTGATATAGTTTTCAATGCCCTCATCTAAATCATTGACATAAATCGTAAAGAGCTGTGGTCCCAATACAGAGCACTGTGGTACCCCACTAGTCACCTCCAGCCAGTCCGAGAAACACCCATTCACTGCTACCCTTTGCTTTCTATCTGCCAACCAGTTTTCTATCCATCTTGAAACCCTGCCCCCAATGCCATGAGCTCTGATTTTACTCACCAATCTCCTATGTGGCACCTTATCGAATGCCTTCTGAAAATCTAGGTATACAACATCCACTGGCTTACCCTTATCTAACATCCTTGTTACACCCTCAAAAAACTCCAACAGATTAGTCAAGCATGATTTGCCCTTGGTAAATCCATGCTGGCTCAGCCTAATCCTATTTCTGCCATCTAGATGTGCCACTATTTCGTCCTTAATAATGGACTCAAGCATCTTCCCCACGACTGACGTTAGGCTAAAAGGCGATAGTTCTCAGTTTTCTCCTTCCCTCCCTTCTTGAAAAGTGGGACAACATTAGCCACTTCCCAATCTTCAGGAACTGATCCTGAATCTAAGGAACATTGGAAAATGATTACCAATGCATCCGCAATTTCCTGAGCCACCTCTTTTAGAACCCTCGGATGCAGACCATCTGGACCCGGGGATTTATTAGCCTTCAGTCCTACCAGTCTACTCATCACAGTTTCTTTCCTAATGTCAATCTGTCTCAATTCCTCTGACATCTTATGACCCTAGCCCATCCATACATCTGGGAGATTGCTTGTGTCCTCCCTGGTGAAGACAGATCTAAAGTACGCATTAAATTCTGTTGCCATTTCCCTGTTTCCCATAACAATTTCTCCCAATTCATTCTTCAAGGGGCCAACATTGTTCTTAACTATCTTCTTTCTCTTTACATAGCTAAAAAATCTTTTGCTATCCCCTTTTATATTCCTGGCTAGACTGAGCTCATACCTGATTTTTTCTCTCCGTATTGCTTTTTTAGTTAAGATCTGCTGCTCCTTAAAACTTTCCCAATCATCAGTATTCCCACTCATCTTAGCCCTGTCATACTTCTTTTTCTTTAATGCTATACAATCTCTGACTTCCTTTGTCAACCACTGTGGCCCCTTCCCCCTCTTTGAATCCTTCCTTCTCATTGGAATGAACTGCTTTTGCATCTTTTGTATTGTGCCCAAGAATATCTGCCACTGCTGATCCACTGTCTTTCCTGCCAGGGCATCCGCCCATTTAACTTTTGCCAGCTCTTCCCTCATGGCTCTGTAGTGTCCTTTATTTAATTGCAACACTGACACCTCTGATCTGCCCTTATCCCTCTCAAATTGTAGATAAAAACTTATCATGTTATCAGGTTCTGTGGTCGCGTCAGAGACTGCCAGATGGTTTGTTGCCTCCCAGATGCCAGGGTCAGGGATGTCTCTGATCGTGTGCACAGCATTCTGAAGTGGGAGGGTGATCAGCCAGATGTCGTGGTACACATTGGTACTAATGACATAGGTAGAAAGAGTCAGGAGGTCCTGAAGAGTGAGTACAGAGAGCTTGGTAGGAAGTTAAAAAGCAGGACCTCAAGGGCTGTAATCTCAGGATTGCTGCCTGTGCCACGTGCTAGTGAGGGTAAGAGTAGGATGCTCTGGCAGATGAACATGTGGCTGAGAAACTGGTGTAGGGGGCAGGGTTTCAGATTTCTAGATCATTGGGACCTCTTCTGGGGCAGGTGAGACCTGTACAAGACCAGTACAAGCGAGACGGATTACACCTGAGCTACAAGGGGACCAGTATACTTGCAGGGAGGTTTGCTAGTGTTATTGGGGAGGGTTTAAACTAGATTTGCAGGGGGATGGGAACCAGAGTGCCAGAGCAGATAGTGGAGCGGAGGTAAAAATAACTGATGTTAGTAGTTCATGCAAAGTCACAAATAGTAAGATTGTGCGTGGTGGTAATAATCTTCTGAGGTGTTTCTATTTCAATGCGAGGAGTATTGTGGGAAAGGCAGACGAGCTGAGGGTCTGGATTGACACATGGAATTATGACATCATAGCCAGTAGTGAAACTTGGCTACAGGAGGGGCCGGACTGGCAGCTCAATGTTCCAGGGTTCCGACGTTTCAGATGTGATAGAGGCAGAGGGATGAAGGGTTGGGGGGGTGGGGGTGGGGTGGCTTTGCTAGTCAGGGAAAATATTACAGCAGTGCTTCAGCAGGGCAGATTAGAAGGCTTGTCTACTGAGGCCATATGGGTGGAGCTGAGAAACAGGAAGGGTATGACCACATTAATAGGGTTGTATTATAGACAACCCAATAGTCAGCGAGAATTGGAGGAGCAAATCTGCAGAGAGGTAACAGACAACTGCAGGAGACATAACGTTGTGATAGTAGGGGACTTTAATTTTCCACGTAATGATTGGGACTCCCATATTGTTAAAGGTCTAGATGGGTTAGTTTGTAAAATGTGTTCAGGAAAGTTTTCTAAATCAATATATAGATGTACCAACTAGGGAAGATGCAATATTAGATCACCTATTAGAAAATGAGTTAGGGTAGGTGACGGAAGTGTGTGTAGGGAACCACTTTGGTTCCAGTGATCTTAACATCATTAGTTTCAACTTGATCATGGATAAAGATAGATCTGGTCCTCAGGTTGAAGTTCTAAACTGGAAAAAGGTCAAGTTTGAAGAAATGAGAAAGGATCAAAAAAGCATGGATTGGGACAGGTTGTTCTCTGGCAGGGATGTGATTGGTAAGTGGAAGGCCTTCAAAGGAGAAATTTTGAGAGTGCAGAGTTTGTATGTTCCTGTCAGGATTAAAGGCAAAGTGAATAAGAATAAGGAACCTTGGTTCTCCAGGGATATTGGAACTCTGATAAAAAAAGAGAGATGTATGACATGTATAGGAAACAGAGCAAATAAGGTACTTGAGATAAAAAGTGTAAGAAAATACTTAAGAAAGAAATCAGGAGGGCTAAAAGACGACATGAGGTAGCTTTGGCAGTCACGGTGAAGGATAATCCAACGAGCTTCTACAGGTATATTAAGAGCAAAAGGATAGTAAGGGATAAAATTGGTCCTCTTGCAGATCAGAGTGGTCAGCTATGAAATGGGGGAGATATTAAATGGGTTTTTTGCATCTGTTTTTACTAAGGAAACTGGCATGGAGTCCATGGAAATAAGGCAAACAAGTAGTGAGGTTATGGAACCTATACAGATTGAAGAGGAGGAGGTGCTTTCTATCTTGAGACAAATCAGAATAGATAAATCCCCTGGACTGTCATAAGTCAGGTGTTGAATCAGGACCCAACTGCAGAACACGGACACTGGAGTCCCAGAAACAGGACAAGACAGAACCCAAGGACAGGACAGGATGCAGTCTAGGCAAGGGAAGAAGGACCAGGACAAGGGACTGGGAACAAGGAGCCTGGGGTGGACTCCAAGCCCAAGACAGGACAAGGACCCAGAACCTGAGTCTTGCCTCAGGCTCAGACCCCCAAACCCAGGCGAGGACATGACAAGGCTTGGCTAGGGACTTGGGGTCTTGAGGCTTGGGTCAAGGCTGCAGCTTGACTCGAGGCTGAAGGCTGCAGGCTTGGAGCTTGGGGAACTCAGAGGCTGGAGCTAGGGGCAGACTAGGAACTGTACATAAACATGGAGCCAGGACTTATCCACCAACAAGCTGGGACTCATCTTTAACAGGACACTGACATGAGACAGGACAGTACACCAACATGGAGCCAGGGCTTATCCACCAACAAGCCAGGACTCATCTATAACTCCACACCAAGGTGGGGCAGGACCATCCATCAGGTAACAGCAGAACAACCTGACCTACCCAACAGAGGAAAAGACAAGACAGATCCCCCCACAGGGCAATGGCAGAACAGCCAGACTTACCCCACAGGGGCAAGGACAAGAAGAGAAAAACACCAAGGAACAACAGACAGTTCCACCTCTGCATCAGGGTAGCTCTGAGTAGCCATTACAGCCAGCAGCCTTGGCTGACTACAGAAGCAACCAGATCCCTACCTGGCTCAGAGTGGCTGACAGCCACCCAGCTGGCCCAGGAAACAGCTGAATCCATACCACAATGACCACTCCCAACTACTACCAGCAAGGCTCCCAGAAGCCATGGTTCTCCAACACAGCCCCAAGGAAGGCAAGAGTCCATTCTAGCCTTCCACCAGCCATGACTACCTTGACACACCAACCCCCCAACCACACTCACTACCAGGGCCACTTATATTCCCAGTTCCACTATGAGCCTCAGGTGTTCCTAGTTAAGTCCAACTGCAGCAAGGGACCGTTGGAAAACCCGGAGTCCACGGACCGGACCACGGACTTCGGACTGAACCACCACATGGACCTGACAGGGTACTCCCTCGGACCTTGAAGGGGACTAGTGTTGAAATGCAGGGGCCCTGGCAGATATATTTAAAATGTCGGTATCTACAGGTGAGGTGCCGGAGGATTGGAGGATAGCTCATGTTGTTCTGTTGTTTAAAAAAGGCTCTAAAAGTAATCCTGGAAATTATAGGCCAGTAAGTTTAACGTCAGTAGTAGGTAAATTATTGGAAGGGTACTAAGAGATAGGATCTGCAAGTATTTAGATAGACAGGGACTTAGTAGGGAGAATCAACATGGCTTTGTGCATGGTAGGTCAAATCTATTGGAATTTTTTGAGGAGGTTACCAGGAAAGTGGATGAAGGGAAGGCAGTGGATGTTGTATACATGGACTTCAGTAAGGCCTTTGACAAGGTCCCGCGTGGGAGGTTAGTTAGGAAGATTCAGTCACTAGGTATACAGTCGGCCCTCCTTATCCACGAGGGATTGGTTCTGGGACCCCTAGTGGATACCAAAAAACGTGGATGCTCAAATCCCTTATTTAACCTGTTTCACTGCGTGGACTTTAGGACCCAGCGGAACCCTAGGCCTTATTTAACCTGTCTCAGAGCGGTGGTCTTTAGGACCCAACAGAGTTCTGAATCCGCAGTGTTTCTGTTCACGAAAATAATCATGATCACGATTGAAAATAAAGTGGAAATAATAAAGCGATCGGAAAGAGTTGAAACACCATTGGTCATTGGAAAAGCATTAGGCTACAGTTAGTCAATGATCAGAACAATTTTAAGGGATAAAGTGAGAAAGGCACTGCCCCGATGCAAGCTACAATTATTACTAAGCAACACAGTGATTTAATTATTGAAATACATACCTTTCTTAAGTGTTTTATATGCATACAGAGGTAAAATATATACTATTTTCTAAGACAAACTTTTGACTAACTGATGCGAAATAATACTGGCTGTAGCTGTTTCGACTTACTTCATAAGAGAACTTCTGATTTTTTTCAATCCTGATCCACGATAACCTACGCATATCCTCCTGTATACTTTAAATCATCTCTAGATTACTTATAATACCTAATACAATGTAAATGCTATGTAAATAGTTGTTATACTGCATTGCTTAGGGAATAATGACAAGAAAAAAAGTCTGTACATACTCAAAGAGCACTTCCAGGTTTTCTCGATTCGCGGTTGGTTGAATTCGCGCATGGGGAACTCGTGGATAAGGAGGGCCGACTGTATATGGTGAGGTATTAAATTGGATTAGACATTGGCTCAATGGGAGAATTCAGAGAGTGATAGTGAAGGATTGCTACTCTGAGTGGAGGCTTGTGACTAGTGGTGTGACAGGGACAGGGATCCATTGTTACTTGTCATCTATATCAATGATCTGGATGATAATGTGGCAAATCGGATCAGCAAATTTGCTGATGATACAAAGATTGGAGGTGCAGTGGACTGTGAGGAAGGTTTTCAAAGCTTGCAGAGGGATTTGGACCAGGTGGAAAAATGGGCTGAAAAAATGGCAGATGGAGTTTAATACAGACAAGTGTGAGGTATTGCACTTTGGAAGGAAAAACCAAGGTAGAACATACAAGGTAAATGGTAGGGAACTGAGGAGTGCAGTAGAACAGAGGGATCTAGGAATACAGATACAAAATTCCCTAAAAGTGACATCACAGGTAGTAAAGAGAGCTTTTGGTACATTGGCCTTTATAAATCAAAGTATTGAGTATAAGAGTTGGAATGTTATGATGAGGTTGTATAAGGCATTGGTGAGACTGAATTAGGAGTATTTTGTGCAGTTTTGGTCGCCGAATTACAGGAAAGATATTAATTAGGTTGAAAGAGTGCAGAGAAGGTTTACAAGGATGTTACCAGGACTTGAGAAAGTGAGTTACAGAGAAAGTTCGAATAGGTTAGGACTTTATTTCCTGGAGCATAGAAAAATGAGGGGAGATTTCAGGCTTTTTCCACTGAGACTAGGGGAGAAAAAAACCAGAAGATGGGATTAAGGGTGAAGGGGGAAAAGTTTAAAGGGAACATTGGGGAGAGGACTTCTTCACATAGAGAGTGGTGGGAGTGTGGAATGAGCTGCCAGATGAAGTGGTAAATGCGGGCTCACTTTTAACATTTAAGAAAAACTTGGACAGGTACATGGATGAGAGATGTATGGAGGGATATGGGCCAGATGCAGGTCAGTGAGACTAGGCAGAAAAATAGTTTGGCACAGCCAAGAAGAGCCAAAAGGCCTGTTTCTGTGTTGGAATGTTCTACGGTTCTGTGGTTCTATGGAAGGGATGATGGCAGAATTGTTTTCTGGAAACAATTCAGAAGGCATAGGATATATACATCCCAAAGAAGAAGAAGTATTCTAAAGGCAGTATGATGCAACCATGGCTAACAAGCAAAGTCAAACTCAACATAAAAGCAAAAGAGAGGGCATATAAGAGAGCAAAAACAATGGGAAGGTAGGGTTTGGGAAGCTTTTAAAAACCAACAGAAGGCAATTTAAAAAAGTCATTATGAAGGTACTTAGGGGTTTTTAAGAGCCTGTTAGGGGTATTTAAGAGTCTCTTGGACAGGCACATGGATGAAAGAAAAATGGAGGGTTATGGGGTAGTGTCGGTTTAGGACTTTTTTTTAGGGATTATATGGGTCAGCACAACATGGAGGGCTGAAGGGCCTGTACTGTGCTGTAGTGTTCTATGGTTCTATGGTTCTAAGGTAAAAGATACCAAAAATTTCTTCAGATATATAAAGTGTAAAAGAGAGGTGTGAGTGGATATCAGATCACTAGAAAATGATGCTGGAGAGGTAGTAATGGGGCACAAGAAAATGGCAGTGAACTGAATAAGTATTTTTCATTGGTCTTCACTGTGGAGAACTCTAGCAGTATGGTGGAAGTTCTAGGTGTCAGGGGTCATAAATTGTAGTTACCATTACCAGGGAGATGGTTCTTGAGAAACTAAAAGGACAACTGGACCAGTTGGTGTACACCCTAGAGTTCTGAAAGAGGTGGCTGAAGAGATTGAGGAGGCATTAGTAATGATCTTTTGAGAATCATGAGATTCTGGAATGGTTCTGGAAGACTGGAAAATTGAAAATGCCACTCCACTCTTCAAGAAGGGAGAGAGGCAGAATAAAGGAACTTTTAGGCAATTTAATTTGACCTCAGTGGTTGGGAAGATGTTGGAGTTGATTGTTAGGGATGTAGTTTCAAGATAGTTGGAGGCACATGATAAAATAGGACATAGTCAGCATGGTATCCTTAAGGGGAGATCCTGCCTGACAAATCTGTTGGAATTCTTTGCAGAAATAACAAGTAGGATAGACAAAAGAGAATCAGTTGACCTTGTGTACTTGGATTTTCAGAAGGCCTTTGACAAGGTGCTACACATGAGGCTGCTTAACAAGCTATGAACCTATGGTATTACAGGAAAGATTCTAGCATGGCTAAAAACAGTGGTTGATTGGCAGGAGGCAAAAAGTGGGATGAAGCCAGCCTTTTCTGGTTGGCTGCTAGTGACTAGTAGTCTTCCGCAGGGGTCTGTGTTGGGACTGATTCTTTTTACATTATATGTCAATGATTTGGATGATGGATTTGATGGGTCTGTTGTAAAGTTTGCAGATAGGGCAAGTAGTTTTGAGGAAGCAGAGATAACAGAAGGACTTAGACAGATTTGAAAAATGGGCAAAGAAGTGACAGATGGAATATAGTACCAGGAAGTGTATGGTCATGCATTTTGGTAGAAGAAACTGAAGGGTTGACTATTTTCTAAATGGAAAGAAAATGCTAAAATCTAACATGCAAAGGGACTTGGGAGTCCTTGTGCAGGATTCCCTAAAGTTTAATTTGTAGGTTGAGTCTGTGGTGAGGAAGGCAAATGTGATGTTGGCATTCATTTTAAGAGGACTAGAATATAAATACAAGAATGCAATTTTGATACTTTATAAAGTATATAAAGGCCTTACTGGTGAGGCCTTACTTGGAGTATTATGAGCAGTTTTGGGGCTCTTATCTTAGAAAGAATGTGCTAAAACAGGAGAGGGTTCAAAGGAGGTTCACGAAAATGATTCCAGGATTAAATACCTTCTCATATGAAGAGTGTTTGATGGCTCTGGGCCTGTATTCACTAGAGTTCAGAAGAATGAGGGGTGACCTCATTGAAACCTATGAAATGGTGAAAGGCCTTGAGAGAGTTGAGGTGGAGAGGATGTTTACAATGGCTGATTTATACTTGTGCGTTGCATCGACACTGTAGGTATTGCATATCCTATGCCGTACCTACGCTGCACCCTATGCTGTAGGGTGATGTGCACTTCTCCAGAAAAGTTACTCACGCGTCACGGCGACGCAGACCGCAACAACTGTGATTGGTCCGCTTGGTAGCATCGCATTTCCTCCTGCGCATTTCTGGTTGCTTCTTCTCCGCCATGTCTGTAGGCTGTGCGTACACCGACATGAAATAGATTAACAAAATCGTCAAATCTACCTGCTGACATGCGAAAATGTTTGAAGTGCATTTCCTTGTCCATGTCTCTCACGAAGAAACTCAACACAGTGGCAAAGAAACCCCACCCCCAACTAGCGTTTTGGCATACACCAACATATGCTCGCTATGGCGTAGAGCAACACAGAAGTGAAAATCAGGGCTACGGTGTAGGTTACGGCATAGCCCGTATGCACAAGGATAAATCAGCCTTAAGACCAGTGGACACAGCCTCAGAATAAGAGGGGCATCCTTTTAGAACAGAGATGAGGAGGAATTTCTTTAGTTAGAGTGGTGAATCTGTGGAATTCTTTGCCAAGGCCAGCTGCGAGGCCAAGTCTGCATGTATATTTAAGTCAGAGATTGATAAGTTCCTAATTGGTCAGGGCATGAAGGGATATGGGGGCAAGGCAGGAGATTGGGTTCAGAATGGAAAAATTGATCAACCATAATAAAATAGTGCCCTAATTCTGCTCCTATATCTTATGATCTTATGGTCTAGGTGCCCGCTAGAAAGTGAATCTCAAGGTAGTATATGTAACATATACATACTTTGATAATAAATTTACTTTGAATTTAAACTTTGTGAAGAGAAAGCTCAATTAGGTAGAGAGAGGTTATGTTCTGAAACTCATTACCTGAAGGTGCAGTGGGAATGTTGCAAATAAGGGCTTTAGGCACATGAAGTAGTTTGCAGGACTATGGCAGGGTTATTTTACTTTATTTAGAGGTATGACATGGAACAGGCCTTTGCATCCTAATGAGTTATATCACCCTGCAGCCTACCTATATATTTAGCCCTAGCCTAATCACAGAACAAGTTACAAAAACTAATTAATCTACTAACCCATACATCTTTGGAATGCGGGAAAGAATCAGAGCACCTGGAGGAAATCCCCACTTTCACAGGGAGGATGTATAATCTCTTTACAGACAACATCCAAATTGAACGCGAATGCTGATGCCCCGAGCTGTAATAGGGTTATTAAGATTGGTATGTTAGACTGAGTGGGCCTCATTCTGTACCGTAATAGTTTTCCTGTGGTGAAGAGTTGATGGATCTAGGGAATCGAGGGCTATCGTGGGATCGAGATGTTATGGAGAATATCACTTACATTTTACCAAGTCTGAAGATATATCTCATGCAACTCTAATTGTTTAATAACAGTTGTCTAATGGAGTCTTGAGAATGTGCATGTCTTCAGACTTGTCAGGTCTCTCCTCTGCTCACAGAACTGTTGTGCGCTTCAGTAATGTATCTTCCTGCATCCCTCCCTGTCACAGTCTACTCATACCTCCATCTACTTCCATTCCATCTCATTTCATTGTCAGAGAATCTCCTTATCAATTACACAGATGAACATCAAGTGAGGTGACTGTTTATCTTCTAGATATGTACCTTTTCCAGACTGTACTGGAAGTGTATTTATAGAAATTTAGTGCTTGATGTGGTATTGACTGAATATGAATTAGATCAGCCATGCGGTGAAGTAGATTTAGTGACATAATTGGTACTCAGTGTGCAGCCAATGCAGAATACAGAATTCATAAACAGAATTATAAAGAATTATGGCAAAGAGTAAGGCCATTCAGCCATCAAGAGCCAGCAGAGCTGTCTACTGATCATGATCCCATCTCCCAGTTCTTATCCTGTAACCTTGGTTACAGCACAGATAACTCATCCAAGTAATTTCAGATTAGATTAGCTTTATTTGCCACATGTACATCAAAACATTATGTCTCCCCTCTCACTGTGAAACAGAGATATATGTTTATCCCTTATTAGGGAGAGAGAGAACCTGTGGTATGTCAAATACAGGCTGAACGTATAATCTTTGGAATACTGCAAGTCTGTGTTTTTGCTGTTGCTTTGCTCATGCTTGAGTGCTCTGTGGCAGGTGCCGATGCTTTTTTTTGCTGGTGGAGGGAGGGGGGATATTGCTTGCTGCCGCTTATGCACGGAGGGAGGGGAGCTGGGGGGGGGCTTTGGGGTTCTAACATTTAACTGTCCTTCATTCTTTGGGGGCACTCTTCTGTTTTCATGGATGGTTGATATAAATGATATAAAAATATCATTTCAGGATGTATACTGTATACATTTCTCTGACATTAAATGTACCTTTGAAACCTTTGAAATGTGTTGTTTGCATCAAATCAAATCAGTGAGGATTGCACTGGGCAGCCCACAAGTGTCACCACACTTCTGGCACCAACTCACTAACCTAAACCCTACATCTTCGAGATGTGGGAGGAAACCCATGTGGTATCAGGGAGAACATATAAACTTCTTACAGACAACGGCAAGAATTGAATCTTGATCACTGACACTGTAAAACATTACACTAACTGCTATGCTACAGTGCCATAGATGCCAGAAGAGTGTTCTTCCTCCCTGAGGGGTCTTAGCCTGAAACATTGACTATTTATAGATGTTGCCTGATACATTGAGTTCCTCCAGCATTTTGTGTGTGTTGTTCTTCCTCCCTGCCCTCATGGGCAAACTTCACTGGCTGGGTTATAGTGCTCTGAAGAAATCAAGGATTATGTCATGGAGTGGACCATGTAGGTCAGACTGGGTGTCTTTTCTTCCCTGATGGGTTCCTGTGAACCAGTTTCCATTCCATATTATTCCTGGAACAATTTCCCTCTTCGGTCATGTTTATTGCCAGATCTTCCAGCATCTCATCCAACCAAACCTAACTCTCTTAATTTCACACAAAAGTGGACAGTGTCCAAGAAACTTGGCAGGTTAGGCAGCATCTACAGAGAGACCAGTCAGTGATTTGGGTCTGTGATCTTTCATCGGATCCGAAGACACAAAATGTTGGCCCTTTCTCCATAGATATTACCTGATCTGCTCAGTGTTCCCATTGTTTCCTTTTCTTCACTCCCCTCCCTCACTTCTCTCCTCTCCCTCTTCTCTCTTCATTCCATCCCCTGTTTTCACTCCCTTGACTCATTCCCTCCTCTTGCATCATCTCCTCACTCCTCTCCCCTCACTCTCTCTCATCATTTCCCTTCCCTCAACTCCTCCCCTCACTTCCTCACCTCATTTCCTACCCGCACTCCCTCCCTTCACCCCCTTCACTCACACCTGTCACTTCCCACCCATCATTCCCTCCTGTCACTCCCCTCTCCTCCATCACTCCACTCCACTCCACTCACTCCTTCCTTAATCCCTTACTTGCCTTCCTGGGTCTGTTCTGCTACTTGTGTTTCAAGCCTCATCCCTTTGTCCAAGTCTTTCATGACTTGCCTTTCATCTGCAAACCTCCCACCCTTCAGAACCAAATGGTTGTACTTATGGTGAACAGTGATGTATTAATGCAATGTATGGTCTAGCCCGATCATCTGATGATTCACGCCAACTGTACCCCAAATGCACAACCAAGTATTACCTGATTTCAGCTTCAGTTTCATCCCCACTGACATATGTTGTTTCAAAGCAACATCATATCAATGGCATGCATCTAAATCTCTGGCTATGATGGCCTGGACAGAAATTAGATTGGCCAAACAGAGTTGACACTGACTCTTTCACTTCAATAGTCAGGACTGGCTTCCAAAACTGGACCAAGGTACAAGCCCATGACTTCCATCAGCAGGTAATCTTGAAGAGTGAAAGGGGAAGGTGCTGAAGAGTAATTTTGGTATTGTTGTGAGTCTATAAAAATTTATGGAAAGTTTTTCTCTTTCAAATGGCAGTTTTGCATTCAGGATAAGTACTCGCAGAATATATTTATATATGGAGAATTAAATTAATCTGCATATAGTTATAGACACAGCTTAGGCAATGTCAGAGGAAAGAAAAACAATTTCAACTTGATGATTATTCATCAGAACTAGGATAAGTTTGAGATAAATATTTTAAGATGCAGATGTGGACGTAAACTGGAGACACATGGGAGTCTCTGCAGAATGGAGGATGGAACCACAAAATGATCTGGGCCATGCCGTTTTCACATGCTGCTACCAGTAAGCAGGAGGTACAGATGTCTGAAGCCCCACACCACCAGGATCAGGAACAACTTGATAGAGATATCGTAAATAAGATGCATAAACTGCCAAGAGGCATTGATAGAGTGGACAGCCAGAGACTTTTTCCCAGGGTGGAAATGGCTAATATGAGAAGGCATAATTTTAAGGTGATTGGAGGAAAGGTTGTTTTACACAGTGAGTTGTGGCTGTCAGGCAGATACAATAGTGACATTTGTGGGACTCTTAGATAGGCACATAGGTGAAAGGAAAATGGACTGCAATGTAAGAGTAAAGCATTAAATTAATCTTGGAGTAGGTTAAAAGGTCAGCACAACATTGTGAGCTGAAGGGCTTGTACTGTGCTGTACTGTTCTATGTTCTATGTTCTAACAGTTACTTTGCTCCAGCTTTCAGGTGCTTAAACTGACCTGTGCATCCCTAACCTTACTTCAGGAATGGAACACAACAGACCACATTTTGCACTACCATGCACTTGTCTCTGATTGTGCCTTTTGTTTTCACTAATGTCTTGCTTTTGTGAAGTCTTTTTTTCCTCTTTTCACTGTCTTGTATAATTTATGTGTAATATATATTCTGTGTTTTGTCTGTACCCACGTATTGCCGAAGCTGCTGCAAGCAAGACTTTGATTCTACGTATATCTCACCCTACTTATGCACACAGCAAGAAACACGACTTAAATGTAAATGGTGATGAAACAGAATGAAGGAAGGTAGCAAATTTTTTAGTGAGTAACCAGAGGAGGAGGGCTGGTTCAACTGTTTCAGATAATCACTAATTCCATCCTTTTAATCTCATATTTCCAGCACTTGCTACTTTTATGTCCCCAATGGAAATTTCAAATATTTATTCAACTTCTATTTATACATTCAAATCTACATGCTGTTACTCACCACCTATAAAATGGCTCCATCACCTCTTTCTCCATTTAGTGTCTCCTATTCTGCACCCTGTCATATAAACTCAGTGGCCTTTAATAGGTATCTCCTATACCTAATAAAGTGGACACTGAACACCTGTTTCTGGTCTTCTGCGACTGTAGCCCGTCCACTTCAAGGTTTAATGTGTTACATGTGCAGAGATGCTCTTCTGCGCACCACTGTTGTAGCACATTGTTATTTGAGTTACTGTTTCCTTCCTGTCAGCTTGAACCAGTCTGGCCATTCTCCTCTGACCTCTCTCAAAACTGCCATCACTGGATGTTTTTTCTGTTTTTCACACCATTCTCTGTAAGCTAAAGAGATTGTTGTGCATAAAAATCCCAGGAGATCAGCATTTTCTGAGATACTCAAACCACCCCATCTGGCACCAACAATCATTCTATGGTCAAAGTCACCGAAATCACATTTCTTCCCCATTCTGATGTTTAGTCTGAAGAACAACTGAACCTCTTGACCATGTCCACATGTTTTTATGCATTGAGTTTCTGCCACATGATTGGCTGATTAGATATTTACATTAACAAGCAGGTGTACATTTGTACCTAATAACGTGGCCATTGGGTATACCTATTGTTACTTACCTCTTGCAACCTGGGACCATCATAGAGTCATAGTAAAGTACAGCACGGAAACATGCCCTTTGACCTATCCAGTCTGTGTCAAATCATTTACACTGCCTACTCCCATTGACCTGCACTGGGACCATAGCCCTTCATACCCCTACCATCCATGTACCTATCCAAACTTATTTGAAATTTTGAAATTGAGCTGGTATGCACCACTCACACTTATAATTTCCTGGTTTATGTTTGGATCCTTTCTTAAACAGTGAATAACATTGGCTATCCTCCAATTCTCTAGTACCTCTTCTGTCGCTAAGGATGATTTACATATCTCTGCTAAGGCTCCAGCAATTTCTATATTTGTCTCCCGGAGGGTTCAAGGGAACACATTGTCAGGCCTTGGGGATTTATCCACTTTACTTTGCCTCAGGATAGCAAACACTTTCCCCTCTATAATCTGCACAGGGTTTGATGCCGTTTTGGCTCATTTCTGTAGACTTTGTGTCTGTCTCCTGAGAATCTGCCCCAACTGTTTTGGCTCCACTCTTAACATATCTGTAGAATCCCTTAGGATTCTCCTTCACCCTGTCTGCTAGGGCAACTTCATGCCTTCTTTCATCCTTGCTGATTTCTTTCTTAAGTGTTCTCTTGCGTTTCTTACATTTATTCTTGCATAAGCACCTCATTTGTCCCTACATGCCCATACTTGCTATGTACCTCAATTTTTTTCTTAAGCAGGGCCTCAGTATCTCTTGAAAATGAAAATTCCCTACATGTGTTATCTTTACCTGTTATTCTGACAGGCACATTCAGGCTTTGTACTCTCAAAATTTCACTTCTGAAGACCTCCACTTACCAAGTACACCTTTGTCAGTAATAGGATTAGGCCGAGCCAGCATGGATTTACCAAGGGCAAATCATGCTTGACTAATCTGTTGGAGTTTTTTGAGGGTGTAACAAGGATGTTAGATGAGGGTAAGCCAGTGGATGTAGTGTACCTAGATTTTCAGAAGGCATTCGATAAGGTGCCACATAGGAGATTGGTGAGTAAAATCAGAGCTCATGGCATTGGGGGCAGGGTTTCAAGATGGATAGAAAACTGGTTGGCAGATAGAAAGCAAAGGGTAGCAGTGAATGGGTGTTTCTCGGACTGGCTGGAGGTGACTAGTGGGGTACCACAGGGCTCTGTATTGGGACCACAGCTCTTTACGATTTATGTCAATGATTTAGATGAGGGCATTGAAAACTATATCAGCAAGTTTGCTGACGATACTAAACTGGGTGGCAGTGTGACATGCGAAGAGGACGTTAGGAGAATACAGGGAGACTTGGATAGGCTGGGTGAGTGGGCAGATACTTGGCAGATGTCATTCAATGTGAATAAATGTGAAGTTATCCACTTTGGAAGCAGGAACAAGAGGGCAGAGTATTGTCTGAATGGTGTCGAGTTAGGTAAGGGAGAAATGCAAAGAGACCTAGGAGTTCTAGTTCATCAGTCAATGAAGGTGAATGAGCAAGTGCAACAGGCAGTGAAGAGGGCAAATGGAATGTTGGCCTTTATTACAAGGGAAATTGAATACAAGAGCAAGGATGTCCTTTTGCATTTGTACAGGGCCCTGGTGAGACCACACCTGGAATATTGTGTACAGTTTTGGTCTCCAGGTTTAAGGAAGGACATTCTGGCAATTGAGGAAGTGCAGCGTAGATTCACTAGGTTGATTCCTGGGATGGCAGGGCTGTCTTACGCAGAGAGATTGGAGAGATTGGGCTTGTACACACTGGAATTGAGGAGATTGAGAGGGGATCTGATTGAAACGTTTAAGATAATTAAAGGATTTGATAGGATTGAGGCAGGAAATACATTCCAGATGTTGGGAGAGTCCAGTACCAGAGGGCATGGATTGAGAATAAGAGGTCAGTTATTTAAAACAGAGTTGAGGAAAAACTTCTTCTCCCAGAGAGTTGTGGAGGTGTGGAATGCACTGCCTCGGAAGACGGTGGAGGCCAATTCTTTGGATGCTTTCAAGAAGGAGCTAGATAGATATCTGATGGATAGGGGAATCAAGGGATATGGGGACAAGGCAGGGACTGGGTATTGATAGTGAATGATCAGCCATGATCTCAGAATGGTGGTGCAGACTCGAGGGGCCGAATGGTCTACTTCTGCACCTATTGTCTATTGTCTATTGTCTAAAACAGCCCGTCCCAATCCACACTTGCCAGATCCTTTCTGATACCATCAAAATTGACCTTTCTCCAATTTAGAATCTCAGCCTTCAAACCAGATATATCTGTTTGTAAGTTTGCTTTAAAACTAATGCCATCGTGATCACTGGATATAAAGTGTTCCCCTACACAAAATTCTGTCACCTGCCCTGACTCACACTCTCTCGTCAAGACTTCTACCTATTGGTCAAGGAAACTTTCCTGAACACATTTAACAAACTCTATCCCATCTAGTCCTTTTATAGTATGGGATTCACCTAAAGTTAAAATCACCCTATGTTTCTTGCAACAGTCTGTGATTTCTCTACATACTTGTTCCTCTAAATCCCTACAACTGTTGGGTGTTCTGTAATATACCCCATTAACATGGTCATACCTTGCTTATTTCTCAGTTCCGCCCATAACAGCTCACCAGGCGAGTTCTCCAGTCTGTACTGATGGAGCACTGCTGTGATATTTTCCCTGACTTGTAATGTCACACTCCTCCTCCTTTAATCCCCCCTGCTCTGTAATGTCTAAAACAACAGAATCTCAGAATACTGAGTCGCCTGTCCATAAGACCATAAGATCATAAGATATAGGAACAGAATTAGGCCATTCAGCCCATCAAATGTGGTCTGCCATTCCATCATGGTTGATTCTGGATCCCACTCAACCCCATGCACCCGCCTTCTCGCCATACCCCTTGATGCCCCAACTGATCAGGAATCGATCAACTTCTACCTTAAATATACCCACGGACTTGGCCTCCACCACAGTCTGTGGCAGAGCATTCCACAGATTCACTACTCTCTGGCTAGTAAAAAAATTCTCTTTACCTCTGTTCTAAAGTGTCGCCCCTCAGTTTTGAGGCTGTGTCCTCTAGTTTTGGTTACCCCCACCATATCCTTTCCACATCCACCATCTTGTCCTTTCAACATTTGGTAGGTTTCAATGAGATCTCCCCTGCATTTTTGTAAGTTCCAGTGAGTACAGAGCTGCCAAATGCTCCTCATATTTTAACCCTTTCATTCCCAGACATGCCCCTCCTGCAACTAAGTCTCACTAATGGTTACAATGTCATAATTTCAGCTGTTGATCCATGTCCTGAACTGATCTGCCTTTCCTACGATAGTTCACGCATTGAAATTTACACTTCTCAGGACACTGGTCGCATCATGCTCAATCTTTTGATTCCTAACTTTGTCTAAGATCTTACCAACTTCTGTCACCACAACCTTTCTGCTAACTGCTCAAGCACTCTGGTGACCATCCCCCTGCAACTCTGGTTTCACACCCCCTTCCCCCATGCAGCACTAGCAAACCTTTCTGCTAGAATATTAGTCACCTTCCAGTTCAGGTGCAAGTTGTCTCTTCTGTACAGGTCCCACCTTCCTTGGGAAAGAGCCCAATGATCCAAAAATCTGAAGCCTTCCTTCCTACACCAACCCCTTAGCCATGAGTTATTTGTATAATCTTCCTAGTTCTGACCTCACTAGCACATGGCACAGGTAGATCACAACCCTGGAGGTCCTGCCCTTTAACTTAGTGCCTAACTCCCTGAACTCCTTATACAAACCTTGTCAACACACACAACACGCTGGAGGAACTCAGCAGGTCGGGCAGCATCCGTGGAAACGAGCAGTCAACGTTTTGGGTCGAGACCCTTCATCAGGACTCAAACCTTGTCACTTGTCCTACCTATCTCATTGGTAGGACAATGCTGAACATTCCTCAGAATGCTGAGGAATCGATTCAAGATGTCCCAGACCCTTGTACCTGGAAAGCAACATACCATCTCAGAATCTCAGTTTCGCCCACAGAACCTCCTAACTAATGAATCCCCTATCACTACAGCTCGGCTCTTCTCCCTCCAAGAAGTGGGGAGAAAAAAACCTCTATTGACAGATCTTTGTTTTTGCCTTCTCTGACTGAAGCCTCTCCTCATCGAAGCCTTGGAGTGTTAAAGCCTTAATATCTCCACTCTGACTCTGTTCATTCCTACGACGGCCACCCCGCTTGCTCCTGCCTTAATTTAATTTGTTCTTGCTAATCAATCTCAAATGCTGATTGGCCACTGCTCAAATCTCCAAAAAAAAACTGCCGTAAGTTGCTGTCTTTAATATTCGATCAGTGATCCTGAATGAATTACGTCCTCACAGGCTTCTGATCTCTCCAAATGGCTGCTGTTCAAATTCAAGATGCTGGAAATCCAGAGCAATGCACACAAAATGCTGGAGGAACTCAGCAGGTCAAGCAGCCTCTATGAAAATGAATGAACAATCAACATTTTGGGCCAAGACCTTTCTTCAGGACTGGAGAGGAAGCGGGAAGATCCCAAAATAAAAACGTGGAGGGAAGGGAGTTGATGTGGAGAAGATGATTGCTATCGTGGGGGAATGTCGTGTGACTGGCTCGAGTACTAACAAATAGAGAATGAAAATCAATCAAACCCCAAAATATTCAGCCAATATTACCAAGATACTTAATGAATGAAACAGTATTAATGTTTAATATGTTTACCTGGTTTAGTTTACTTTGGTAACAACTGTTACGGATTCAGCAACAACAAATGTATAAGTGAGGCAGGGGTTTTTATAACAAATAAAACATTTATTAAACACTGAAAAACAACCCCCAAAAGTAAACAAATGACTAACGTAACCGGAAATCAGCTGCCGTGCGGCAGCTTAAACAGTTCTTAAAGCAATAAAGCTTAAACAGTTCTTAAAGCGATGTTGCAAAAAAAAAGTTCTTCAAAGTAGTTCTGCAAAAGTTCAAAGTGCTTACAGTCCATTAAAGGAGAGACTTTTTAGACAATTTAAATTCTCTTTCACCTCATGTTGTTGTGGTTTCCAGTCAAACTATACTTTTCCCGGAGAATTTACGAAGATGAAAATGAAATAGCTTAAAGGCACTGACCTTTCCTTTACAAAACTGTACCCAAACCCTTCCTGCTACCATTTGCAGGGGTTACCATAGAATTCCTTCCGAATGAGGAATGAGGATCAAACAAGGTTGAATCTGTTTCACCGGCGAAATCAACTCTCCTCCATCTTTTAGCTCCCAAACTCCGATCTTCACTCTCCACTGATTTTTAACTGGCAGTATTATAAAGAAACTGCCAGCAATGACCTTTTAAACTTTAGGCATTAAATAAAACTCCATCTTTCAACCAAATTGCGTCATAATATTGGACCACGCAGTGGCATGAAGTCAAAATGGCAAATCCAGCCACGAACTGCCCCTCCTCACAGGGAGGGGTCCTCCTTTTATACCCTGTAAAAAAACCTGTCACATGACCTCTACTGGCGGGAAAATGACGTCACTCCACCATCACAAGATCACTACCTTAAGTCCAGTATAGCTTCAACACCACCGTCACGTGTCATGGGTATGTAACACCTCCCTCCAAAAAAAAAATTCTGGTCTGTCAAGAACAAAATTTTAACAATTATTTACAAGAAAAAACAAATGTATAAATTTTATAACATACACAGTATACATAGTATCATCATATAACATCTTACAACTTACAATACAGTAGGAGTGTTACCATTGTAAAAAAACCACTCCATAAAAAAATTACATTGTACATTCAAAATCGAGATAGACAATCAGCAACCACATTATCTTTACCTTTAATATGAGTTATCACAATATTGTACTCTTGTAACATCAAATTCCAATTTAATAACCTTCAGTTGTTGTTTTTCATCTTACTCAGAAACACTAACGGATTATGATCAGTGTAAACAATAAGTGGTTTTTGAGTTGTACCAACACATACCTCAAAATGTTCTAAAGCTAAAACAAGAGGTAACAATTCCTTCTCTATTGTCGAATAGTTTCTTTGATGCTTATTAAATTTCTTAGAAAAGTAAGCTACTGGATGATCAACCTCAACACCCTCATTCCTTTGCATTAATACTTCTCCTGCAGCCTCATCACTAGCATCTACAGCTAATGAAAAAGGTTTTTCAAAATCAGGTGCCTTAAGCACAGGTTGTTGACATATCATAGTTTTCAATTTTTCAAATGCTTCTTGACAAGGCACTGTCCACACAAACTTCACATTCTTCTGCAAAAGGTTAGTTAATGGAAGGGCAACATTAGCAAAATTCTTATAAAATTTTCGATAATATCCTACCATTCCCAAGAATCTCCAGAGAGTTTTTTACCCCGTTGAAGTGGGAATCTCTAAAATTGCCCGAAATTTTGCCTGAACAGGAGCTACCTTACCTTGACCCACAACATAACCAAGGTAAGTCACAGTGGCATGTCCAAATTCACTTTTAGCTAAATTAATAGTTAAGTTAGCTTTTGAAAGCCTTTCAAACAATTTCCCCACCACAATAACGTGCGCTTCCCAAGTATCATTTCCTGTCACTAAATCATCAATATAAGCATCAGTATCTTTCAATCCCTGAATCACAGAGTTAATCATCCTCTGGAAAGTACCTGGGGCATTCTTCATCCCAAGTGGAAGAACATTATACTCATATAGCCTAGATAGAGTTACAAATGCAGAAATCTCTTGACCTCTGTCCGTTAATGGAACACACCAATACCCTTTCAATAAATCAATCTTTGTAAGGAACTTTGCTTTTCCAACTTTATCTACACAATCATCTACTCTAGGAATTGGATATGTATCTGTTTTTGTTACAGCATTCACCTTCCTATAGTCCATACAAAACCTAATACTACCATCTGGTTTTGGCACCATAACACAGGGTGAACTCCAATTCGTGTTAGACTGTCTAATGATATTACTCTCTAACATATATTTAATTTCTTTCTCAGCAAGTTCACATTTTTCTATGTTCATCCTATATGGGTGTTGTTTAATAGGTTTGGCATCTCCAACATCTACATCATGTGAAGCTATAGTAGTCCTTCTTGGAACATCTGGAAACAAATCCTTGTATTTAAAAATTAATTTCTTCATCTGCTGTTTCTGCTCTGGCTGTAAATGTGCTAGTTTCTCATCAATATTTTCCAGAATGGTTGAGTTTGGTAACCTGACAGAAACAATGTTGGATTTAGAATGAAATTCAGATGCATCATCTATTATGTACCTAGTTAAATCAAACTCATTCTCACTAACCACAACAGTCACAGTATCAGATTGTTTATCTTAATATGGTTTTATCATATTTATATGGCAAAGTTGTGTTGGCCTTCTACGATCTGGAGTTTTTAATCACGTAATCCACATCATTGATTTTAGACATAATTTCATAAGGACCATGAAATCCAGCTTGTAAAGGATTTGTCTGCACTGGGAAAAGAACCAACACCTTATCTCTAGGCTTAAACATCCTCATCCTAGCTTCTTTATCACACCAAGTTTTCATTTTCTCCTGAGCCAATTTTAAATTTTCCTTGCCTAAGCTACAAGCTTTATGTAACCTGTCCTTAAATTTCAAAACATAGTCCAACAAATTAGTGTGTACTTCCTTACTAATTCACTATTCTTTTAATAAAGCTAAAGATCCTCTAACTCTATGCCCAAATACAAGTTCAAAAGGACTGAAACCTAAGGATTCTTGCACCAATTCCCTTACTGCAAATAACAGTAAGTTTATACCCTCATCTCAATCACCTTCATTTTCCACACAGTATGTCTTAATCATATTCTTGAGGGTAGAATGAAACCTCTCCAGGGCACCTTGCGATTCTGGATGGTATGCAGATGAAGTGATTTGCTTAGCTCCCAATTTATAAACTATCTGTTGAAACAATCCAGACATAAAATTACTGCCTTGATCAGTTTGTATTTCCTTAGGTAATCCAAAATAAGTAAAGAATTTTATAAGAGACTTTGTCACAGTTTTAACTGTTATATTCCTAAGTGGTACTGCCTCTGGAAACCTAGACGAAGTACACACGAAGTGAACAAGTGAACCAGTTTTTGTCCTTGGTAATGGACCAACACAATCTATAATAGCTTTAGAAAATGGTTCACCAAATGCTGGAATAGGTTGTAATGGAGCCACTGGTGTAATTTGATTTGGTTTACCCACACTTTGACAAGTATGGCACGTTTTACAAAACATCGCCACATCTTTTCTTAGACCAAGCCAGTAAAAATGTTTTAAAATCTTGTCCACGGTTTTCCTTACCCCTTGATGTCCACCTAAGGGCACACTATGAGCTAAAGTCAAAATCTCATTTCGATAAATTTTAGGGACAACTACCTGGTAAATGACTTGCAGGAATTGTGACTTTCTTTCTAAATCTTTTTATTAATATTAGTAATATGGACAGAATACAGATGATATATTGATAAAGAAATTACCAACATAGACATTCCATTACATATGAAAAAAAACATACATAATAGTTACAATATAAATGAGTTTACCAAGACATAAGCCATAAGATATATGTATGGACATAGTAAATCTAAATATTTCATAATGTATAATATAAAAAAAACAGAAAAAAGAAAGAAAAAAAAAACAAAAAAAATTTATATAATGCAGAACTAGCTAATCTAATCTAATAACTATAACTAATAAGTAATATAAAAGAAAAAAAGAAGGAAAAAAAAACGGGCTGTTTATAATATCTCACAAAAATAAGTATTCATCAATGCCGTCACTTCCGGTCCTCTCAAAATACATAAGCTGAAAACTGGGAAATCAAATGAACTTGGCACAGGGTCATATTACATCATATGAAAATGTTGAATAAATGGTCTCCATAACTTTTCAAATTTAATAGAAGTCTCAAAAGTACCACTTCTAATTTTTTCTAAATTTAAACATAACATAGTTTGAGAGAACCAATTAAATACAGTGGGAGGATCAATTTCTTTCCAATTCAACAATATAGATCTTCTAGCCATCAGAGTTAGAAATGCAATCATTCGACAGGCTGAAGAAGATAAATGCAGTGAATCTAACATTGGTAAACCAAAAATTGCGGTAATAGGATGAGGTTGTAAATCAATATTCAAAACCACAGAAATAATATCAAAAATATCTTTCCAATATTTCTCCAAAAATGAACACGACCAAAACATGTGAGTTAAAGACGCAATTTCAGAATGACATCTATCACAAATAGGACTTATATGAGAGTAAAAATGAGCTAATTTATCCTTGGACATATGGGCCCTATGTACGACCTTAAATTGTATTAGTGAATGTTTGGCACATAATGATGATGTATTAACTAATTGAAGAATTCTATCCCAATTCTCACTAGAAATACTAAAACTAAGCTCTCTTTCCCAATCCTGTTTAGTCTTATAAAGAGGCTCTGAACGTATCTTCATAATTATATTATAAAGTTTTGAAATAAGCCCTTTTTGAAAAGGGTCTAATTCAAATAAACTCTCCAAAGTATCTGAAGGCACAAAATTTGGAAACATAGAGAGTACAGAACTTAAAAAATGTCTAATCTGTAAATATCTAAAAAAATGAAATCTCGGCAAATTATATTTGTTGGATAATTGTTCAAAAGACATGAAACAATCATCTAAAAATAAATCAGAAAATCTTAGTAATCCCTTAGTTTTCCAAGCTGAATAAGCTTGATCTATAATGGAAGGGTGAAAAAAACAATTAGATACAATAGGACTATTTAAAACGAATTGAGTTAACCCAAAAAATCTCCGAAATTGAAACCATATACGCAATGTATGTTTAACTATCGGGTTGTCAATTCATTTCGGCAATTTAGAAAGAGCAAAAGGGAGAGAAGTCCCTAAAATAGAACCCAAAGCATAAGCTGATACCGATTTAGTTTCTAAACTCACCCAACAAGGGCCAAAAGATCCACCCCCATCTTTCAACCAACATAACAAATATCTAATATTAACTGCCCAATAATAAAATCTGAAATTAGGTAATGCTAACCCGCCTTCCTTTTTTGTCTTCTGTAAATATGTTTTACCTAACCTGGGATTTTTATACTGCCATATATATGAAGAAATTTTAGAGTCAACATTAGTAAAAAAAGATTTCGGGATAAAAATTGATATCGCTTGAAAAATATATAAAAACTTAGGTAAAATAACCATCTTAATAGCATTAATCCTACCTATTAGGGATAGAGACAAAGGTGACCACTTAGTAAACAAACCTTTAATCTGATCAATTAAGGGTAAAAAATTAAATCTAAACAAATCTTTATGGTTTTTTGTGATTTTGATCCCTAAATAAGTAAAAGAGTCATTAACTAATTTAAAGGGTAAATTTCCATAAATTGGGACCCGTTTATTCAATGGAAACTATTCACTTTTATTAAGATTTAACTTATACCCAGAAAACTCACTAAATTGAGCCAATAATGATAAAACTACTGGAATGGATTTCTCTGGGTTAGAAATGAATAATAATAAATCATCTGCATACAAAGATAACTTATGAATATCTGTCCCACGATTAATACCCAAAATATCCTGTGATTGTCTGATGGCAATTGCCAAAGGTTCTAAGGCAATGTTAAATAGTAATGGACTAAGAGGACATCCCTGTCTAGTGCCCCGAAATAGGCGAAAAAAGGGAGATCTTTGATTATTGGTAACCACTGAGGCTACTGGAGTATGATAAATCAATTTAATCCATGATATAAATATCGGACTAAAATTAAACTTCTCCAACACATTAAATAAGTAAGGCCATTCAACTCTGTCAAATGCTTTCTCCGCATCTAATGAAATCACGCATTCTGAAGTATCATGTGAGGGAGTATAAACAATATTCAACAATCTCCTAATGTTAAAAAAAGAATAACGATTTTTAATAAAGCCAGTTTGATCATCTGAAATAATTTTGGGTAATACCTTCTCCAATCTAGATGCCAGTAACTTAGAAAAAATCTTGGAGTCTACATTCAATAAAGATATAGGTCTATAAGAAGCACAATTAGTAGGGTCTTTATCTTTCTTCAATATTAGAGAAATGGAAGCTCTATAAAAAGATTGTGGCAAATTCCCTAATCTAATGGCCTCCTCAAAAACCTTACCTAACCAAGGGGAAAGAGTAGCGGAAAAAAATTTTAAAAATTCAACTGTATAACCATCTGGACCCGGTGCTTTCCCAGAATTCATTGAGGAAATAGCCCCCTTAATTTCTACATCCGTAATAGGAGTATCCAATATTAAAAGATCATCAGATGATAACCTTGGAAAATTTAATTTTCCAAGAAAATCAGACATGGTATTATAATCTTGAGGAAATTCAGATTGATACAGGGAGGTATAGAAATCTTGAAATGCCTTATTTATCTCATCATGATTAACTGTCAGATTCCCATTCTGCTGACCAATCTTAGTGATTTGACGTTTAACCAGAGCATTCTTCAATTGACTAGCTAACAGTTTACCAGATTTATCACTATGTATATAAAAATCAGATTTAGTTTTCATTAATTGATTTTCAATCGAGGATGTAAGTAATAAACTATGTTCCATTTGAAGTTCAACCCTTTGTTTGTAAAGCTCCTTACTAGGAGCAATTGAATATTTCTTATCAATCTCTTTAATTTTATCAACCAATAAAAGAGTTTCCATCTTGATACGTTTCCTCAAACCAGCAGAATAAGAAATAATCTGTCCACGTATATAAGCTTTAAAAGTGTCCCAAAGTGTTCCGCAGGAAATATCATCTGTAGAATTAGTTGAGAAGAAGAAGTCGATCTGCTCCTCCATAAATTTTATAAAGTCAGAGTCTTGCAACAAGGTAGAGTCAAATCGCCATTGTCTAGCATTAGAAGCTGTATCCGTAAATTTCATAGAAAGTAATAACGGTGCATGATCAGAGATAGCTATAATATCATAGTTACAACTGATTACCAATGGAATAAAACAAGAGTCTACAAAAAAATAATCAATTCTTGAATAAGAGTGATAAACATGTGAGAAAAAAGAAAACTCTTTGTCTTTAGGATATCGGAATCTCCAAATATCAAAAACTCCATTGTCAGTCAAAAAAGAGTTAATACAAGTGGCCGACTTATTAGGTAAAGTCTGAATAGATAAAGATTTATCCATCAGAGGATTTAAACAACAATTAAAGTCACCACCCATTATTAACTTATATTCGTTTAGATTGGGTAAAGAAGTAAATAAAGACTTAAAAGAGTCAGGACAATCCACATTTGGAGCATAAACATTAACCAAAGCAACCTTTTTATTACAAAGTAAACCCGTAATTAACAAAAATCTGCCATTCGGATCCGAAAAAATATCATGTTGAACAAATGAAATAGAGGAGTCAATAAAAATTGAAACTCCTTTTACTTTAGCATTCGAATTTGAGTGAAACTGTTGACCCCGCCAAAATCTAAAAAAACGAAATTTGTCCTCCCTCCTCACATGAGTTTCTTGTACAAAAATGATATGAGCATTAAGTCTTTGGAATACTTTGAAAATCTTCTTTCGTTTAATTGGATGATTTAAACCATTAGTATTCCAAGACACAAAATTAATGGTCTGAGCCATAATTCTAAAATCGACCCTTTGGTATAGAAAGGGTTAACCAACTTATAAACTCATGCACCCGGAAGAGGAACAAAAGTAGTGAGAAAACCCGGAAGTGACGACAACACAGACATATTTGAAGTTCAAAAACAGCCCGAATAAAAAAACTAACACAAACTGGTACAAAAAAAATAGAGTTAGAAAACAGACCATCCCCCCCACCCCCCGAGAAAAAGAGAAAAAGCCAAAATATGACTTAAAAAGAGAAAAAGTAAGACTAATCCTACCCCCATGTCAGCTGAAGAACACTCCATATAAAAAGGATATATATAAAAGAATCACCCCAACTTTAAAAATAAAATCGCTATAATAAAAACCATATTTCTAAGTATAGTTAGTTGTAAAAAGAATAAAAATATAATCACTAAAAAACAATTATAACTCGGGCTCTGGCCCAGACAAAACAAAAAATATTTAAGCTAAGATAAGCGATGCATTGTACGGAAGAAACGCGAAAAATATAAACATAATGCCATCTTAAGCAAAACCAAAAATCTTTTCCAAAAAACCACCATCTTAATCAAGGAAAAATTTACCTTCAAAGAATTAAAAATATACCTTCGAAGGAACAAAATTAATAGACAAGTATGTAGTTAAATGATTAAAGTGTATAAGGCAAAACAGTTAACATGACGCAAACACACTTTAACTTGAGTATAAAGTGTAGGATGAACCTACACCAATAACCAGATTATAATTCTGGTTTAAGAGATCGAGAACCATCTTATACGATCAGAATCATTCATTTATTAAAGACTGGTGTCTGTAGCAGTAGGGAAGTTCTCCTCCAGATATTTTCTCGCTTTTGAAGTTGAAATGAAAACCTGTCGTGGAGCATTCGACGGAGAAATTCGAAGCTTCGCAGGGTACAGAAGCGCAGGTTTCAGATTTTTCTCATAACATTCAGCCATCAACGGTTTAAAAAGAAGCCTTCTTTTTAAAAGATCTGAACTAAAATCTTCGATCAGGCGGAAGCAAAAATCTTTGATTTTAATCATTCCTACCCGACGAGCTGCTCTTATAAGTTGTTCTTTGTCATGTACATAATGGAACCGGACAATTATCACCGAAGGTTTGTCTGTAACACTCGGTGATCGACGCCGAATTCTACGTGCCCGATCCAATAAAGGGGGGTTATTCGGGAAGATCGTTGGAAACGCTTCTTTTAAAAGTTGAGCAAAATATTTCGAAGGGTCACCTTTTTCTATGCCGTCTGGAAGACCAAGTATACGTAGGTTCTGTCTTCTGGACCGATTCTCAAAATCGTCACTCTTGGCTTTAAGGGCTTCCATCAGCTTAATGGTCGAAATTAAATCCTGTTGCAGTTTTCCAATAGTCAAATCTCGCTTCCGAGCTTCTTCTTGCAGAGACGCAATAAGAGCTTGTTGTTGTTTAATTACTGAATCCGTCTTAACCATGTACTCTTGAAAAGCCTTTATATCTTCTTTAAAAAATTGTTTTAGTTCAGCAAATTTTTCATCCAAAACCTCCATAAACAATTCAAAAGTTAATTGTGTTTGTTGTGTCGGAGCCTGCTTTTTTCCGTTACCGTTCGGATTGCGTCCGGGATCCCGTCCCTTAGACCTGAGAGACATTTCTGTTTGCATATCTTCAAAAGTTCACAACAAACTCTTGGCAGTAAATCCAAAAAAAAGAATAAAGAAACTTTCGATATAGGTAAAAATAAGCTGAATAAGGGTGATCAAAGGTTAAAAAAAGTAAAGGTTATGGAGCGAATCCAAAACGGTACTCACTCCATGAGTGTCTCCAGCTGATTCGGAATTGTGACTTTCCTCACTTGCAGGAATTGTAGGTGGTCTCCACTTCTTTATCAACACTCCTTTTTCCAAGTAATATCCTACTGGCATCTTCTCAATTTCACTATCTGGTACAGCTTGTTCTCTTAATTTTATAATCTCAATGTCTCTACTCTGCTCTGCTATCATCTCATAGTCAGACTTACTCCAAGAATCTTGTTCAAATAACAAAGTCTCTGACACATCCTCAAAACTCGAATCCTGAGTTGAACAGTCCTGAGTAACAGCCTCATTCTGCACATCAATCTTTTTAGCCATAGCTCTCATCACAACACAGGAAGAATCTGTGTTAGAATTCAACTCTGGTTCCTCTGACTCCATTGTCAAATGCACTTCAGGAAAAACTTGTCCACCTGCCAAGTCATTACCTAACAATAAAGAAATATCCTTCACAGGTAAGCTAGGCTGTAATCCTACTTTAACAAATCCTGTAACTAAACCTGACTTTAAACTTACTTTATGCAAATGTACAGGCATAAAATCACTCCCAACACCTCGTATATAATTTACCTCACCAGTATCAGACTCTTCATTAAACTTCAATACACTGTCTAACATCAGTGATTGAGAAGCTCCAGTATCCCTAACGATTTTTATTGGCACCAGAGTAGATCCTTCTTTCAAGGATACAAACCCTTCACTTATAAAATGATCATATCCTTTTTTAACTTGGTCAGACTCTAACAAAACCTCATTTATGTTTATTGAACTCTGTAATTTTACAGGTGCTTCAGTATGTTGCACACAAGCTTTTGGGACTGCTTCCTTCTCTTTCTTTTTCAATCGGAAACAGCTATTCCATGGCCAGGTTTCCTACAATAGTTACAAATAGGACCAAACTGTCTTTCCTGCATAGGTTTTCCTTCCTTCTTACCTTTCTCATTAACTTCTGATTTAATTTCTGATTTACCTTGAGTCTTTGTGTTATTTTTCCTCTTAAAAATTCTGCCCTGAGGAAATTTATTCTTATGGATTAAAACATACTCATCAGCTAATCTAGCAGAGTCCTGCAATGTATCAGTATCCCTCTCATTTAAGTAGGTCCTTACTTCAACAGGAATGCTTCTTTTTAAATTCCTTCATTAAAATCAGCTCTTTCAATGTATCATAGTCCCCATTGACATTTTTAGAAGAAACCCATCTCTCAAAACACACAGCTTTATCATAGGCAAATTCCACATAAGTTTTTTCCACAGACTTCTTCAAACTTCTGAATCTTTCCCTATATGATTCTGGGACCAATTCGTATGCTTTCAAAATATGCTATTTCACAATATCATAATCTAGTGCTTGCGCAGCAGTTAAAGCCTTTAATTACACTTTGTAACAACACTGACCATTTATCTTTTGGCCACTCTGAAATCTGAGCAATTGTTTCAAAATGCTGGAAATATCTTTCCACTTCTGTTTCACTAAATGATGGGACTAATTTAATTTCTTGACTAGCAACAAACGGTTTTCTAGGACCAGAAGACTGATTCCCAGACCTTAATTCCGCCATTGCATATTCAAATTCCCTTTTTTTATTATCAGCTTCTAACCTACAATGCTCCAATTCTGCTTTACTTTGTTCCAACTTCATTTGTTCGATTTGCAACTGCATCTCTAAATTACTTATTGGAAATGATTCTAAAATCGATTCATCAAAATCACCTGAATCCACATAGTGTGATGTGATTTTTCTCTGTATTAGAGCCTTCGATGTAGACTTCAAAATACCTTTAAGTTGCAATCTACTAGCTATCTCAGACACCTCAGTTTTTTTCGCCTTCGCTAACAACTCCGTGTCTGGCGAAGCCAGAAACTCATCAATATTCATTGTTGCCGAATATCACTCACAGGCCAATCAAACAAAAGAATCGAGTATTCCCCTTTTCCAAAACACCGATTCAAAATTTAACAAGCATTTAAACTCAAAAATGGTTTATCTCAGATGAGCCCCCATACTTATGTTACGGATTCAGCAACAACAAATACATGTAAAGGGGGGTTTCTTCCTTTTCTTTGTTACTGTGTATGTAATCAAAAGGGCTTTGTTTTGTTAACTAGCCAGAATGTTCCTTTGTTGCGAGAGAGTGCTGGGAGAATTGTATTCCTTTGTAAACCAAATGGGGATTAATGTTCTTTCTTCTGAGTCTGTAAGCTTTTGTTGACGGGTTTTGGGGAGATCAGCGTGAGGGGGTCGAGAGAGAGGACGCAATGCTGTAAGCTGGGTGAGAAACGGACCCTAAGCGGGGGTCCAAGGCCAGGAGGTACTCCGAGGAAGGGGGGATGAAGTTAGATGTGCTTGGTTGACCACTCGGAGGGTCCTGAGCTGCGAGTCGGGGAGTTTGGAGGGGATCGAATGGAGGCCAGAAGACTTCAGTAATTGAGCTCCAATGGTTGTGCACAAAGTGGTTTGGACTTTGATAAGTTTGGCGCCTTTTCTTTATTTTTTTCTTCATATATACTGTATCATTATTAATCACTTAGTTATAGTAACCTTTATAAATTGTACTCATTTAATCGCATATGGTGTACTGTCTGTTTTTGGGCAAGGCGGGGACATCACACAGCATCCACACCAGCTGATTACCCAGTTTGGCGGGGCCGAAGGCTGCTCCCCCTAGATGAGAATGAGCTGAGCAAGCCATACTTATGTTACGGATTCAGCAACAATAAATATATAAGTGAGGCAGGGGTTTTTATAACAAATAAAACATTTATTAAACACTGAAAATCAACCCCCAAAAGTAAACAAACGACTAACGTAACCGGAAATCAGCTGCTGTGCAGCAGCTTAAACAGTTCTTAAAGCGATGTTGCAAAAAAAAAACAGTTCTTCAAAGTAGTTCTGCAAAAGTTCAAAATGCTTACAGTCCATCAAAGGAGAGACTTTTTAGACAATTTAAATTCTCTTTCACCTCATGTTGTTGTGGTTTCCAGTCAAACTATACTTTTCCCGGAGAATTTACGAAGATGAAAATGAAATAGCTTAAAGGCACTGACCTTTCCTTTACAAAACTGTACCCAAACCCTTCCTGCTACCATTTGCAGGGGTTACCATAGAATTCCTTCCGAATGAGGAATGAGGATCAAACAAGGTTGAATCTGTTTCACCGGCGAAATCAACTCTCCTCCATCTTTTAGCTCCCAAACTCCGATCTTCACTCTCCACTGATTTTTAACTGGCAGTATTATAAAGAAACTGCCAGCAATGACCTTTTAAACTTTAGGCATTAAATAAAACTCCATCTTTCAACCAAATTGCATCATAATATTGGACCACGCAGTGGCATGAAGTCAAAATGGCAAATCCAGCCACGAACTGCCCCTCCTCACAGGGAGGGGTCCTCCTTTTATACCCTGTAAAAAAACCTGTCACATGACCTCTACTGGCGGGAAAATGACGTCACTCCACCATCACAAGATCACTACCTTAAGTCCAGTATAGCTTCAACACCACTGTCACGTGTCACGGGTACATAACACAACCTATAAATTAATTTCCTGCCTGCTAAGTCATACTTATTGTCAGACTCTCAAAATGGGTTAGTGAGACAATTCACTTGAAATTGCACTGTACAAGAGCTATGAATTGAGATTGATGCCCTCCAAAGGCAATCAATCAAGCACAATATAATAAAACATTTCCTGAGTGTTAATCAGTTCTCTGCATGAATAGAATGGAATAACCATAGGGGTCTTAATAGCAGTGAAGGTACTTGTTTGATATGTTCTTGCCAAACATTTTGAGAGTTTATTCACTACATTAAAGACAATTGATCGATGAAGTTCTTGTCGTACAGTTATTGTGGTATCACCTCTTAAGTGCATTCACTTTGCTTGGCAGAAGGATCCAGTGACAAATGTTAAGATATTGGTAATACTCCTTCATTAATTCTAAGCATCTGAGAATGGCAGTATGGCAACTCTTCTGCCTAAGACTGCAAGAAACTCAGCACATCACAAAACCAGCCTCCCCACTATCAACTCTGTCTACACTTCTTGCTTCCAACATAATCAGAGACCATTTCCACGCTGGGAAAATTATGTTGGAAATAGATCTCAAGAGAGTGAGTTGTTGAATACTTATGAGATGGCTTTCTTAGAACAATTTGTCATTGAGCCTACTGGAGGATCAGCTATATTGGATAGGGAGTTATGTAATGAACCAAAGGTGATTAGGGAGCTTAGGGTAAAAGAACCCTTAGGAGGCAGTGATCACAATATGACTGAGTTCAACTTGAAATTTGGTAGGGAGAAAGTAAAGCAGCATTTCAGTGGAGTAAAGGAAATTGCAGTGGCATGAGAGAGGATTTGGCTGAAGTAAATTGAAAGGAAATGCTGGCAGGAATGACAGCAATGGTGTGAGTTTCTGGGAAAAAATAAGGAAGGTGCAGGATAGATGTATTCCTAAAACAAAGAAATACTCAAATGGCAAAATAGTACAACCATGGCTAACAAGGGAAGTCAAAGCTAATGTAAAAGTGAAAGAGACGTCATACAATAAGGCAAAAATTAGTAGGAAGATAGAGGGTTGGGAAGCCTTTAAAACTCTACAGAGAGTAATGGAAGTAATCTTTAGGAGGGAAAATGAAATATAAAAGCAAGTGAGCAAACAATATCAAAGCTTATACTAGCTTTTTCAAGTATGTAAAAAATAGAAGAAAGATGAGAGTGGATATAGGACTGCTAGAAAATTAGGTCAGAAAAATAATAATGGGGGCCAAGGAGATGGCAGATGAACTAAATGAGTCTTTTGCGTCAGTCTTCACTGTGGAAGACACTAGTAGTGTGCCAGATGTTGAAGGGTGTGAGGGAAGAGAGTGAATGAAGTAACATTACAAAGAGGAAGGTGCTCAGAAAGAGGAAGACTGGAGGATACATGTCACCCAGACCAGATGAACTGCACCCTAGGATTCTGAAATAGGTAGCAGTAGAGATGGTAGAGGTATTAGTAATGATCTTTCAAAAATCATTGGACTCTGGCATGGTGCCAGAGGACTGGAAAATTGTGAGTGTCACCCCACTTTTAAGAAAGAAGAAAGGCAGCAGAAAGGAAATTATAGACCAGATAACCTGACCACAGTGGTTGGGAAGATGTTGGAGTTAATTGTTAGGATGAGGTTATAGAGTATTTGGAGACACAGGGCATGATAGGACAAAGTCAGCATGGTTTCCTTAAGGGAAAATTCTGCCTGATGAAGGGGATGCAGTGGATGCTGTATATTTGGACTTTCAGAAGGCCATTGACAAGGTGCCATGCATAAATCTGCTTACCAAGATAAGAGCCCATGGTATTACAGGAAAGTTACTGGCATGGTTAGAGCATTGGGTGATTGGTAGGAGGCAGTGAGTGGGAATAAAGGGATCTTTGTCTGGTTGACTGCCAGTGACTAGTGGTGTTCTGCAGGGGTCAGTGTTGAGACCACTTCTTTTTATGCTGTATATAAATGATTTAGGTGATGGAATAGATGGCTTTGTTGCCAAGTTTGCAGATGATATGAAGTATGGTGGTGGGGCAGGTAGTGTTGAGGAAACAGGTTGGCTGCAGAAGGACTTAGATTTTGGAAAATGGGCAAAAGTGGCAAATGAAATACAATGTTGGAAAGTGCATGATCATGCAATTTAGTGGTAAAAATAAATGTGCAGAATATTTTCTAAACAGGGAAAAAATTCAAAAATTTGGCCTGCAAAGGGACTTGGGAGTCTTTGTGCAGAACAACCTAAAGGTTAACTTGCAGGTAGAGTTTGAGGAAGACAAATGCAATGTTAGTATTCATTTCAAGAGGTCTAGAATACAAGAGCTGGGATGTGATGCTGAGCCTTTATAAGGCACTGGTGAGGCCTCACCTTGAGTATTGTGAACAGTTTTGGGCCCCTCATCTTAGAAAAGATGTGCTGGCATTGGAGAGGGTCCAGAGGTGGTTCACAAGGATGATTCCAGGAATGAAAGGGCTATCATATGAGAAATATTTGTTAGCTCTGGGTCTGCACTAGCTGTAATTTAGAAAGACTGGGGGGTGGGGTGGTCACATTGAGACCTTTTGAATGTTGAAAGGCCTAGGTAGAATAGTTGTGGAAAGGATGTTTCCCATGTTGGGTGGGTCTAGGACAAGAGGGCACAGCCTCAGGATAGAGGGGTGTCCATTTAAAACAGATATGCAGAGAAAGTTCTTTAGCCAGTGGGTGATGAATTTGTGGAATTTATTACCACAGGCATCTGTGTAGGCCAGAGCTTGATAGGTTCTTGATCAGTCATAGCATCAAAGGTTATGGGAGAAGGCCAGGGAATAGGGCTGAGGAGGTGAATAAAGGATCAGCCATGATTGAATGATGAAGCAGACTCGATGGGCCAAATGGCCTAACTCTGCTTCTATGTCTTATGTCTGAGAAGAACCAGTGTTGATCATCAGCGAGGAGGATATGTTATCACCAATCCATACAGATTGTGGTCTTCTGGTGAAGAAGTCAAGGATACAATTACAGATGGAGGTTACAGAGGCCCAGGTTCTGCAACTTCTCATAGAAACATAGAAAACCTACTCATCTCCTGTTAACAACTCATGAGCTGCATAACTCATCTCCTTCTACCTTAGGACACAAACTTATCAATCACCCCTGCTGTGGACACTTTCTGGAGGTCCAAGATCCGTATGTTCCACAACCTCTGGGCTAAGTGTGTAAATGCAGGAAGGGACTATGTTGAAATACAAATAACCATATAACGATCACAGCACAGAAACAGGCCATCTTGGCCCTCCTAGTCCGTGCCGAACTCTTAACCTAGTCCCACCTACCCGCACTCAGCCCATAACCCTCCACTCCTTTCCTGTCCATATACCTATCCAATTTTACCTTAAATGACACAACTGAACTGGCCTCTACTACTTCTACAGGAAGCTCATTTCACACAGCTATCACTCTTTGAGTAAAGAAATACCCCTTCGTGTTTCCCTTAAACTTCTGCCCCCTAACTCTCAAATCATGTCCTCTCGTTTGAATCTCCCCTACTCTCAATGGAAACAGCCTATTCACGTCAACTCTATCTATCCCTCTCAAAATTTTAAATACCTGCATCAAATCCCCCCTCAACCTTCTACGCTCCAATGAATAGAGACCTAACTTGTTCAGATGTGCTAGGTTTTCTAAACTTGACTCCTACCTTAGGCCACAAACTTATCAATCACCCCTCATATTTTTCTAAGCTCTGTGTACCTATCCAGGGGTCTCTTAAAAGACTCTATTATATCTGCCTCCATCACAGTCGCAGACAGCCCATTCCATGCACTTTCCACTCTCTGCGTAAAAAACTTACCCCTGACACTCCTCTGTACCTACTTCCAAGCACCTTAAAACTGTGCCCTCTCATGTTAGCCATTTTAGCCCTGGGAAAAAGCATCTGACTATCTACACGATCAATGCCTCTCATTATCTTGTACACCTCTATCAGGTCACCTCTCATCCTCCGTCGCTCCAAGGAAAAAAGGCCGAGTTCACTCAACCTATTCTCCAAAAGTATGCTCCCCAATCCAGGCAACACCCTTGTAAATCTCCTCTGCACCCTTTCTATAGTTTCTACATCCTTCTTGGAGTGAGGTGACCAGAATTAAGCACGGTGCTCCAAGTGACCAGGTTCCTATATAGCTGTAACATTACCTCTCGATTCTTGAACTCAGTCCCATGGTTGATGAAGGACAATGAACCGTATGCCTTCTTAACCACAGGGTCAACTTGCACAACAGCTTTGAGAGTCCTATGGACTCAGACCCCAAGATCTCTCTGATCTTCCACACTGCCAAGAGTCTTACCATTAATACTATATTCTGCCTACCAAAATGAACCACCTCACACTTATCTTGGTTGAACTCCATTTGCCACATCTCAGCCCAGTTTTGCATCCTATTAATGTCCCACTGTAACCTCTGACACCCTTCTACACTACCCACAATACCCCAACCTCGTGTCATCAGCAAATTTACTAACCCATCCCTCCACTTCCTCATCCAGGTCATTGATAAAAATCGCGAAGAGTAGGGATCCCAGAACAGATCCCTGAGGCACACCATTGGTCACTGACCTCTGTGCAGAATATGAACTTTGCCTTCTGTGGGCAAGCCAGTTCTGGATTCACAAAGCAATGTCCCTTTGGATCCTTAATAAGCCCTGCATGGGGTACCTTATCAAATGCCTTGCTGAAATCTGCATACACAGCTACAGCTCTACTTTCATCAAGGTGTTTAGTCACATCCTCAAAAAATTCAATCAGGCTCATAAGGCACGACCTGCCCTGGACAAAACCATGCTGACTACTCCCCTCCAAATGTTATAAATCCTGTTTCTCAGGATCTTCACCATCAACTTACCAATCACTGAAGTAAGACTCACTGGCCCATAATTTCCTGGGCTATCTCTACTCCCTTTCTTGAATAAAGGAACAACATCTGCAACCTTCTAATCCTTTGTAATCTCTCCTGTCCCCATTGATGATGCAAAGATCATCGCCAGAAGTTCAGCAATCTCCTCCCATGCCTTCCACAGTATCCTGGGGTATATCTCATTCAGTCCCGGTGATTTATCCAGCTTGATGAGTCACTGGGACATCCATATAGACATTAAGAAAGCTCCAGCACATCCTCTTTCTTAATGTCTATATGCTCAAGCTTTTCAGTCTGCTGTAAGTCATTCAGACAATCGCCAAGGTCCTTTTCCATAGTAAATACTGAAGCAAGGTATTCATTAAGTACCTCAGCTATCTCCTCCAGTTCCATACACACTTTTCCACTGTCACACTTGATTGGTCCTATTCTCCCACATCTTATCCTCTTCCTCTTCACATACTTATGGAATTCCTTGGGGTTTTCCTTAATCCTGTCCGCCATGGCCCCTTCTGGCTCTCCTAATTTTATACCTAAGCCTCGTCCTGCTTGTTGTGTTCTTTATATGTACTGTGTGTTACTCATAAAAAAACATATTCTGGAAGAATATAACTAGAACTTTTATTTAACAGCAAACAGCAACCACATTTTAACACACAAGCTTCTCGATCATTCTGTCAGTTCTACGCATGCTCCAAACTCTGTCCAATCACGTTCTTACACATGACACGTGATATCACCACATCTTCCTTTTCTTGAAAAGAAAAACCATTAAGAACATTAATCAAAACAAATACATAATTTAACATGTCTCTATCAGTCTGTCTGGGGGTTTACGAACACAAGTAGACATTCAGTGGTTCACACAGTTCTGGTGTTTTGTTATTATTTTCATGTTTTGTCTGGTCTGCATCAGTTAACTGAAGCTCTGAAGTTGGTTCATTCTTGGGGTCTTTGCAAAAAAAATCACAATTCATTCATTAAATCTTTTTTATGCTAAGACTTCATCATTTCAATAAAACTATTCAATTCCTTCACTGGTGTTTTCACTTCTTCAATTGGATCCTGGTTCTTGTCACTCTTTAGCTTCAGATCAGTGTTGTACTGTACCAGCAAGTTTGGTTTTGGTGGCAATGCTTTGTCAGATGCTGGTAACAAAGGGATGGGTCTGGGATTTTTCTTTATGACTTCTTTTATTTTTGCCACATTGGAATCAAATTCTGTTTTCTCTCTCTCTTTCATCAAGTCACAGCATTCTGCTTTGCATCATTGTCTAGGACAAGCCTCTCTTCACCAAATTCAGTCTCTCACAGGCAGATAGACCCAGTATTGACTGTACATTTTTTGGCACTACCACAAATTAAAGTGTGTTCTCAATATTTTTATGTGATACTTTTGCCACACATGTTCCTTTAACTGGAATGTCTGCACCTGAATACCCAGTCACTTTTATATTTGTCTGATGTAACTTTGGTCTTGGCTTTAATGCATTAAACTCAGATTCTGCAAGAACATTTACTTGTGCTCCAGTATCCAGTTTAAACAGAATATTGTTTTGGTTCACTTGCAATGGCACAGTCCCGTCATTCTTACTTTGCTTGTTTTCACAAAGCACATCTATATAAAAGTCCTCAAATTCAGTTCTGCGTTGTTGCAAGGGGGCGTCGGGAACGGACCCAAATGCAAGACACAGACACTGAATTTACATGTTTTATTTCCTTTCTACTTCTGCAACAGTGTGAAAACTGATTACTCTTATTGCAGTGATTGAACATTTTTCCATATGCTGGACACGTTTTAGGTCGGTGCTCCCACCCACAGCAATCACAAAGCTTTTTTCTTTCAGATGACGTCTTATTCTCTGTCAGTTTTGTTGTCATTTTATTATTTTTTCTAACATGTTCGCGCTTTTCCACAGCATCTACGTAGCTCTCAATAAAAAGCTCTTTAGCCTGTGATGTCACGGTCTCTGAAGCTTTGCAAAGAATCAAAGCTTTTTCCAAATTTACATCTGGTTCTCTTAAGAGTCTTTCTCACAGACTATTATCTCACAAAGAAACATGTTCTGGAAGAACACAACTAGAACTTTTATTTAACAGCAAACAGCAACCACATTTTAACATACAAGCTTCTTGATCATTCTGTCAGTTCTGCGTTGTTGCAAGGGGGCATTGGGAACGGACCCAAATGCAAGACACAGACACTGAAGCAGTATGAACAGGACAATGTTTATTAAGAACACTAGGGAAGCCAAGGAGCAAGGACAAGATGACAACAACATGGACGTAGACATAGGATACAACTTGGTCTAGGACTTGGGACTTGGACTTGACTGGGAACTCGGGTCATGACTTGGAACTTGGGTCTTGGCAGGGACTCGGTACCTGAGTCTTGACTTGGCTCTTGACTAGAACTCGGTCTTGGCTTGACCTGGAACTCGGTCTTGGCTTAACTTGACTTAAAACTCGGACATGGACACAGAGCCAGAACTCGAACTCAGATACAGAACCGGGACTCAGCCTTGGACACAGAGCCAGGACTCTTCTTACTGCAAACTGCCAGCAATTCTTAGCTGGCCATGAAAGCGTCAGGATTCATACCTTACTCAGAGCAGCGGCAGACAGCCGGCAACTCAGCTGGACACAAAATCAACTGAATTCGCTAAGCAGCCACAGGCACAGAAGCAACCTAGAGTCCACGATGCTCAGTAGCTCCGATAATGGTCCAGACTTCCCGCACTGGCTAAGGTCACATGTTTCTGGTAACTGGTTTCTGATGCCGAGCTTCTTGGGATGAGTTTCTGATGCCGAGCTTCTTGGTGTGGGTTTCTGATGAGATGGTCCAGCGAAGGAATATTGTCAGCCCGAAACGAGAATCAGGTGCCTCAATTAAGGTGCCCAATGGAACAAGGGAAAACAGAAACAACCAGACTGCAGAATTCATGGACCGGACTGTGAAGTGGAATGCAGAATCCATGGACTGGACCACGACACTGCGCATGCTCTGAACTCTATCCAATCACGTTCTTACAAGTGACACATGATATCACTACACCACTAGCCTTATAATTTTCTAGATCTCTATGATTACGATGTGTTTTTGAACCTTTTGTAAGCTTCTCTTTTCTTCTTGACTAGATTTACAACAGCCTTTGTGCACTATGGTTCCTGTACCTGACCATCTTTCCGCCTCATTGGAATGTACCTATGCAGAACACTATGCAAATATCTCCTGAACATTTGCCACACTTCTGCTGTACATTTCCCTGAGAACATTCGTTTCCAATTTATGCTTCCAAGTTCCTGCCTGATAGCTTCATATTTCCCCTTACTCCAATTAAACGCTTTCCTAACTTGTCTGTTCCTATCCCTCTCCAATGCTATGGTAAAGAAGTCAGAATTATGATCACTATCTCCAAAATGCTCTCCCCAGAGATCTGTCCCAATACCAAATCAAGTACACTGTCTCCTCTTGTAGTCTTATCTACATATTATGTCAGGAAACCTTCATGAATACACCTAACAAACTCCACTCCTTGCTCTAGGGAGCTGCCAGTCAATTAAAATCTCCCACCATGCCAACCCTGTTATTATTACACCTTTCCAGAATCTGTCTTCCAATCTACTCTTCAATGTCCCTGTTACTATTGGGTGGTCTATAAAAAGCACTCACTGGAATTATTGGCAACATGAGTGAATCTGCAGATGCTGGAAATAAATAAAAACACAAAATGCTGGCAGAACTCAGCAGGCCAGACAGCATCTATGGGAGGAGGTAGTGACGGCGTTTCGGGCCGAAACCCTTCATCAGGAGTGAAGTAACATGGGATGGTCGAGGGGGGGGATAAGAAGTGGGGAGAGGGATGAAGTAGAGAGCTGGGAAGTGATAGGCTGAAGGGAAATGGGCTAGGGAAGGTGGAGAATTATGGGAAATAAAAGAGAAAGAAAGGTAGGGCTGGGGGGAGATTATAGTGAGGGGGGAAAAGAGAGAGAAAGAGAACCAGACTAAAATTATAGATAGGGATGGCGTAAGGAGGGGGCAGGGGTATCAATGGAGGTCTGTGAGTTGAATGTTCATGCCGGCAGGTAGGAGGCTACCTAGGCGGGAGATAAGGTATTGCTCCATCGACCTGCGCGCGGCCTCATCTTGACAGTAGAGGAAGCCATGGACAGACATATCGGGGTGGGAGTGGTCTGTGGAATTGAAGTGTGTGGCCACAGGGAGATCCCGCCACTGCTGGAGGACTGAGTGCCAGTGTTCGGCGAAACGGTCTCACAGTCTGTGATGGGTCTCCCCAATGTATAAATGGCCACATCGGGAGCACCGGATACAGTATATCACCCCAGTTGACTCGCAGGTGTTATTGTCCTCTTCCTGTCCCTAACTTCCACCACAAAGACTCAGTGGACAATCCCTCCATGTCTTCGTCCTTTTCTGCAGCCGTGACACTATCTCTGATCAACAGTGCCACACCCCCATCTCTATTGCCTCCCTCCCTGTCCTTTCTGAAAAATCTAAAGCCTGGCACTTGAAGTAACCATTCCTGTCCCTGAGCCATCCAAGTCTCTGTAATGGCCACAACATCATAGCTCCAAGTACTGATCCACGCTCTAAGCTCATCCACTTTGTTCATAATATTCCTTGCATTAAAGTAGACACATCTCAAACCATCAGTCTGAGCGTGTCCATTCTCTATCACCTGCCTATCCTCCCTCACGCACTGTCTACAAGCTTTCTCTATTTGTGAGCCAACCTCCTCTTACTCCATCACTTCAGTTTGGTTCCCACCCTCCAGCAATTCTTGTTTAATCTTTCCCCAGTAGCCTTAGCAAACCTCCCCACCAGGATATTGGACCCTTTGGATTCAAGAGCAACCCATCCTTTTTGTACAGGTCACACCTGCCCCAAAAGAGGTCCCAATGATCCAGAAATCTGGATCCCTGCCCCCTGCTCCAATACCTCAGCCACGCATTTATCCTCCACCTCATTCCATTCCTATACTCACTGTCACGTGGCACAGGCAGTAATCCCGAGATTACTGCCTTTGAGGTCCTGCTTCTCAACTTCCTTCCTAACTCCCTGTAGTCTGTTTTCAGGACACTCTCCCTTTTCCTACCTATGTCATTGGTACCAATATGTACCACGACCTCTGGCTGTTCACCTTTCCACTTCAGGATATTGTGGATGTGATCAGAAACATCCTGGACCCTGGCACCTGGGATGCAAACTACCATCCGAGTTTCTTTCCTGTGTCCACAGAATCGCCTGTCTGACCCCTAAATATAGAGTCACCTATCACTACTTCCTTCCTCTTCCCTTCCCTACCCTTCTGAGCCACAGGGCCAGACTCTGTGCCAGAGGCGTGGCCACTGTTGCTTCCCCCAGGTAGGTCATCCACCCCAACGGTACTCAAACATGAGTACTTATTGTTGAGGGGGATGGTCACGGGGGTACTCTCTAGTATCTGACTGTTGCCCTTTCCTCTTCTGACTGTGACCCAGCCTATAGCTCCTCTCTATCACTTCCTCACTTACCCTGACCAGACGAAGGTCATCGAGCTGTGGCTCCAGTTCCCTAACCCTAAGGAGATGCAGCTTGACGCACCTGGCGCAGATGTGGCCGTCTGGGAGGCTGAGAGTCTCCTGGACATCCCACATCTGACACTCAGTACAGAACACCAGCCTCACAGACATACTTCCTATTCCCTTTCTTCACAGGTAACTTTCATTTTAATTAAGTGCAATTGTGAACAATAGCGAGATCAGAAATGCTGATCAAGTCAACTAGTTCCCAAAGAGAACTCTGATAGACCAATCAGATGGTTCACTGCTGCTCAGCGATAGAACATAAAAAAAATCATATGTACAATTAAGAAACATTAAAAAATAATAGAAATACTTGAGTCATGATGATCATGATGAAGTCTACTGGAGAGAGACATTTATACACATGCTGTCCTCCATCATTCAGAGAGATTGAAGGATAAGGTTACAGGGTGACAAAACGTGGCAGGAGCACTTGGAACTAAAAACTAATCCCTCACAGGAGAAAACAGCACCTGATCTTTCTGAACTGTTCTCCAGCAGTTTAAGGACTAAGTCCAGCTAGAGCATAACCCACAAGTACTCTTGAAAATCAGGTATTAACCCTACCTGCCAACAACTAAGCATTGCCATCCTGGTCCCCTTCATGATAGATTATGGAAAAGCACATAACTTCCCTCCCAGAGATGATAGGTGTTTGTGCACTCGACTCTTGAAGGCTTGGACCCCATTGTCACAGATGTTTTCAACCACAGCATCTGGAAGGCTGTTCCAAATTCTGAAGTCGTCAAGTCAAATAATTTTTTATTGTCATTTCGACCATAACTGCTAGTACAGTACACAGTAAAAATGAGACAATGTTTTTTCAGTACTATGGTGCTACATGAAACAGTACAAAAAACTACACTGAACTATGTAAACCAACACAAAAACTACACTAGACTACAGACCTACCCAGGACTGCATAAAGTGCACAAAACAGTCCGGGCAGTACAATAAATAATAAACAAGACAATAGGCACAGAAGAGGGCACAGTGAAGGAAGCTTCTATCTGGTGTGTAGGTTCTCGCATCAGGCATAGAAATAGCATGAACAGGCATAGATAAACTTGATCATGTGGTGCGCCGTCTCTCATTAGATGAGGGCAGCATGGCGCAAAGGTCCAAGGGGCTGTGGCTAGTGTGCATTTTGTACAGCACAGTAGCTGCAGCAACCTGTCGTCTGTGGTGTCAGCTACTGTTGGCTAGCTTCTCACGAGCTGCGGCTTCATCTACACCTATAATCCCGAGAGCCTTTCTCTGAATGGAATCGAGCTGGCTGAGGACACTCTGTGAGGAATTCATCCATGATAAGCAGGCATACTCCATGATACTTTGTACCTGGGCTTTGTAAACCGTGGCTCTGCCCTCTTTGTCTGGTCTGGATGCTACTTTCCGCAGAGCTCCAAGCCTTTGTCCAGCCTTGTTTGAAATAGTGGAAAGGTGTTTATCCCACACCAACTTGCTGTCAATATTAACACCAAGGATTACTAGCTCCTTCATTAAACTACTTACCTCGCCTCAATCCATTATCGCCGAAGCCGCGATGAGCCAAAGCCCTCTACACTAACGCCCACTCTATAAAGCTGTCTTCTGTTTAAATTCTTCCTGCTGGTTCAACTCGCTGATGTCCATGTGTTTATGCAGTCGTGCCTCGATCAAACTGCTGAACAAAAATTGATCTTTTAAACTCTTCCTGCCAGTCTAACTCACTGATGTCCACACACCTGTGCAGTCGTGCCTCAATCAAACCGCTAAAGAAACAATGAGGATCATCAATCAGGATTGTGGGAATGATGGTATTAAATGCTGAGCTATAGTTGATGAACAACATCCTGATATAGGTGTTTGTGTTGCCCAGGTGGTCTAAAGCTGTGTGGAGAGCCATTGAGATTGCTTCTGCCATTGACCTATTGTGGCAATAGGCAAATTGCAATGGGTCCAGGTCCTTGTTGAGACAAGATTTCAGCCTAGTCACAATCAACCCCTCAAAGCATTTCATCACTCTAGATGTGAGTACTACCAGGCGATAGTCATTAAGGCAGCTCACATTATTCTTCTTAGACACTGGTATAACTATTGCCTTTTTGAAGCAAGCAGCAGTTCAGTCCAATTTATTGTCCAGATGAGTTCCTAGGTATTTGTCGTATTGGGTGACTTCCACATCCATTCCCTTGATGGAGATGGAAATGCAGGGTGTTTTCACTTACTGAAATCCATCAAGTCTTTTGTCATGAGTCAAAATTTCATTCCAAAGCAGGTGAGGGGAAGAACGGATTAGAGTGCAGGTTCCTGCTCGTGGTGTAGTGGCATCAGCACCAGACTTCGGAACGAAGGCTCCTAAGTTCGAATCTAGTCGGCTCCCTTGTACACTTTCCATCTGTGCTGGGTTAAGCATCGAGCTAGCAACTTGGCCTCATAAAAACAAGAAAGCCTGCTAAAAAAATGATGACTCCACTTGGAGCTAAGGGCTTTCTTCTTCTTCCTCCTCCTGGAGATATGCTTTGAATACAGGCTGAGAATGTGCTTCGCTCAGCAAAATACAAGAAAAGACAGAAATAAAAAATGGTTCACAGTGCACTTATCCACTCCCAGGAACTGGTATAGTATCAGTTGCAGGTGATGCTTAACCATAGAGGCATATAACACTGAAACAGGCTCTTCAGCCCATTGAGTTTACACTGACCCTCAATACTAAATACTTATACATCAATCCTACACTAATCCCATTTGATTCTCCCCACATCCCATCAACTCCTCCAAGAATCTACCACTAACTACACAATAGAGGTATTTACAGTCACCAATTAACCCACGACCGGCCTGTACATCTTTGGGATGTGGGAAGAAAAGGATTACTTTATCATTTACCTGCACTGCATTTTCTCTGTAGTTTTTACACTTCATTCTGCATTCTGTTATTGTTTTATCTTGTTCTCAATGCACTGTGAAATGATTTTAGATTCAGGTTCGGATTCATTTATTTATCACATATAGACTGAAACAAGGTGAAATGTGTCATTTGTGTGAACAACTAACACAAGCTAAGGATGTGCTGGGGTTAGCCCTCAAATTTTGCCACACATTCTGGTACCAACATAGCATGCTCAAGTTGTTCAGCAGAATGACAAAAATAACACCAACAACCACAGGAAAACAGCCTCCTCCCACCAACACACCCACCTATCAACTCACACGTACTGTACGTACAAAACAACACTAAGACAGGCTGCCTCTGGGCCTCCAGCCTCCATTGGACTCGTAGACATTAGGCCTCTGACTTCCCCAGTGGACTCAGAGATTTGCAGGCCCAGGGCTTCAGCCACTGGAACTCTAATTGACATTTGTGCTTTGATCTTAAAGCACTAAGTATCAATAAATATCAAGAGCATGAGATGAAGTCCTTGAAAGTGAGTCCATTGGTTGTGGGTACAACTCCTGATGGAGGAAGGGAGAAGAGAACCTGGTGGGGGGGGGGGGGGAGGTGTGGTCCCCGATGATTGATGCAGCTTTCCTAAGGCAGCATTTCATGTAGATGTACTCAATGGTTGGGAGGGATTTACCCATGATGGACTGGGCTGTATCCACTACTTTTTGTAGGATTTTTCATTCAAGGGCATTGGTGTTTCCATACCAGACTTTGAAGCAGCCAGTCAATATACTCTCCATTACACATCTGTAGAAGTTTGTCAAAAAGTATTAGATGTCAGGCTGCCGGCAACGGGGTGCCTCGGATATGATAGGGTCTTTTAAAAGACTTTTGGATACATACATGAAGCTTAGAAAAGTAGAGGGCTATGGATAAGTCTAGTAATTTCTAAGGTATGAACACGTTTGGCACAATGTTGTGGGCCGAAGGGCCTGTATTGTGCTGTAGGTTTTCTATGTTTCTATGTCATGCTGACTTGCACAAGTCAATAATCAGCTCCTTGGTCTTGCTGACATTGAGTAAGAGGCTATTGCAATGGCACCACTCAGTCAGATTTTCAATCTCACTCCTATATGCTGATCTGTCACCGCCTTTGATTCGGCCTATGACAGTGGTGTTAGCAGAAAGCTTGAATATGGCATTGGAGCTGTGCTTACCCACACTGTCATAAGTATAAAGCAAGATGCTGGAGGCTAAGCACACAGCCTTGTCATGTACCTATGCTGATGGAGGTCGTGGAGGAATTGTTGCCAACCGAAACTTACTGGGGTCTGCAAATGAGAAAATTGAGGATCTAATTAAATAAGCTGGTTTTGAGGCCAAGGTCTTGAAGCTTCGAGGTTAGTGTTGAGGGGATGATGGCATTGAATGCTGAGCTGTAGTTGATAAAGAGCATCCTGATGTTTAGTTGATCTTTGTTGTCCAGATATTCTCAGGTTGAGTAAAGAACCAATGAGATGGCATCTGCTGTGAACCTGTTGCTCCAGTAGGCAAACTGGACTGGATCCAAGGTAGAAGTTGATTTGTTTCATCACCAAACTTGCAAAACACTTCATCACTGTGGATGTAAGTGCTAATGGACAGTAGTCATTGAGGCAGATCACCACACCCTTCTTGGACACCAGTATAATGGAAGTCCACTTGAAGCAGGTGAGTACCTCAGATTGCTGAAGCAAGAGGTTAAAGATCAACCCCAGGACTCGCCAGTGATGGGACACTTAGCTCCAGACCTCAAACCCTGAACTCACCAATGATGTGATTTGTGCATAAACAGTATATATGACAAGCATTGAACTATATCTTGGTACACGTGATATTAATAAACTAATACCAATACCAAAATCTAGGAAGTCACAGAGAGAATGCGCAAACTCCACAAAGGCAGCATCTGGGGTTAAGAATGAGCTTGGTACTCTGGAACCATAAGATAGCTTCAGTGGGAGTTGAGCCACTATGCAGCCACTTATGCTTCTGTCTTGACATTGGGGGAAATTTTAAAAAATACTCTAAATTTTTTTGAACTTAGTTTGTTCATGAATGTCTGTGGATTGACACTAACTATCTTGTTGCATCCTCCCTCAGCTCCTTCTGATAGCAACTGCAAAGTTAACATAGAAACATTGAAAACCTACAGCACAATACAGGCCCTTCGGCCCACAAAGTTGTGCCGAACATGTCCCTACCTTAGAAATTACTAGGCTTACCCATAGCCCTCTATTTTTCTAAGCTCCATGTACCTATCCAAAAGCCTCTTAAAAGACCCTATCGTACCTGCCTCCACCACCATTGCCAGAAGCCCATTCTACGCACTCACTACTCTCTGAGTGAAAAACTTACCCCTGACATCTCCTCGGTACCTACTCCACAGCACCTTAAACCTGTGCCCTCTTGTGGCAACCGTTTCAGCCCTGGGAAAAAGCCTCTGACTATCCACATGATCAATGCCTCTCATTATCTTGTACACCTCTATCAGAGGTCACCTCTCATCCTCCTTCGTTCCAAGGGGAAAAGGCCGAGTTCACTCAATCTATTCTCATAAGTCATGCTCCCCAATCCAGGCACCATCCTTGTAAATCTCCTCTGCACCCTTTCTATGGCTTCCACATCCTTCCTGTAGTGAGGTGGATCTTCTCCATCAATTTACCAACTACTGAGGTAAGATTCACTGGACTATAATTTCCTGGGATATCTCTACTCCCTTTCTTGAAAAAAGGAACAACATCTGCAACCCTCCAATCCTCTGGAACCTCTCCTGTCCCTATTGATGATACAAAGATCATCACCAGAGACTCAGCAATCTCCTTCCTCGCCTCCCACAGTAGCCTGGGGTACATTTTGTCTGGTCACGGTGACTTATCCAATTAGATGCTTTCGAGCACATCCTCTTTCTTAGTATCTACAGGCTCAAGCTTTTCAGTCTGCTGCATCACTACAATCACTAAGATCCTTTTCCACAGTGAATACTGAAGTATTCATTAAGTACCTCTGCTATTTCCTGCGGTTCCATATACACTTTCCCACTGTCACACTTGATAGATCCTATTCTCTCACGTCTTATCCTCCTGCTCTTCACAAGTTCAAAAGGTCTTCAATCTCTGAAGAAATATGATTATGTTAATATGAAGCTTGTCCTGGTGTGTTTGCAACAGCAGCTTATTTACTGTGCAGTTAGTGTTTATGTGCTAGAGGGGTCAAAGGGGAAGAGAACAATAAGTGACATAATGAGTATTTTTCTATGGGGGGTGTGGTTAGAATCTGGAACTCACTGCCTGCAGATATGCTGGAGGCAGCTTCCATTGTGACCTTCAAGATCTTTAGGGGGGGAAGAAAACTTGACAAGTTTGCAGAAACTAAGTTGATTAGAGTGCTGATCTAGTAGAGCTGGGACATGCTAGAGATAGGGTATACGTAGTTATAAATAGGCTGGAGGAATGAGCCAAAAGGAGAGAGATGAAATTTAATACTGAAAATATGAACAGAATATGAAGTATATGTTTTGATAAGAAGTAGAAGAATCAATATACACTCACTGGCTACTTTATTAGGAATGTTTGTGCTCCTTCTCGGTACATAATATATGTATTTAATCAGCCAATCTCATGGCAGCAAACTCAGTGCATAAAACCATGTTGTCATGGTTAAGAGATTCAGTTGTTGTTCAAACCACACTTCAGAATGGGAAAGATTAAAAACACGAGAAAGTCTTCAGATGCTGGAAATACAAATCCAGAGAAAGTTCAAACATCTTCAGGGTAGGCATCCCTCAAAGAGACTTCACAGTGGAGCAGTAAATCACAAACATGAGGAAGGCTGCACACCCTGAATGGTGAGGGTCCCTAGTGATGGATGTCACCTTCTTGTGGCACCAGCTCTTGAAGATGTCCTCAGTTGCAGGGAGTGTATTGCCCATGAGCTGGCTGAGTTGACAACTCCCTGTAGCCTCTTGCAATCCTATGCTTTGGAGCATCCAAACCAGGCAGTGATGCAGCCAGTCAGATTTCTCTCCAATACATAATGGACATTTTTCTATATTGGTCAATACATCTTTAGAAACATTTGGAATAGCTGCAGAAGGGAACCCAGCTCCTCCAGAAGGTGCATTATTTTGTCCTCTCACATCATCACTGCACATTCTTTTTTACTGACTCATCTCTACTTCTCTCTTAAATACCACAGTTATCCATGGGCCCCATCACCATGCCTCATAGCTTATACCTTGCCCCTCATTGTGAAAAATACTTTTACATCATGACCCTTCTGATTCATTGGTCAGTCACTTTCATTGATTGCCCACTAGTTTTTTGGCTTCTCTGGCAATGGCTTCTCCATCTATACTCTCATTATTTTAAATATCTTTATCAGATCTCCTTCCAACACTTTCTGTTCTAAGGAGTAACCTCTTCAGCTATACCTGGACTAATTTTGGGAAATCTCTTCTACACCAGGTCCAAAGTGTTGATGGGATCCCAGTGAAAGTGTACAAAATGAGGAGAGACATTCTCCTGAGTGAACTCAAAAACCTGTTCACACTCTTTTGGGAGAAAGGCTCAGTCCCAAATGACCCAAGTGGTGCTATAACTGTCTCCCTGTACGAGAACAAAGGGGAGAAATTGATTACTCAAACTAAAGAGGCATTACCCTGCTGTCCACTGCTGGAAAGATCCTAGCCAGAACTTTTGGACAGAATCATCCCTACTATTGCCGAAGGGAACCTCATAGAGGTTCAGTGCAGAGGCACATCTGACATGATCTTTATACTGTGTCAGATACAGAATTGTCCCGAACAGAACATGGGACTGTACCAGTTCCATTGATTTGACCAAGTCTTTGATACAGTCAGTCGGACTGGTCTCTGGAAGATTTTGTCGAAGCTCGGCTGTCCCCCAAAATTCCTCACCATCCTGCAGCAGCTCCATGAAAGCCAAAGCGGTTAGGATGAAGACAACAGTGATGTGTCTGACCTATTTCCCATCAATATCAGCGTAAAACAAGGCTGTGTTTTGGCACTGACACTCTTTACCATCTTTTTCAGCATAATGCTATGGGAAACAAAATCTACATTCAGCTCTACACTGACAGAAATATCTTCAACCTCAGCTGCCTTTTCGCCCAAACAAAAACCATGTAAGAGCCTATTCTCGAGCTGCTATAGGTGAATGACTGTGCTCTTCTCATAGAGGACATGCTGCAGGCAGCAGTCACTCAGTTTGCCAAGGCTGCAAGGGCTTTCGGGTTAATGGTCAGTCTGAAGAAAACAATGATTGTCCATCAGGAGCCCCCTTGTGGCATTTACAACCCACCTCAGATCACCATTGACGATTATCCTCTCACCACAGTTCACCTATCTGGACAGCGTCATCTCCAACGACACTACTATAGTAAGAAACGTTGCCAGAGCCAGCAGTGCCATCATACCCCCAAATCTCTCTGTTCTTGCAGCCATTTTAGAATGATGCCTTCTAATATACATCCAATTGCCATTTTATTAGGTACCTCAATAAAGTGGCATGCTTGTGGTCTTCTGCTGCTGTAGTGCATCCACTTTAAGTTTTGACATATAGTACATTCAGAGATGCTTTCCTGCACACCACTGTTGTAGCATGTTATTATTTGAGTTACTGTCAGCTTCCTGTCAGTTTGAATCAGTCTGGTCATTTTTCTCTGACCTCTCTCATTAACAAAGTGATTTTGCTCACAGAACTGCAACTCACTGTATATTTTTTGTTACTCAGACCATTCTTTGTAAACTCTAGAGACTGTTGTGCATGAAAATCCCCAGAGATCAGCAGTTTCTGACATACTCAATCACCCTGTCAGTCACTTTGATGACATTTCTTTCGCATTCTAAGGCAACACACACAAAATGCTGGAGGAACTCAGCAGGTCAGGCAGCAACCATGGAAAGAATAAACAGCCTACATTTTGGGCTGAGACTCTTCTTCAGGACAGAGAAGGAAGGGGAAATATACCAGAATAAAAAAGTGGGGGTAAGGGAAAGAGGCTTGCTGGCTGTGGTAGTGGGTCTGGGTGAGCACATGTTCAAAGAGCCAGAGGGCAGCAGATATTACAGAGAGGGAGGAGTGAGTGAGTTCCAGTCCACGAACTCCAGTCGAAGAAAAGATTTAAACTTCTTCATGATAAGTACCACTCAAAGAGACTTTGCTGTGGAGTAGTCAATCACAATTACAATATGTATTGGAGAGAAATCTGACTGGTTGCATCACTGCCTGGTTTGGAGGCTCCAACGTATCGGATCACAAGAGGCTGTGATTCGAGGGAGTCTACAGGGCGTTGTAGACTTGGCCAGCTCATGGGCACTACACTCCCTGCAACTGAGGACATCTTCAAGAGTTGTTGCCACAAGAAGGTAGCATCCATCAATAAGGACCCTCATTATTCGGGGTGTGCCCTCTTCTCATTACCACCACTGGGGAGGAGGTACAGGAGCCAGAAGATCCACAATAGAATAGAATAGGCATCTGTTAGTCTTGTGAGACCATGGATTTGCGCCTTGTAAGGTTTCTAGGGCGTAGGCCTGGGCAGGGTTGTATGGGAGACCGGCTGTTACCCAAGCTGCAAGCCTTCCCCTCTCCATGTTGTTGTCCAAGGGAAGGGCACTAGGACCCAAGCAGCCATTTCCCTTCCATCATCAGCTTTCTGAATAGTCCATTATAGTCCTTGCTATTCATGTTTTTGCACTCTATTTATTGATGCAATTTATAATAAGTTTATGCTTTTGCAAAGTATTGCAAAGCAACACAACAAATATCATATTATGTAAGTCTGTGCTAACAAACATGATTATGATTCTTAGCTACCTTCTCACAACGCCAGAGACCCAGATTCAGCCCCGTCCTCGGGTGCAATCTGTGCAGAGTTTGCAAGTTTTTCCTGCAACCAGTGGGTTTCCTCTGTGTACTCCCCTTTCCTTCCACATCCCAAATATGAATCGGCTGAAAAGTAAACTGGCATTGTAAATTGCCCGTATGGTTAAGCAAGTGCTAGACTCGGTGGGGACCAGGTAAAGAGAGGGGTTGGGGTGGTGGGTTGGGAGGAAATTGATGAGAATTTCAGGAGAATAAAAAAAAACTATTTGATAGGACTAAGGGCTTGTTTTATGCTACATCTCTTTAAGGTTCCATCAATAGCAAACAAGTTTCCCATGAATTTGACCAAATGGGAAATATTGCCATATTTATGTATATTTAAAGTGGAGGATGATAGGTTCTTGATTAGTAAGGGTATCAAATGTTACTGGGAGAAGACAGAAGATGAGGAAAATAAATTAGCCATGATCAAATGGTAGATTGGACTTGATGGACCAAATGGCTTAATTTTGCTTCTGCATTTTATTTCATCCTCTAGTAAGAACCAGGAGGAGCCAGTGGCAAGCAAACAACAGGTCACTATTGCAACTAATTGGTTGTAGAAGATAAATACACTCAGTGGCCACTTTTTTAGGAACACCTGTATACCTGTTTGATAATGCAAATATGTAATCAGCCATAGCACATTACAGCACAGAAACAGGCCTTTTGGCCCTTCTTGGCTGTGCCGAACCATTTTTCTGCCTAGTCCCACTGACCTGCACCTTGACCATATCCCTCCATACACCTCTCATCCATGTACCTGTTCAAGTTTTTCTTAAATGTTAAAAGTGAGCCTGCATTTACCACTTCATCTGGCAGTTCATTCCATACTCCCACCAGTCTGTGTGAGGAAGGCCCCTAATGTTCCTTTTAAACTTTTCTCCCTTCACCCTTAATCCATGTCCTCTGGTTTTTTTTTCTCCCCTGGCCTCAGTAGAGAAAGCCTGCTTGCATTCACTCTATCTATACCCATCATAATTTTATACACCTCTATCAAATCTCCCCTCATTCTTCTACGCTCCAGGGAATAAAGTCCTAACCTATTCAACCTTTCTCTGTAACTCAGTTTCTCAAGTCCCGGTAACATCCTTGTAAACCTTCTCTGCACTCTTTCAACCTAATTAATATCCTTCCTGTAATTCAGTGATCAAAATTGCACATAATACTCCAAATTCGACCTCATCAATGCCTTATACAATCTCACCATAACGTTCCAACTGTTATACTCAATACTTTGATTTACAAAGGCCAATGTACCAAAAGCTCTCTTTACTACCCTATCTACCTGTGACACCACTTTTAGGGAATTTTGTATCTGTATTCCTAGATCCCTCTGTTCTACTACATTCTCAGAGACCTACCACTTACCTTAGTCAATCATTAGGCAGCAACTCATTGTGTAAGAGCATGCAGACATGGTCAAGAGGCTATGTTGTTGAGACCAAACATCAGAATTGGGAAGAAATGTGATCTACATAGAACAGTACAGCACATTACTGGCCCTTCGGCCCACAATGTTGTGCTGACCCTCAAACCCTGCCTCCCATATAACCCCCGACCTTAAATTCCTCCATATACCTGTCTAGTAGTCTCTTAAACTTCACTAGTGTATCTGCCTCCACCACTGACTCAGGCAGTGCATTCCACGCACCAACCACTCTCTGAGTGAAAAACCTTCCTCTAATATCCCCCTTGAACTTCCCTCCCCTTACCTTAAAGCCATGTCCTCTTGTACTGAACAGTGGTGCCCTGGGAAAGAGGTGCTGGCTGTCCACTCTATCTATTCCTCTTAATATCTTGTACACCTCTATCATGTGTCCTTTCATCCTCCTTCTCTCCAAAGAGTAAAGCCCTAGCTCCCTTAATCTCTGATCATAATCCATACTCTCTAAACCAGGCAGCATCCTGGTAAATCTCCTCTGTACCCTTTCCAATGCTTCCACATCCTTCCTATACTGAGGTGACCAGAACTGGACATAGTACTCCAAGTGTGGCCGAACTAGAATTTTATAGAGCTGCAGCATTACATTGCACCTCTAAGTGAACAAGTGTCGAATGATTGTTGGTGTAGTCTGATATCTCAGAAAATGCTGATCTCCTGGGATTTTCACACACAACAGTCTCTAGAGTTTACAGAGAATGGTGCAAAAGTCAAAAAGAAAATCCAGTGAATGGCAGCTCTGAGGGCAAAAATGCCTTGCTTGTGACAGAGCGCAGAGGAGAATGGTCAGACTGGTTCAGAATCAGAAGCAGGTTTATCATCACTGGCAAGTGTCGTAAAATTTGTTAATTTAGCAGCACCAGTTCAAGGAAATACATAATATAGAAGAAGAAAAAGTAAAAGTAAATAAATAAGTAAATCAGTTACAGTATATGTATATTGAATAGAATAAAAAATCATGCAGAAAACTAGAAATAATATGCATTAAAAAGTGAGGTAGTGTTCATGGATTCAATGTCCATTTAATAAGATGGCAGAGGGGAAGAAGCTGTTCCTGAATCACTGAGTGTGTGTGTTCAGGCTTCTGAACTTCCTAACTGATTTTTAAAAATGAGAAAAGGGCATGCCTTGGGTCCTGGGGATCCTTAATAATGGATGCTGCCTTTCTGAAACACTGCTCCTTGAAGATGTCCTGGGTACTTAGTAGGCTAGTACCCAAGATGGAGTTGACTAAATTTATGACCCTCTGCAGCTTTCTTTGGTCCTGTGCAGTAGCACCACTCTCCCACCCCATACCAAACAGTGATGCAGCCTGTTAGAATGCTCTCCACAGTACATCTATAGAAGTTTTTGAGTGTTTTTCTTGACATACAAAATTTCTTCAAACTCGCAATGAAGTATAGTCACTGTCTTGCCTTCTTTATAGCTGCATCAATATGTTGGGAGAAAGTTAGTTCCTCAGAGATCTTGACACTAGGAACATGAAACTGCTCACTCTCTCAACTTCTGATCCTTTTGAGAGGATTGGTATGTGTTCCTTCATCTTACCCTTTCTGAAGACCACAATTAGGTTTTTCGTCTTACTGACATTGAGTGCAAGGTTGTTGCTGTGACACCACTCCACCGGTTGGTACATCTCACTCCTGTACACCCTCTCATCTCCATCTGAGATTCTACCACCAATGGTTGGATCATCAGCAAATTTATGGATGGTATTTGAGTTAAGCTTAGCCACACGGTCATGGGTATAGAGAGAATAGAGCAGTGGGCTAAGCTCACACCCCTAATGTACACCAGTGTCGATTGTCAGCGAGGAGGATCACCAATCCACATAATTTTCTGGCTAGGAAGTCGAGGATGCAATTTCAGAGGGAGGTACAGTGGCCCAGGGTTCTGTAACTTATGAATCAGGATTGTAGAAAAACAACCTACAGCACAATACAGGCCCTTCGGCCCACAATTGTGGGATTGTGGGAATGATGGTGTTAAATGCTGAGCTATAGTCGATTAATAGCATATAAGCATATAACCATATAACAATTACAACATGGAAACAGGCTATCTCAGCCCTTCTAGTCAGTGCCGAATGCTTACTCTCACTTAGTCCCACTGGCCCACACTCAGCCCATAACCCTACATTCCTTTCCTACCCAATTTTGCTTTAAATGACAATACTGAACCTGCCTCTACCACTTCTACTGGAAGCTCGTTCTACACAGCTACCACTCTCTGAGTAAAGAAATTCCCCCTCATGTTACCCTTAAACTTTTGCCCCCTAACTCTCAACTCATGTCCTCTTGTTTGAATCTCCCCTACTCAATGGAAAAAGCCTATCAACGTCAACTCTATCTATCCCCCTCATAATTTTAAATACCTCTATCAAGTCCCCCCTCAACCTTCTACACTCCAAAGAATAAAGACCTAATTTGTTCAATCTTTCCCTGTAACTTAGGTGCTGAAACCCAGGTAACATTCTAGTAAATCTTCTCTGTACTCTCTCTATTTTGTTGACATCTTTCCTATAATTTGTTGACCAGAACTGTACACATTACTCCAAATTCATACTGTACAATTTTAACATTACATCCCAACTCCTATACTCAATGCTCTGATTTATAAAGGCCAACATACCAAAAGCTTTCTTCACCACCCTATCCACATGAGATTCCACCTTCAGGGAACTATGCACCATTATTCCTAGATCACTCTGTTCAATGCCCTACCATTTACCATGTATGTCCTATTTGGATTACTCCTACCAAAATGTAGCACCTCACACTTATCAGCATTAAACTCCATCTGCCATTGTTCAGCCCACTCTTCTAACTGGCCTAAATCTCTCTGCAAGCTTTGAAAACCTACTTCATTATCCACAACACCACCTACCTTAGTATCATCTGCATACTTACTAATCCAATTTACCACCCCATCATCCAGATCATTAATGTATATGACAAACAACATTGGACCCAGTACAGATCCCTGAGGCACACCACTAGTCACCGGCCTCCAACCTGACAAAAAGTTATCCACCACTACTCTCTGGCATCTCCCATCCAGCCACTGTTGAATCCATTTTACTACTTCAATATACCGAACGATTGAACCTTCCTAACTAACCTTCCGTGTGAAGCCTTGTCAAAGGCCTTACTGAAGTTCATATAGACAACATCCACTACTTTACCCTCGTCAACTTTCCTAGTAACCTCTTCAAAAAATTCAATAAGATTTGTCAAACATGACCTTCCACGCATTAATCCATGTTGACTGTTCCTAATCAGACCCTGTCTATCCAGATAATTATATATACCATCTCTAAGGATACTTTCCATTAATTTAACCACCACTGACGTCAAACTGACAGGCCTATACTAGGTTTACTAGGTTTACTCTTAGAACCCATTTTAAACAATGGAACCACATGAGCAATATGCCAATCCTTCAGCACCATCCCCGTTTCTAATAACATTTGACGTATTTCTGTCAGAGCCCCTGCTATTTCTACACTAACATCCCTCAAGGTCCTAGGGAATATCCTGCCAGGATTCAGAGATTTATCCACCTTTATATTCCTTAAAAGTGCCAGTACTTCTTCCTCTTCCTCCTCCTCTTCTTACTTCCTGATATAGGTGCTTGTATTGTCCAGCTGGTCTAGAGCTGTGTGGAGAGCCACTGAGATTGCATCTGCCGTTGACCTATTTGTGGAGATAGGAAAATTGCAGTGGGTCCAGGTCCTTGATGAGGCAGGAGTTCGGTCTAGTCATGACCAACATCTCCAAGCATTTCATCATTTCAAACTGACTGGAAGGCAACAGCAACTCAAATAACCATGTGTTACAACAGTGGTGTGCAGAAGTACATCTCTGAATGCACATCACGTCACATTGAACTTTGAACTGGATGGGTACAGCAGCAGAAGACCACAGCAGGTTTCACTCCTGTACCTAATAAAGTGGCCACTGAGTATATATTAGGAGCTGTTAAATATAACAGCTCTGGATGGTTCAAGAAATTTCATAAACTAATTTGCTGATGGGAACATCAATGAAGGGATTAATATGATGCCATTAAGGCATGCCTGCATTATTGCAATGGAAGAGTTAATTCCAAACTGAAATATTGTTTATCATTAATTGGATCAACTCATTTTTATCTTTCAGTTACTGAGATAAAATTGCAAGTTGTAATTTAACTCATAGTCAATTAAAATAAATTTACATATGTAAACAGTTCAAACAGCACAGTGGAAGAACTGCCCCTAAATTTGCTTTTAATTGGCAACTTTAAAAGGTCATGAAAAGGTTGATGTTAGAAATTAAAACATGCTCCAGTGGTGCAGCGAGCAAAGGAGGCTTTCAGAACTAATGAGCTGTTCCCTGCTTATCGGATCTGCCTGACCATGGAACGAAGATGGGAAAGTATTTTATTTCACAATACTAGCCATACAGATAATTTCAAAACAAAAGTTCATCAAGGGGTAGAAAGAGAAAAGCAATAACAGAAAGCAGAATATATTGTTACAGTTACAGAAAAGTGCAGTGCAGATAGACAATAAGCTGTAAGTGTCACGACGAGGTAAACTGTGAGGTCAGAAGTCCATGTTTGTCATACAAGAGGTCCATTCCTGAACCTTTGTGGTGAACTACATATACCTGTCTGGACATGCCCCCCCGCTGACTGCTCCCGTGGCTCCTCCCACGGACCCCGGTATAAAGGCGATTGGAGACACCATCCTGGCCTCAGTCTCCAGGATGTAGTGTGGTGGTCGATTGCTGCTTGTTCTTTCTTCCAGCCAATAAAATCAACAATATCTCACCTCACATCTCTGAGACTTATTGATGGTGCATCAATTTTATTGGCTGGAAGTTTTACAACATGGAAAGTATTTTACGTCCGGAATAACTAGACTTGGACCCCCAAGCCCCAGAAGCAGCTCTTGCCTTTGAACTCTGGCTTGCATGCTTCCAATCATACTTGGAAGCGATTCCAGTGACTGAGCCTGCCACAATGTACAAAATACTACCATCCAGAGTAAGTCCGAAAGTATTCTCCCTTATCAGGGACCTGCTGACCTACCAAGGGGCACTGGATGCCCTCAAGAGACAGTACCTGTGGCCGGTGAACACCGTCTACGCAAGACATCGCTTAGTGACGCGGCGGCAGCGACCCGACGAGTCAAGCGCTGAGTTTCTCCGAGCCCTACAGACACTCGTGCGAACTTGCGACTGCAAAGGACTGATGGCTGAACAACATGCGGAGCTGCTAGTACGAGACGCCTTCGTTACAGGGATCAGGTCAGTGTTCGTGCGCCAGCGGCTGCTGGAAAATGCCAATCTTACCTTATGCTTGGCGATTTAGACGGCCGACATGCTGGAGGCTGCTCTGCATAACGCTGACGCTGTCCAGCTGCGCGATCCCCCGCCGGTTCCGTGGACACCGCAGATCCCGCCGCTGCTGCCAGTTGCGAGTCCACAAGCTCCCCAAAACTGACTTCGGCTGCTGCCAGTCGCAAGTCCACACAGTGTTACTTCTGTGGACTCAAAAAGCACCCCCAAAAACGCCCGAGAAGCTACTTGCTCCAGCTGCGGGTAGAAGGTTCATTTCGCCAAGGTCTGTAAGTCGGACCCATGAGCGGGGTCGGGCACCGCTGCGTGTGAGGCATGGGGGCCGCCATCTTGCCTGCCCGCCTTGTGCGAGACATGGGGGCGGCCATCTTTGTCGGCACCACCTCGCCCTGCCCTCGACCCACCGGTGCTTACCAGGCATCAAGACAGTGGTTCAACTCTGGCCTCCGTAACCTTCGACCAAAGCGCCCCACACCAGCTTGCAAGGTCAATGATGGACATCCTGGTGGAGGGGCACAGGACTAGCTGCCTGTTTGACACGGGCAGCACTGAGAGTTTGATTAACCCGGACACGGTGCAACGCTGCGGATTCGTGACACGGCCGGTAAGCCAGAGGGTCACCATGGCTTCTGGGTCACATTTCACAGACATCCGGGGGGGTTGTGTAGCGACATTGGGGGTGCAGGGCACAGAATATCGGAACTTTGCACTACTGGTCATGCCTCAACTGTGCGCGCCTGTGCTATTGGGGCTGGACTTCCAGAGCCATCTCGAAAGTGTGACAATGACATATGACGGGCCCCTCCCACCACTCACTGTCAGGGATCCTCAGTTTTGTGGGACTTCGCTATATACCCTGCTACTGAACACACACACACACACACACCGACCCACACATCCCGCCCAGCACCATGCTGACAGCTGTGCTACTGACACCACTTGCAGCCTCTCCACCCTCAAGATCCCTCCCCCACCGCTATTCGCCAACCTGACCCCCGACTGTATACCTGTGGCAACTAAAAGCAGGAGGTACAGCGCGGGGGACAGGGCCTTCATTCAGTCAGAGGTGCAGCGGCTGTCCAGGGAGGGGATCATTGAGCCAAGCACAAGCCCTTGGAGGGCCCAGGTGGTTGTTGTTCGGACCGGGCAGAAAAATAGGATGGTTGTGGACCATAGCCAGACCATCAATAGGTTCACGCAGCTTGACGTGTACCCCCTACCCCGCATCACGGATATGGTCAACCAGATAGCTCAGTACAAGGTGTTCTTGACAATAGATCTGAAATCCGCTTATCACCAGCTCCCCATCCGCCCGGAGGACCGCCCCTACACCACCTTCGAGGCGGGCGGCAGGCTCTATCACTTCCTGCACAATCCCCTTCGGTGTCACGAATGGTGTCTCTGTCTTCCAGAGGGAAATGGACTGGATGGTGGACCAGTGCCAACTGAAGGCCACATTTCCCTATCTGGATAACATCACCATCTGCAGTCACGACTGGCCGGATCACAACACCAACCTCCAATGATTTTTCCAAGTGGCCAAAGCCCTGAACATTACTTATAACAGGGACAAGTGTGTGTTCAGAACTACCCGACTCGCTCTCCTTGGGTATGTCATAGAGAACAGGGTCATTGGCCCGGATCCCGACCGTATGTGCCCCCTGTTAGGACTCCCTCTTCCCACCACCCTCAGAGCCCTCAGACAGTGCCTGGGCTTCTTTTCCTATTACGCCCAATGGGTCCCCCATTACGCAGACAAGGCTCGCCCCCTGGTTCATGTCTACCACATTTCCCCTCTCTGCCGAGGCCCGCGCGGCCTTCAGCTGCATTAAAGGGGACATTGCCAAAGCAATGTTGCATGCGGTGGACGAGACCATTCACTTCCAAGTAGAGAGTGACGCCTCCGACTTCACGCTGGCTGCTACCCTCAATCAGGCAGGAAGGCCGGTAGCATTCTTTTCTCGTACCCTTCAAGGCCCTGAAATTCGGCACTCCGCGGTGGAGAAAGAAGCCCAGGCACTGGAGGCACTATCTCGCCGGCAAAAGGTTCACCTTGCTGACCGACCAGCGCTCAGTTGCGTTCATGTTCAGCAACCAACAGCGGGGCAAAATCAAAAATGATAAAATTTTGTGGTGGAGAATAGAACTCCACCTACAACTATGATATCCTGTACCGGCCTGGAAGGCTCAATGAGCCCCCTGATGCCTCATCCCGGGGAGCATGCGCCAGCGCACAGCTCGACCAGCTATACGCCCTCCAAGCAGATCTTTGCCACCCGGGGGTCACACGATTTTACTATTTTGTGAAAGCCCGGAACCTGCCTTACTCCCTTGAGGACATCAGGACGATGACCAGGGACTGCCAAGTCTGCACTGAGTGCAAACCGCACTTCTACCGTCCTGAAAAGGTGCAACTTATCAAGGCCACCCGCCCCATTGAGCGACTGAGTGTTGACTTTAAGGGCCCCCTTCCCTCCACCGACCGCAATGTCTACTTCCTCAACATTATCGACGAGTACTCGCGGTTCCCCTTTGCCATCCCCTGCCCCAACACCACTGCCACATCCGTCATAAAAGCCCTGCGCCAGCTCTTCACTCTGTTTGGATATCCCTGCTATATCCACAGTGATAGAGGGTCCTCCTTTATGAGTGACGAGCTGCGCCAGTACCTGCTGGCTAGGGGCATTGCTACTAGTCGGACCACGAGTTATAATCCCCGGGGAAATGGACAGGTGGAGAGGGAGAATGCCACAGTGTGGAAGGCCACACTTTTAGCCCTTAAGTCAAAAGGGTTGCCGGTCTCTTGATGGCAGGAGGTCCTCCCCGAGGCACTCCACTCTATCCACTCCCTGTTATGTACGTCCACCAATGCCACCCCTCACTCGCACCTATTCTCTTTTCCCAGGAAGTCTGCCACTGGGACCACCCTACCGGCTTGGCTGACATCCCCAGGGCCAGTGCTGCTCCGGAAACATGTGAGGAGCAATAAATACACCCCGCTGGTCGAGAGGGTTCACCTTCTACATGCAAACCCCCAGTATGCCTACGTGGTTTTACCTGATGGGCCGGAGGACATGGTCTCCGTCCGTGACCTGGCACCCGCAGGAGCAGCAGACCACTACCCCGAACACTCCACGGTAACTATGAACCCTGTACCCGAGGTGACACCGCGCACACCAAGCCCTACACAGACTCCTCACGACACTCCTATACTGGGCGTCTCACACACGCATATACCAGGCGCTTCGCACACGCATGAGGGATCACTGACACCTAATGGGCTGACACCTCCAGTTAGGCCGGAACCAGCACAACCACCGTCTCTAGTGCAGTCACCACCTGCACCTGTGCAATCACAGCCGGTGCTACGTAGATCGCAGCGACAGATCGACCACCTGATAGACTTAACCTGTAAATATACTTGTAAGAAACTTCGCCCCATGGGGACTCTCTTTTAAAACAAAGTGGGGGGGGGGGGGTGAATGTGGTGAACTACATATACCTGTCTGGACACGCCCCCCCCGCTGACTGCTCCTGTGGCTCCTCCCACAGACCCTGGTATAAAGGCAATTGGAGACACCGCCCTGGCCTCAGTCTCCAGGATGTAGTGTGGTGGTCAATTGCTGCTTGTTCTTTCTTCCAGCCAATAAAAGCCTATATCTCGCGTCACGTCTCCAAGAGTTATTGATGGTGCTTCAGTCTTATAACAGTGGGGTAGACATTTTCTTTGAGCCTAGTGGCACTTGTGTTCAGTCTTTTGTACCTTCTATCCAATGAAAGGGAGGAGGAGAAAGAATGCCTAGGGTGAGGGAACTCTGAATAAGTTGGTTGCTTTTCTAATGCAGCAGAAAGTGTATACAGAGTCAATGAAGGAGAGGTTGGTTTTCATTGTAGTCTGAGCTGTGTCCACAACTCTGAATTTTCTTGTGGTCTTCAGCAGAGCTGTAATGCATCTGGATAGAATGCTTTCTGTAGTGCATTTATAAAAATTAGTGGAGGTCATCTGGGAACTGTCAAATTTTCTTAGCTTTCTGAGGAGGTACAGGCACTGGCCTTTACTCCATTAAAGCACAAAGTTAATGTTAAAAATGAGAGATTAATATTTACGTGGATTAATCCCCTCTCTTTACAGAATGTTCTATAGTTGGGAGCCCAAACGTTTTGGACTTGTACTAAAGTGGATCCCCATTCTTGATTGGTTTCTTGGGAACAAGCAACCTAGGCTTTTTTTTTCTGCCCTTTCTTGGAAGAAGAAACCCTGCCACTCCCTGACATCTAACAACAGTGTCCTGGCTAATCGATGCTGAACTATTAATCTGCGTAGTCCCATTGAAATGCACCAGGACTATAGTCCTCCATACCCTTCCCATCCAGGTACCTGTTCAAATTTCTCTTAAACATTGAAATCGACCCCACAACCACCACTTGTACTAGCAGCTCATTCCACAATCTCACCACCTTCTGAGTGAAGAAGTTCTTCCTTATGTTTCCCTTAAAATATCACCTTTTACCCTTAACCCATTACCTCTAGTTGTAGTCTCACTCAAACTCAGTGGAAAAAGCCTGCTTGCATTTATTGTATCTCATAATTTTGTACTCCTCTATCAAATCTCACCTCAATCTTTTACATTTTAGGGAATGAAGTTGTAGACGGGTCATATTCTGCATGGAGGCCGGTGACCAGTGGTGTGCCTTAGGGATCTGTTCTGGGACCCCTACCCTTTTTTATAAATGACCTGGATGAGGAAGTGGTGGGATGGGTTATTAAATTTGCTGATGACACAAAGGTTGGGGGCATTGTGGATAGTATGGAGGGCTGTCAGAAGATACAGCAGGACATTGATAGGATGTAAAACTGGACTGAGAAGTGGCAGATGGAGTTCAACCCAGATAAACGTGAGGTGTTTCACTTTGGAAGGTCAAGTATGATGGCAGAATATAGCATTAATGGTAAGACTCTTGACAGTGTGGAGGATCAGAGGGATCTTGGAGTCCAAGTCATAGGACACTCAAAGCTGCTATGCGAGTTGACTCTGTGGTTAAGAAGGCATATGATTCATTGGTCTTCATCAATCATGGATTAGCTTAAGACTGAGTTTGAGTTGCAGCTATATAGGACCCTGGTCAGACCCCACTGGAGTACTGTGCTCAGTTCTGGTTGCCTCACTACAGGAAGGATGTGGAAACCATAGAAAGGGTACAGAGGAGATTTACAAGGATGTTGCCAGGATTGGGGAGCATGCCTTATGAGAATAGGTTGAGTGAACTCGGCCTTTTCTCCTTGGAGCGACGGAGGATGAGAGGTGACCTGATAGAGGTGAAATTTTCCCATAGCTGAAATGGCTAGCACAAGAGGGCATAGTTTTAAGGTGCTTGGAAGTAGGTACAGAGGAGATGTCAGGGGTAAGTTTTTTTACACAGAGAGTGGTGAGTGCATGGAATGGGCTGCCGGCGGCGGTCGTGGAGGTAGAAACAATAGGGTCTTTTAAGAGACTCCTCGATGGATAAATGGAGCTTAGATAAATAGAGGGCTATGGGTAAGCCTAGGTAGTTATAAGGTAAGGACATGTTTGGCACAGCTTTGTGGGCCGAATGGCTTTTATTGTGCTGTAGGTTTTCTATGTTTCTCTAACTCAGGTCCTCAAGTCTCAGCAACATGCTTGTTAAATTTCTCTGCACTCTTTCAATCTCATTTTCATCTTCCTTGTAGGTAAGTGACTAAGGCTGGACACAATACTCTAAATTAAGCCTCACCAACCTCATACAATTTCAATATAACATCCCAACTCCTGTACTCAATACATTGATTTGTGAAGGCCAATATGCTAAAAGATTTCTTTATGACCCTATCTACTTGTGATGCCACTTTCAAGGAATTATGGGTCTGTATTCTCAGATCCCTCTGATAAGGAACTCCTCAGTGCTTACTCATAATGTTCCTTGCAAAGTGCAACACCTCACACTTGGTTGTATTAAGTTCCATCTGCCAGATTTAGCCCATTTTCCCCACCGGTCCAGATCATCATGCATGCTTTAGTAGCCTTCCTCACTGGTTGGCATCTGCAACTTTGCTGATCCAGTTAACTACATTGTCATCTATATCAACAATCTGGATGATAAACAACAATGGACCCAGCACCGATCCTGCAGCACTCCACCTGGCAACCATTTACTACCACTCCCTGGCTTCCTCTGTGAAGCCAATGTCTAATCCAGTTTACTACCTCATGTTGAATGCTGAGCAACTGAATCTTCTTGACCAACCTCCCATGTGGGACCTTGTCAAAGGCCTTGTCCATGTAAACAACATCCACTGCTCAGCCTTCATCTACTTTCCTGGTAGTTTCCTTGAAAAACTCAGTAAGATTGGTTGGACACAACCTACTACACACAAAGCCATGTTGACTATCCCTAATCAGTCCATGTCTATCCAAATACTTGTATATCTGGTCCCTTAGAATAACTTCGAATAACTTCCTTACTACTGACGTAATACTATGATTTCCTGGTTTTTTCTTCGAGCCTTTCTTAGACTAAAGAATAACACTAGCAATCCTCCAATCCTACAGCACCTCACTCATGGCTAAGGATGTTTATAATATCTCTGCTAGGATCCCTGCAATTTCTGCCCTTGCCTCCCACAGGGTTCGAGGTGACACCTTGTCAGGCCCTGGGGATTTATCCACTCTAATTTGCCTCAAGGCAGCAAACACCCCCTCATCTGTAATCTGTATAAGGTCCATGACTTTGCTACTGCCTTGCTTCAAATCTATAGACACTGTATTCATCTCCTGAGTAAATACAGATGCACTGCCCATGACACCCCTATTTACTACATTACCAACTATGGGCAGTATGGTAGCATAGCAGTTAGCAGAATGCTAATACAGTGCCAGTGACCGGGGTTCAATTCCCTCCACTGTCTGTAAGAAGTTTGTATGTTCTCCCTGTAACCACATGGGTTTCGTCTAGGTGCGACAGTCTTCTCTCACATTCCAAAGACCTACAGTTTAGTAGGTTCATTCGTCACAAGGCTTGTTGGACCAGAAGGGCCTGTTATTGTGCTGTATCTCTAAATAAAATAAAACAATAAAATAAATTTCAGACTGAAGACCCCTCATCAGCTATTAACTCTGTCTCTCCTTCCACAGATGCTGCCTGGCTTGCAGTGCATTTCCAGAATTGCCTGGTTAATACTGGAGTGTTGTATAAGGAGTTCTGGTTGAATAGCCAACTCCATTTGCTCTGCTGTAGTTAGAGTACTACGCACACTTTTGTCCTTGCAGTGTGAAAAGGATGTCAAGATCCAGGAAAAAATTTACTAAGATGCTATCAAGTTGGTAAAAAAAATCTGCAAATTTGGAAGACTTGGGAGAGAAACTTCAGAATCAGAATAAGATTTACAGTATTTGGCGCGTGTACATCAAACCCGACAGTCAAGTGCATCGTATTTTTGTTTACCTGACCACTAACTCCTCTTTCTGTCCCAAAAACCATCCCTACGAACTTAAAGAAACAACTGAGTCTGATTTATTTATCCCATGTACATCAAACATACATTGAAATGCGTTGTTCGCGTTAACAAGCAACACGCCTAGAATGTCCTGGGGGGCAGCTCGCAAGTGTCACCACACTTTCTAGTGCCAACATAAATATGAGTGATTCTGCACATCGTCGAAATCCGGAGTAACACACTGTCCTGATAAAGGGTTTTGGCCTGAAGCATTGATTGTTTATTCATCTCCATAGATGCTGCCATACCTGCTGAATTCATCCAGCATATTCTCTGTATTACTCCAGTGCAAACATAAAATCCTCTAATGTTTGACAGAACAACACAAAGCAGCAGCAACAACAAAACAAACAACAACAGCAAAACAACCCGCTTTCATATCCCTCCCAGCCACCCATTCTCACACCCAGAGGCCTCCAGCCCCAGGACGAAGCCACCTCTGGGTCTCTAGTACTTGGTCCCGGACTCTCAGATTCACAGACATTATCCTCCAACTTTGGATTTCTTTCTTTCTTTATTTAGCAATGCAGTGCAGAATAGGCTCTTCTGGCCCTTCGAGCCATGTTGCCCCCAGCAACCCCCTGACAACCCCGATTAACTTTAGCCTAATCACAGGACAATTTGCAATGACCAATTAACCTACCTAGTATGTCTCTGGACAGTGGGAGGAAACCGGAGCACCCAGGGAATACCCATGCATTTCACAGGGAGGACATGTAAAGACTCCTTACCAAATGGCGCTGGAATTAAACTCCGAACTCCAGATCAACCCATGTAACAACATCATGCTAACTGCTGCGCAACCATGGTGCCCAGAACTCACCAGCAGCAGGAAATAGCTGTGTGGCCCTGTTCAGCAAACTCTTTGTATCAGATATGTTTTCCTTTCCTATTTGTTTCAGGATGATAGAACTGATGGAAGTCTTTTAAATTATGAAATGGTTTCATTTGACAGCAGAAAATCCAAAAACATGCACTATCAATATCAGATAATCAGCAGTAAATCCACTGAGCAGAAACCATGGAATTTGGATCTTTCTAGGAGGTGTGCCTAATGGAGCGGAGGAGGGGCCCATCTTGAAAGTCGCCGGCACCATCTTGAAGCTTCAGGGGAGAGAAACCAGAGGTCCATGATCCAGTCCTCATTGGAGGACCAGAGGTGGAGAGAGTCAGCAACCTTAAATTCCTGAATGATACTATTTCAGTCAACCTGTCCTGGGCCCAGCACATAAGTGTGATTACAAAGAAAGCATGGCAGCAACTCTACTTCCTTGGGAGTCTGTGGAGATTTGGCATGACATCTAAAAATTTGACAAACATCTAGGTGTGTAGTGGAGAATATTTTGACTGGCTGCATCACGGCCTTGTATGAGAACTCCAACATCCTTGAATGGAAAATCCTACAAAAGATAGTGGATTCAGTCCAGTACATCATGGGTAAAGCCCTCCTAACCATTGAGCACATCTCCATGAAATGCTGCTGAAGGAAAGCAGTATCCATCATCAAAGATCCCCACCACCCAGGTCATGCTCTCTTGTCACTGCTGCCATCAGGTAGAAGGTACAGGAGACTCAAGACTCACACCATCAGGTTCAAGAACAGTTACTACCCCTCAAGCATCAGGCTGTTGAACAAAAGGGGATAACTACTCTCACTTACCCATCCATTGAGTTGTTCCCACAACCAATGATCTCACTATAAGGACTCTTTATTTTGTTAACTTCTTATTATTTATTGCTATTTATTTATTTTAGCATTTGCACAGATTGTTGTCTTCTTTACTCTGGTTGCTTTTTCACTGAACCCGTTACAGTTACTATTCTAGAGATTTGCTGAGTATGCCTGCAGGGAAAAGAATCTCAGGGCTGTATGTGGAGACATATATGTACCCTGATAATAAAATTTACTTTGAATTTTGAATCTAACTCTGAACTCTGACACTCCAAGCAATAATAGCATCATACTTAGCACTATGCGACTGTGGTGCCCCTAATAGGCTGAGTTGAATGGCTCGCTTCATGTTTTATGTACAATGCCTTTTATATTTTCATTTATTTTTCAGGATGCAGTTATCTGAGTACATCTGATGGATCACAATGCACAAGTGACTGGGTGAAGTAAAGGGTGACTGCGTAATGTGCAGCCAATATTACATCTTCTGGCCACCTTTATAGGTGGCTTCATCAAGCTGTGTGTGGAACACAAACATCATGTGTCACTCAGTGCTATGGTCTACCTGCCCTTGATGTTGCAATGTTTGGGCCTGGCCTTGTTGTTGTGTAACATTCCATTTAGTTGGACATTGCTGCACGACCTGTCCTTCATGGTAAAGTTCCTTTGGAAAAACACCTTTGACCACAAGTACATCAGACAGTAGTAGAATGGAATGTCCTGTAGGCACTGGGGAGAAGGACATGAGAGATCCTGTGAAATGGTTCCCCAAATATTTGGTAGAATGCCATCACCAGAACCAACAAACACTAAGACCTCGCTTTGCAGATGGTTAGAGAGGTACTCCTCATCAGATCCTTCTCACTCCCAATGCACACTGTCCTGTGGATGGCTGAGATGAGGACAAGATAATCACCCATCTCTTTGTAGATTGTGTGTTTATAAAATATACATGGTCTTCCATTACATTGAGGTAAGGGAATGCTGCAAGACATGCTGAGGGATACACTGATGCCGGGTGCAGTTATTGCAAAGGCTTTGTGGAGAAGCTTCTGCATTGGGCACTGGAGTATTGTGAGCAGTTTTGGGCCCTTTATCCAAGAAAGGATGTCCTGGCATTGGAGAGGGTCCAGAGGATGTTCACAAGAATGATTCTGGAAATGAAAGGGTTAATGTATGAGTAACTTTTGATGGTTCTGAGCCTGTACTCACTAGAATTTAGAAGAATAAGGAGGATCTCATTGAAACCAGGAGAATATTGAAAAGCCTAGATAGAGTGTACGTGCAGAGGATGCTTTCTATAGTGGGGGAGTCTAGGACCAGACAGCACAACCTCAGAATAGAGGGATGTCCAATTTGAACAGAGATGAACAAGAATTTCTTTAGCCAGAGGCTGGTGAATCTATGAAACTCATTATCACAGATGGCTGTGGAGGCCAAATTATTGAGTATTTTAAAATGGAGAGTGATAGGTTCCTGATTAGTCATGGTTTATGGGAATAAGGCAAGGGAACAGGGCTGAGAGAAATAATTAATCAGCCATGATGGAATGGCAGAGCAAACTTGATGGCAGAATGGCCTAATTTTACTCCTATGTCTTAAGGTCTTATCCCATGGCATTATTTTAAGAGGCTGGGAACTGTTGCTTATATTCTCATGTGACCTATTACCCAGACCCATATCTTCAAAGAACTGGCTCATATTTTTAGCTACACTTCAAGCTATGGCTTTTCTGCTTGCTTTCTCTTTGCAGTGTCTGTGGGATAAACCTTAAGTTTCTAGAAGGTGTAGGCCAGTGTTGGGGTGGTGGATGACATTTATTTATTTATTGAGAAACAATAGGTCCTCCCAGCCCTTCGAGCCTAATGACAGGACAATTTACAATAACCAATTAACCTACCTTTGGACTGTGGGAAGAAACCGGAGCACCTGGAGGAAGCCCACACAGTCACAGGGAGGACGTACAAACTCTTTACAGAGAGCAGCAGAAATTGAACCTGGGTCGGAGGTACTGTAAAGTGCTTTACTAACCACTACACTACCAACTGACCTCACTACCACAATTTATCTGGTTATTTCTCTCAGTGTTGTCTGTGAGACCTCATGAAAGTTTCCCTCCACCCCTCGAATACTTTGTATTTATTTGTGAAAATGCCATTCAGTGTTTAAATATTGGGACAGTTTGAAAAGTTTAACAGATGATATTTCCACTGGCTGAACTCCAGGAGGTAAACAAACAGATGAGTGCTTACAGTGGTGAGAAGAAGGAGGTTGGGATTGAAAACCATAGACTTAAATGGGGTTGGCAACTGAAACTCTACACTAAAGAGACTTAGAAATGAATGCAGAACAAAATGACATGAAGGTTAATGTTTGGAGTGAGTGAGCATTAGTGCACTTCTATAATTTTTTTCTTTTGATCCTGGGATCGCAAATGTAAACTGAAACCATCCTATCAGCACAGAGCAGTGAACAAACCACGGATGTTCCTGGGCTGTCTGGCTCATGACTACATCAAATGGTAAGGGAACTGAGATATTAAAGGGCCCACAAAACCAATTGTTCAAAGCCAAAGTGGTCTTACAGTTTTGTCTTGGCACTTTTGTTTAAAGATGCAAAGAATTTCCTGATTTCAGGTTATGCAGAATTCACAGCATTAAGGCCATTCAGCTCACACTTACCTCCATAAAGCTTCCTGTAAATCCATCTATTCCTTCATATAATTATTTGGATACTATTCCAAGTTTATTGTCATGGGCATACACCCAGGGTGTAAATGCCAGCATTACAAACATTACAGCAGCAGAGTGCATTGCAAGTATGACAAACATACTGTAAATCACATGATATTACAGCAGTTAGCTTAGCAATATTACAGTGCAAGTGACCTGGTTACTTTCTTGCCACTGTCTGTAATGAATTTGTACATTCTTCCCATGATCACTTGGGTGTCTTCTGGATGCTCTGGTTTCCTCCCACATCCCAAAGATGTGCAAGTTAGTAGGTTAATTGGTCATGGAGTGTAACTGGGTGGTGTGAGCACCAGTGTCAAAGGGCTTGTTTCTGTGCTGGATCTCTAAATAAATAAATAAATGCAATGAACTTAAATTAACATAAATTATACATAAAATAATAAAGAATTAGGGTTTCTTAGGTTGGTTCGTGAATTTGATGTCAGTGGAGAGAAAGCTGTTGTTGAATTTATGTTTTTCACCTCAATCACTTCTTGTAAGTCCCCATCCCAGTAAAGATTCATCGAACTTCCTCATTGTACTTATTGCCTTATTTTACTGACTCATGGTTTTCCATTTTGTAAGTGTCTCTAACCTTAAACCACTTCATAGCAAACTTTAGTTCAATCTTCAGCAATCTGCCTTCCAGGAAGAAGAGCCCTGAACTGTTCATATTCACCTATTGGATATTATGTTAGTATATTTTATAATATCTTCCTCCCTTTCTGTAGAACCGTGAATGGTTTTCTAAATGCAGTCTAACAAAGAGTCCATAGATAGGTCTCTGTTTTGTCAATTCTATTCCTTTAGAAACAAATCCTGCTTTTGTTTGGTTTTTAATGGTTTTACACAGCTCAATTGATGTTTTAAATTATTAGTTAAGGCTTAGAGGCATTTTTACCTTTTAAATGTCTATTTAAGTTAACCATAGTTATATCTATTTCCAAGCAACTTATGGCTAAAACTGTCACCTATTTTTATTGTGATACTCTGTAATGCAAATAAAGAAAAGTATCAAGTGCTTTAATGCTGAGCCAAGTCCCTGGCATAAACATTAATTTATTGCAACTACAACAAATATTTTAATGAGTTTTCCTAACATATTTATAATTAAAGTTTTATTTTCCTCATGAATCTGCAGTTAGAATGCAGCATTTCCACTTGTGGTCTGGGCTTGGGCTGGGCCTGGGGTTCAGTGGGATCTGGGATTAGCCGTGATGGAATTGAGGAGCAGACACATTAGGTTGAATGGCCTAAATCTGCTCCTATGCCTTATGGTCTTATGGGGTGTGAGGGTGGGAAAGGTGCTTGTTTTGCTGTTGTTTTCTTTCATTGTTGCTGTTGTTGTATACTTTGTTGTTGTTGCCTACATGGATACCGAGAGGATGATTCCAATGACGGAAGGCATCTAAAACAATGGAATGCTGTTTCAGATAAGAGGCCATCCATTTAAGATGGAGATTAGGAGAAATTTCTTCTCACTTTTGGTCCACAGTGGAATCAAGAGTCCTGGGAACAGGGAAGAAAATTGATCACTCAGGAATGACTGAGCAGCAAAAGAACTGCTTGGCCATCTATTATTCTCATTTTTAAATGCTTTTATAACTGCTCAGCCTGGTCCATCAGAGACACAGCCCTCCCCGACACTGCCAGCATCCACAGGAGGTCTTGACTCAATGGGGCGGCATCTATCATTAAGGTTCTCCACATCTGTGTCATACCCTCTCTTCACCACTCCTGCCAAGCAGGAGGTACCAAAGCCTGAAGTTCCACATCAGCAGGTACAGAAACAGCTACCTTCCTGCAACCAATTTTTAATTGATCTATGTAAAACTAATCCTTCCTCTGCAATAAAACCTCCATCACTACCTTGGATTTTACTTTCATTGTAGCTTTTTCTTTGCACTAGAGTCTTGTTTTGCACTGCAAGTTAACTGTATAGTGAACTCTTTCTTCACTGTCTAGAATAATTTATGAATAATTTATATTCTACATGTTGTCTGCACCTACGTGCTGTAGTGCTGCTGCAAGCAAGTCTTTTATGGTACTTGTAGCTCATTGTACATTGGGACACTCATTGGGATTCAAGTGTAACACTCATTGGGATTCAAGTCTGTCAGTCTGTAAGGAGTCTGTACATTCTCTCCATGGGCATGTGGGTTGCCCCCGGGTGCTCCTGTTTCAGGCCACATTCCAAAGACATATGGGTTAGTAGGTTAAGTAGTCACATGAGTTCTTATTTGTTCATTCCTCATCTATTAGGGCATAGTAATTTAATGTGAATGGCTCCAGGGGCAGTGTTTTGTACTGTGTGTGGGATGTGGAAAGTCTGGAAGACATCCAGTCTCCCAGATAAACACATCTGCACCAGGTGCAACAAGTTAGTTGCAGGAATCAGAATCAGGCTTATTATCACTGGCATGTAACTGGAGACAGGTAACTATCAGGAGGAAGAGGGGAAATGCACAGTCAGTGCAGAGTACAGCTGTGGCCCTCAACAATAAGTATACAATTTTAAATACTATTAAGGAGGACGACCGACTGGGGAGAGCCACAGTGACTGCATCTCTACCACTGTGACTGGTGCTCAGAAGAGCAGAAAAGTGCACAGGACTTGGGATGCATCTGAGATGCAAAGGGACTTGGGAGTCCTTGTACAGAACACCCTGAAGGTTAACTTGCAGGTTGAGTCAGTAGTGAGGAAGGCAAATGCCATGTTAGCATTCATTTCAAGAGGTCTAGAATACAAGAGCAGGGATGTGATGTGGAAACTTTATAAGGCACCGGTGAGGCCTCACCTTGAGTATAGTGAACAGTTTTGGGCCCCTCATCTGAGAAAAGATGTGTTGGCCTTGGAGAGGATCCAGAGGAGGTTCACAAGGATGATTCCAGGAATGAAAGGGTTATCATACGAGGAACATTTGATGGCTCTGGGTCCATACTCGCTGGAATTCAGAAGGATGGGGGGTTGGGGGAACTCACATTGAAATCTTTCGACTATTGAAAGGCCTAGACAGAGTAGATGTGCAAGGGATGAGTCTAGGACAAGAGGGCACAGCCTCAGGATAGAGGGGCACCCTTTCAAAACAGAGCTGCGGAGAAATTTCTTTAGCCAAAGGGTGGTGAATTTTGAAACTTGTTACCACATGCAGCTGTGGAGACCAGGTTGTTGGGTGTATTAAACAAAGAAACATAGAAAACCTGCAGCACAATACAGGTCCTTTGGTCCACAAAGCTGTGCCGAACATGTCCTTACCTTAGAACTACCTAGGCTTACCCACAGCCCTCTAATTTTCTGAGCTCCATGTACCTGTCCAGGAGTCTCTAAAAAGACCCTATCGTATCAGCCTCCACAACCATTGTCGGCAGCCAATTCCACGCACTCACCACTCTCTGCGTAAAAAACTTGCCCCTGACATCTCCTCTGCACCTACTTCCAAGCACCTTAAAACTGTGCCCTCTCATGCTAGCCATTACAGCCCTGGGAAAAAGCCTCTGACTATCCACACGATCAATGCCTCTCATCATCTTATACACCTCTATCAGGTCACCTCTCATCCTCCGTCACTCCAAGGAAAAAAGGCCGAGTTCACTCAACCTATTCTCATAAGGCATGCTCTCCAATCCAGGCAACGTCCTTGTAAATCTCCTCTGCACTCTTTCTATAGTTTCCACATCCTTCCTGTAGTGAGGTGACTAGAACTGAGCACAGTACTCCAAGTGGGGTCTGACCAGGGCCCTATATAGCTGTAACATTACCTCTTGGCTCCTAAACTCAATCCCATGATTGATGAAGGCCAATAGACCATACGCCTTCTTAACCACAGAGTTAACCTGCGCAGCTGCTTTGAGTGTCCTATGGACTCGGACCACAAGATTCCTCTGATCCTCCACACTGCCGAGAGTCTTACCATTAATACTATCTCCTGCCATCGTATTTGACCTACCAAAATGAACCACCTTACACTTATCTGGGTTGAATTCCATCTGCCACTTCTCAGTCCAGTTTTGCATCCTATTAATGTACTGCAGTAACCTCTGACAGCCCTCCACATCACCCACAACACCCCCAACCTTTGAGTCATCAGCAAACTTACTAGCCTATCCCTCCACTTCCTCATCCAGGTCATTTATAAAAATCACGAACAGTTGGGGTCCCAGAACAGATCCCTGAGGCACACTACAAGTGACCGACCTCCGTGCAGAATATAACCCGTCTACAACCACTCTTTGCCTTCTGTGGGCAAGCCAGTTCTAGATCCACAAAGCAATGCCCTCTTGGATCCCATGGCTCCTTACTTTCTCAATAAGCCTTGCATGGGGTACCTTATCAGATGCCTTGCTGAAATCCATATACACTACATCTACTGCTCTACCTTCATCAATGTGTTTAGTCACATCCTCAAAAAATTCAATCAGGCTTGTAAGGCATGACCTGCTTTTGACAAAGCCATGCTGACTATTCCTAATCATATTATACCTCTCCAAATGTTCATAAATCCTGCCTCTCAGGATCTTTTCCATCAACCTACTGACCACTGAGGTAAGACTCACTGGTCTATAATTTCCTGGGCTATCTCTACTCCCTTTCTTGAATAAAGGAACAACATCTGCAACCCTCCAATCCTCCGGAACCTCTCCTGTCCCCATTAATGATGCAAAAATCATTGCCAGAGGTTCAGCAATCTCCTCCCTCACTTCCCACAGTAGCCTGGGGTACGTCTCGTCTGGTCCTGGTGACCTATCCAACTTGATGCTTTCCAAAAGTTCCAGCACATCCTCTTTCTGAATATCTGCATGCTCAAGCTTTTCAGTCTGCTGTAAGTCATCCCTACAATTGCCAAGATCCTTTTCCATAGTGAATACTGAAGCAAAGTACTCATTAAATACCTCTGCCATCTCCTCTAGTTCCATACACACTTTTCCATTGTCACACTTGATTGGTCCTATTCTCTCACATCTTACCCTCTTGCTCTTCACATACTTGTAGAATGCCTTGGGGTTTTCCTTAATCCTGTCTGCCAAGGCCTTCTCATGGCCCCTTCTGGCTCTCCTAATTTCATTCTTAAGCTCTTTCCTGCTGGCCTTATAATCTTCTAGATCTCTATCATTACCTAGTTATTTGAACCTTTCATAAGCTTTTCTTTTCTTCTTGACTAGATTTAGAACAGCCCTTTTACACCACAGTTCCTGTACCCTACTATCTTTTCCCTGTCTAATTGGAACATACCTGTGCAGAACTCCACATAAGTATCCCCTGAACATTTGCCACATTTCTTCCATACATTTCCCTGAAAATATCTGCTCCCAATTTTTGCTTCCAAGTTCCTGTCTGATAGTCTCATATTTCCCCTTACTCCAAATAAATGGTTTCCTAACTTGTCTGTTCCTATCCCTCTCCAATGGTATGGTAATGGGGATAGGAATGCTCTCCCACTGAGAGATCTGACACCTGACCAGGTTCATTTCCCAATATCAGATGGAGTACAGCCTCTCCTCCTGTAGGCTTATCTACATATTGTGTCAAGAAACCATCCTGAACACACCTACCAAACTCCACCCCATCTAAACCCTTTGCTCCAGGGAGATGCCAATCAGTATTTGGGAAATTATAATCTCCCACCACAACAAGCCTGTTATTATTACACCTTTCCAGAAGCTGTCTCCCTATATGCTCATCGATGTCCCTGTTACTATTGGTTGGTCGATATATAAAAAAAACAGTAGAGCTAATTGACTCCCTCCTGTTTCTAACTTCCATCCACAGAAACTCCATAGACAATCCCTCCATGACTTCCTCCTTTTCTGCATAGATTGATAGGTTCTTGATTGGGCATGTCATCAAAGGTTATGGGTAGAAGGCAGGGAACTGGGGTTGAGAAGGAGATAAAAAAAACAATCTGCCATGATTGAATGGTGGAGCAGACACGATGAGCCAGATGGCCTAATTCTGCTCGTAGGTCTTATGGTTTTATGGTCTAATTCAGAAGGCACAGGATATATACATCCCAAAGAGGAAGAACTGTTCTGAAGGCAAGATGACATAACCATGGCTAACAAGAGAAGTCAAAGCCAACATAAAAACCAACAATAGGGCATATAATAGAGCAAAAAATAGTGGGAAGGTAGAGGATTGGGAAAGGTTCTCCTTCTCAATTTCAGGGTGAATTCAATCATGTTATGATCACTTTGCCCTAAGGGTTCTTTTACCTTAAGCTCTCTAATCAATTCTGGTTCATTGCACAACACCTGATCTAGAATAACAGCTCCCCTGTCAGGATGCTGAAGTAGGGACCCAATCACAGACCAAGTACTATACACACCGTGATATCTACTGAGTAGCAAATCCAAAAGGGCAACAAAGTCAGCATCAAAGTTCAGGGGGAGATCAAAAATTCCAGAGAGAACCAAAAGCCAAAATCGGAAAACAGAGTCGATTTTTGGACGGACAGAATTCAGACACAATTGCTGGAAAGGCTCTGGAAAAACTCACTGGCACAATCTAGCAACAAACAGGTGAAAACACAGGACTGAAATACACTGAGCAATAAACAGAGAGGCAGATGATAGGTGGAGCACAGTGAGACACAGGAGGCAGCAAAACAGGTAATAATGAGAAACAGGTGAGAGACGGAGTACTCAGTGATACAGGGGCCAGAGTAAAGCAGGAGTGGGGACAGAAGCACATGGCAATACAAAACCACACACTGAAAGTTAGAGAGAAAACATACTAAAAGACAAAGTTTAGCTGGAGGTACTGACATCCCCTTAGTGGGCTCAACCATGAGCTGCTCTAAAAAGCCATCTCATAGGCGCTCTGGAAAGTTCTCCTCCTGAAATCCAGCACCAACCTGATTTTCCCAATCTACCTGCATATTGAACTTCATGCAGATGTAGTTATTAGAGAGACAGGAGTTCTTCTAAAATTCCCACATCTCAGATTACCACCGTAGATAACTTCACTCACGTCAACTCTGAACTAATTTCACAAACCTACGGATACACTTTCAAGGACTCTAACTCACATTCTCAGTATTGTTTATTTTTATTTGCATAATTTGCTTTGTATATCTAAAAATGTGCATATAACAATAAATTCAAATTGACTTGTATTGACTTGAGTATGAGGGAGTGGCTGAGGGAACACAGAGACAATAGAAGATTAAATTACAATAGGGAATGTCAACACCCCAAAGCTGTGTTCTGTATTATTTAATAGTTCTCTGCATGCTTTACTGTGAGTTTATAATAGTCAAAATAACTTCTTGTTTTGATGTAAAAAGTTTGTGAACACTCGCTTCCTTTAACTAGAGGCCAGTTTATCCAAGTGATGCTAACACTTATGTAGCTTCCAACATTGCTCTTGATGACACCATCAACCACTTTGGTCTGGATCCCATTTGGTGTCTTTACAGTCTTTAATGATGCTGTAAGCTCAAATTGCATTTTATATCTCAGGTCCAACACACTTCTGCCAATAAAATTTCATTCATTGACTAAACATCAGAACCTGCTCTGGTCCCATGGTCAAAATCAAGGTCATCCCCACTCCCCAAAACTCTGGCTCAGGGTCTCCACAGACTGTGTCTGCTGTGATGTGCTGAACATCAACAAAAGCAGTATGACGGAAAAATGAGTAGAGCAGCTGCCTCACATCTCCAGAAATAAGGGTTCAATCCTGACCTCCATTGTTGACAATGTGGAGTTTCCATGTGACCACACCTGAAAGACATTGTATGTCAATGATTTGGACAATGGGATTAATGAATTTGTTGCTAAATTTGCTGAAGATACAAAGATAGGTGGAGGAGCAAGTAGTGTTGAGGAAACAGAGAGCCTGCAGAGAGACTTAGATAGCTTAGGGGAATGGACAAAGAAGTGGCAAATGAAATACAATGTTGGGAAATGTATGGTCATGCACTGTGGGTGGAAGAAATAAACGGGCAGACTATTATTTAGATGGGGAGAGAATTCAAAATGCAGAGATGCCAAGGGATTTGGGAGTCCTTGTGCAGGATACCCTAAATGTTAACCTTCCAGTTGAGTCGGTGGTGAAGAAGGAGAATGCAATGTTGGCATTCATTTCTAGAGGTATAGAATATAAGAGCGGGGATGTGATGTTGAGGCTCTATAAGGCACTCATGAGACCATACTTGGAGTATTGTGTTCAATTCTGAGCTCCTTATTTTAGAAAGGATATACTAACTTTGAAGAGGTTCAGAGAAGATTCACGAGAGTGATTCCAGGAATGGAAGGGTTACTGTGTGAGGAACATCTGGCAGCTCTTGGGCTGTATTCCCTGGACTTCAGGAGAATGAGGGGGGATTTCATAGAAACGTTCCAAATGCTAACAGATTAGATATGGCAAATTATTTCCCATGATATGGGAGACTACAACAAGAGGGCACAACTTCAGGATTGAAGGACGTCCATTTAGAACAGAGATGCGGAGAAATTACTTTAGTCAGAGGGTGGTAAATCTGTGGAATTTGTTGCCACGAGCAGCTGTGGAGGCCAAGTCATTGGATGTATTTAAGGCAGTCTCTTAAAAGAACCTATCGTATCTACCTCCACCACCGTTGCCAGCAGCCCATTCCATGCACTTACTACCCTCTGTGTTAAGAACTTACCCCTGACTTCTCCTCTCTACCTACTTCCAAGCACCTTAAATCTGTGTCCTCTTGTGGCAGCCATTTCAGCCCTGGGAAAATGCCTCTGACTATCCACATGATCAATGCCTCTCATCATCTTATACACCTCAATCAGGTCACCTCTCATCCTCTGTCACTCTTAAGGAAAAAAGGCCAAGTTCACACAACCTATTTTCATAAGGCATGCTCCCCAATCCAGGAAACATCCTTGTCAATCTCCTCTGCACTCTTACTACAGGAAGGAAGTTTCCACATCCTTCCTGTAGTGAAGTGACCAGAAATGAACACAGTACTCCAAGTGGGATCTGACCAGGGTCCTATATACTGTAATATTACCTCTCGGCTCTTAAACTCAATCGCATGGTTGATGAAGGCCAATGCATCATATGCCTTCTTAACCACAGAGTCAACCTGTGCAGCTGCTTTGAGCGTCCTGTGGACTCAGACCCCAAGCTCCCTTTGATCCCACACACTGCCGAGAGTCTTACCATTAATACTATATTTTGAAATCATATTTGACCTACTAAAATAAACCAGCTCACACTTACCTGAGTTGAACTCCATCTACCACTTCTCAGCCCAGTTTTGCATCCTATCAATATCCCACTGTAACCTCTGATGGCCCTCCACATTATCCATAATACCCCCAACCTTTGTGTCATTAACAAATTTACTAACCCATCCCTCCACTTCTTCGTTCCAGGTCATTTATGAAAATCACGAAGAGTAGGTGTCCCACAACAGATCCCTGAGGCACTCCACTGGTGACCAACCTCCATGCAGAATATGACCCGTCTACAACCACTCTTTACCTTCTGTGGGCAAGCCAGTTCTGGATCCACAAAGCAATGTCCCCTTGGATCCCATGCCTCCTTACTTTCTCAATAAGCCTTGCATGGGGTACCTTATCAAATGCCTTGCTGAATTCCATATACACTACATCTACTGCTCTACCATCATCAATGTGTTTAGTCACATCCTCAGAAAATTCAATCAGGCTCATAAGGCCCTTGACAAAGCCATGCTGACTCTTCCTAATCATATTATACCTCTCCAAATGTCCATAAATCCTGCCTCAAGGATCTTCTCCATCAACTTATCAACCACTGAAGTAAGACTCACTGGTCTGTAATTTCCTGGAATATCTCTACTCCCTTTCTTGAATAAGGGAATCACATCCGCAACCCTCCAATCCTTCGGAACCTTTCCTGACACATTGATGATGCAAAGATTATTGTCAGAGGCTCAGCAATCTCCTCCCTCGCCTCCCACAGTAGCCTAGGGAGGCTATGTCATCATGTCATCAGTATGCCTCTCATAATTAGCTCTTAGGTTTGGCTGCTGCTGACTTTCCTTTAGTGGAAGTAAAATTTGGGGAGACGTGAGAGGGAAAGGAAATTGGGAAATACATGAGGGAACACTTTTGATGGGATTGTTCTGATATCTGGTATGGACTCAATAGGCTGAATGGCCTCGTGGATGGTAAGGAAAGATAATTACTTGAAAATGCTTACTGTGCTCAGATCTACTGAGCATGTGGATTGCCAGGCTCTCTTGCATTGCTTGTTCCTGGTCTGCAAAGCAGCAGGGCATTGCATGCTGCATCAGAGGGTAAAGGACTGAAGCCACAGAATATAATTTGCTCCAAATCATTACTGTTTGACAAGAGAAAAGGGTGAATAAGATCAACTGCAGCTCTCACTTCAGTGAAGGAATCTGAAATACACCAGTATTTCTTGTCAACTTTCACGCAGTCCTGTAGAACATTAAAGCTGCCTTGGTACAGTCAAAATTGAACCTCCCTTTCTTACATGGATTACATTGGTCAGACCTCCAAAGGAGGTTCACAACAAAGATCCTAGGAATGAAAGGCTTAACATAAGAGGAGTGTTGGACATATCTGGGCCTGTACTCAACAGAGTTTGGAAAAGCGGCAGGGAATCTCATTGAATGCTACTGGATAGAGTGGACATGGAAAGGATGTTTCCATTGGTAGGATCTAGTAGCCTCAGAATCCTTCTAGAACAGAGATGAGGAAGAATTTCTTTTGCAAGAGAGTGATGAATCTATGGTATTCATTGCGACAGAGGGCTGCAGAGGTCAAGTCATTGGGTATATTTAGGACAGAGCTTGAGAGGTTTTTGACTGGTGAGAGGATTAAGGACTACGAGATGGTGGTGGAAGAATGGGGTTGAAAAAAAGTCAGATGTGATTGGATGGCAAAGCAAACTCAATGGGCCAAATGGCCTAATCCTGCTCCCATATCTTACTGTCTTGTGATTAAAGTATTTAGTGGAAGGATTTTGCAGGAACTATCTGACACAGACATTAAAAGCAGAAATCCTCAATGTTATAAGAATGACCTGGGTACTCACCTGAGATGTCACACTACTAGAGCTAGGGGTGGAGAGCTAGGCAGTGGAGCTGGCCCAATGATGGTCTTTTTCTCCGAAGCAATGACAGGATGGGAAGACTGTCCTGCATAATTCCTTGCTACGGCAACTGCTCTGCACTTGACTGCAAAAAACTGCATGGAGTTATGGACACAGCTTAACACATCATGGAAATCCGCCTTCCCTTCATGGACTCTATCTATACTTCTCACTGCCCCACTAAAGCAGACAGCATAATCAAATACCACACCACATTCTGGACATTCTCTCTCCTCCTCTCTCCCATCAGGCAGAGGATACAAAAGCCTGAAAGCCCAGACTACCAGGCTGAAGGATAGCTCAATCCTACTATTATTAGATGCTTGAATGGAGCTCTTCCAAAATAAAATGGACTATTGACCTCACAATCTACCTCGTTATGATTTTGTACTTTATTGCTTACTTGCACAGTACTTTCTCAATAGCTGTTACACTTTATTCTGCATTGTTATTGTTTGACCTTGTTCTACTTGAACACATTGTGTATGAATAGATCCGTATGGACAGAATGCAAGACAAGTTTTTCACTGCATCTTGATATATGTGACAATAATAAGTCAATGCCAATACAGAATGATTACAGCATGGAGACCATTCAGCCCATTACACTCTTACTGCCTCTGTGTAGACTCATCCCCATTAATCCTATTGCCCTGAAGTTCTTCGCATTCAGATATTTATAACCATTCTAAACATTCCCAGTGAATCTGGCTCCAACCTCATTCTTCAGATGACAAAGTGGATAGTATCACAGTCTCCAAGCAATGCTTTCATTTGCCATTGCAGCATCTAATCAAAGTGGAAAACAAGTATTTCAGCAGTGCTTATGTTGAACAATTTGTTCGAAGGAGCTGGATGAACAACAAGGTATTTTAAACCACGAGCAGGAATGTAAATTATTGATCATACTGCATAGAGTCCTGCCTATGTTTTTGCTCTCTTAAACATTATTTGTAAATAAATCCAAACTGTTCAATGTGTGTTAATGGTATTGATGTAGTTTCACTACTTAATTACTGGAAGAGGTTTTCAGATCTCACTTGTTCTCCAGTGATCTGGGCTGATTGTTAGACACAGCCCACAATGACCCCAAATAAAACACACAGGCTTGCTGCCAGTGAGTTCTATTTATGGTTCTTTCATGAAGCAGAGATCATTCTTGAGAAGCTAACAAAAGTGTAGGGAAAAATTATGGATTAGAGAGCATGCTTTATAAGGAAAGAATGAGCAAGCCAGGGCTTTGCTCTTTGGAGTGAAGAGGTGACTTAATAGAGGTGTGTAAGCTGATAGAGTGATTTAATTGAGGTGTAAAAACTGATAAGCTGATAGAGGCATTGATAGATTGGGCAAGCAGCTCCTTTTTCCCAGGACAGAAATGACTAAAACAAGAGGGCATACTTTTAAGGTTAGTGGTGGGTGGGTGGGTGGGTGAAGCATTACCAGTGCCTTTTAACACCTCAACATTACATCCTTGCTTTTACATTCTAGTCCTCTCAAAATGAACACTAACATCACATTCGCCTTCCTCACCACTGACTCAACCTGCAAAAAAACCTTCAGGGAATCCTGCACAAGGACTCCCAAGTCCCTTGACCTGATAGAGGTGTATAACATGATGAGAGGCATTGATTGTGTGGATAGTCAGAGGCTTTTCCCAGGGCTGAAATGTGTAACACAAGAGGGCACAGTTTTATGATGTTTGGAAGTAGATACAGAGGAGATGTCAGGGGTAAGTTTTTTACTCAGAGAGTGGTGAGTGCATGGACTGAGCTGCTAGCAACGGTGGTGGAGGCAGATACGATAGGGTCTTTTAAAAGACTCTTGGATAGGTACATGGAGCTTAGAAAAATAGAGAGCTATGGGTAACACTAGGTAATTTCTAAAGTATGTATGTGTTTGGCACAGCATTGTGGGCCGAAGGGCCTGCATTGTGCTGTAGGTTTTCTATGTTCTTATCTCAGATATTGAATTTTCTCTCCATTAAGAAAATAGTCAAACCTTCTATTTCTTCTACCAAAGTGCATGACCAGACATTTCCAGACACTGTATTCCATCTGCCATATTACTCCCTATTCTCCCAGTCTGTCCAAGCCTCTCTACTTCCTCAAAACTACCTGCCCCTCCACCTATCTTCAAACTTGACCACAAAACCATCAATTCTGTCATCTAAGTCATTGACATATGATATAAAAAATAGTAGTCCCAACTCAGACCCCCATGGAACACCACTGGTCACCAGTAGCCAACCAGAAAAGCTTCCTAGATTCCCACTCTTTGCCCTCTGCCAATCAGCCAATCGACTATCCAGCCTAGAATCTTTCCTGTAATACCATGGGCTCTTGACTTGTTAAGAAGCCTTATGTGTGGCACTTTGTCAAAATCTCTCTGAAAATCCAAGTACACAATGTTTAACAATTCTCATTTGTCTTTCTTGCTTGTTATTTCTTCAAAGAATTCTAACAGATTTGCTAAGCAAGCTCTTCCCTGAAGGAAATCACACTGATTACAGACTATCTTTTCATGTGCCTGCAGGTACCTCAAAATAATCGACTCCAACATATTCCCAACCACTGAGGTCAGACTAACTGGCCTAGGATTTCTTTTCTTCTGCTGTTCTCCCTCCTTGAAGAATGGAATGACATTTGCAATTTTCCATTCCTCCAGAACCATGCCGGGATCTGGTGATTCTTGAAAGATTGTTACAAATGCCTTTACAATCTCTTCAGCTACCTCTTTCAGAACTCTGCAGTGTAGGCTATCTGGTCCAGGTAACTTATCTACCTGCAACACACACAAAATGCTGGTGGAACGCAGCAGGCCAGGCAGAACCTATAAGGAGAAGCACTGTCGACATTTCGGGCCAAGACCCGTTGTCAGGGCTTATCTACCTTCTGACTTTTCAGTTTCTCAAACACCATCTCCCCAGTAATGGTAACTTCACACACTTCTGCCCCCGAGACTCTTGAACATCCGGCATACTGCTAACATCTTCTATGGTAAAGATTGATGCAAAATACTTATACAGTTCATCTGCCATTTCCTTGCCCCATTACGACCTCCCCAGCATCATTTTCCAGATATCCTCTCTTGCCTCTCTTTTACTTTTTATATATCTCAAGAAACTTTTGGTATCCTCTTTAACATTATTGGCCAGCTTACTTTTGTACTCCATCTTTTCCTTCTTAATGACTTTTTTAGTTGCCCTCTGTTAGTTTTTAAAACCTTCCCAATCCCCTAACTTCCCACTGTTTTACTCTATTATATACCCTCTTTATCTTTTATGTTGGCTTTGACTTCTGTTGTGAGCCATGGTTGTGTCATCCTGACTTTAGAATAGTTCTTTCTCTTTGGGATGTATCTATCCTGCACCTTCTGAAATTCTCCCAGAAATTCCAGCCATTGCTGCTTTGCTTTCATCCCTGCCAAAATTCTTTTCTAATCAATTTTGTCCTCTCTCTTGCTTCTGTATTTGCTTTTACTTCACATCTGGCTTTAGCTTCTCCTTCTCAAATTGCAGGGTAAATACTATTACATTATGATCACATCTTCTAAGGGTTCTTTAAGCTCTCTATTCAATTCCAGTTTATTGCACAACACCCAATCCAGGATAGCTGATTCCCTAGCTGGCACAACCAAGAGCCACTGGCATTTAGGGCAGTTATGAAGGTCTTTCATTTCTGGGGGTGTTCAGGGCTTCCTTCATCATGTCAATAGCTTCCTCTTGGTTTTCACTACTGCCAATCATGCAAATCCTGGTTGGAAACTCAGGAACACCATCACACTCAGATGTAAAAGAATTCTTCATTGCTGTTTCCGTAACAATTTAGTTTTACCAGCTAGGGTTGTTAGGCCTGAGCTGAACCCCAAATTCTGGAGGACCGGTGGACCACTCTTTGTCTAGTTACCCTTTGACCAGCTTGTCATAGGTGACTCTACCAGGAGCCAAATAATAAAGCCTTGACTCCAGCCAACTTAACGCTCTGGGACACTGAGGCACACAAGCCTCCAAACCCTACAACAAGGGTCTTCTGACAAGACATCTTGTAGGCATTCTAGGAAATCCCCCTCTTGGGATCCAACACCAACCTAATTTTCACAATCTACTATATATTGAAATCCTCCATGTCTATTGTAACATTGTCCTTTTTGGCATGCATTTTTTATCTCCCATTGTAATTTATACACTACAACTTTATCACTGTCTGGGGGGGGGGGGTCTGTAACTAACTCCCATCAGTGTCTTTTTTACTCTTGCAGTTCCTCAGCTCTACACACAATGATTCAACACCTTTTGACCCTGTGCCACCTTTTTCTAATGACTTGATTCATTTTTTACCAAAAGAGCAAAGCAACCCTGTCTGCCTACCTGCTTGTCATTTGATACAATCTGTATCCTTGGATATTAAGATCCCAGTTATAATCTTCTTTCAGCTACGATTCAGTGATGCCCACACGTCATATACTGCATGCCAATCTGTAACTGCACTACAAGTTCATCTACTTTATTCCATATACCATGCACATTCAAATACAACACCTACAGTCGATTTTGTCCAGCTTTTACATTGCTACTCATCCTGTTGATGGCAATTTTGCCCTATCATCAGACTCTTCTTGCTAGGAGCCTTACTACACGCTTCCCATGTTTGTAAACCCATTATCTGATCCTCAGCAGTATCATTCTGGTTCCCAACCCCCTACCAAATTAGTTTAAACCCTTCCCAACAGTGCTAGCAAACCTGCCCACAAGGATGTTGGCTCCCCTCGGGTTCAGGTGCATCCCATTCCTTTTGTACCAGTGATACCTCCCCCAGAAGAGATTCCAATAATCCAGAAATCTGAAACCCTGCCCCCCCCCCCCCCACACACATACATCTGCAAAATCATCCTATTCTTACCCTAGCAGCATGTGGCACATGCAACAATCCAGAGATTACTATCCTGTTCTCAGCTTTCTACCCAAAATCTCTCTTCAGGACCTCTTCATCTTGTCTACCTATGTCATTGGTGCCAATATGTACCAAGACTTCTGGCAGCTTACTCATGCCCTTGAGAATGGCACAAGATATCCATGACCCTGGCACCTGAGAGGCAACATACCATCCAGTGTCTCTATCGTGCCCACAGAACCTTGTCCCTGTTCCTCTGACTAAGGAATCTCCTATCAACACTGCAGTCCTTTTCATCTCTCTGCTCTTCTGAGCCACAGCACCAGACTCAGTGTCAGAGACCCAGTCACTGTGGCTCCCTCCCCGGTAGGTTGTTTCCCCCCTTTCCTCCCAAAAGTTGTATACTTACTATTGAGGGGATTGGCCACAGGGGACACTGCACTGGCTGCCCATTTCCCTTCCTTCTCCTGACAGTCATCCAGTTACCTGTCTCCTGCAACCTATGGGTAACTACCTTCCTGTAGCTCCAAACTATCACATCCTCATTCTCCCATAGGGACTGATGGTCATCGAGCTGCAGCTATATTATGTTCTGTGACTGGATAGTAAAATTTTAGTTTGAAACCAGATATAAAATATGAGGCAAACCTATCTGGCAAGGATTGAGAATTGAACTGAGTTTCATTGGCTGGATTTATTCCTTTTGTGAAATGCTAGAACAGAGTATGGCCAGGAGTTCTGAAACAAAGGGACATTAAAAGACTCGGGACTCGAGGACAATCCTGATAGGAGAGCTTGAGGAGCTAAATGATCCTTCCAGATTCCTAGCAATCAATAACCTCCACGCTTCTCAAATCATTTCAATATTGGAATGTGGGAACTGGGCATGAGCTCATGGTATATCACCACATATGGTGTAAGGTTGCAGAAGAAAAAATTAGCCAGTGCTTTGCTTGTGAGGAAATTGTACCAAAAAAAGATTAATGGAAAGCAGTGGAAATGTATTTGAATGAAATGGCAATTTAAATATTTTGGTTTAAGAATGTAGTGTCTATCTTAGATCAGAAGGTGGGCAAGGATGTTTTGTGAGAGGAAAAGGAGGCTGGAGTGGGAGACATCAACAATATGGCTGTGATGGAGCTGCAATGGATTTCTAAAAACTTGTATAACACTACAATCTCAAGCGTGCTGGACAGCTACACTCACTCTCAGGGGAGATCCAATAGCTGCCCAAAAATATACAGTTTGACATTTATTACAAACTTTATCAACAAGGACATCTATGCCAATTGAATGGTGAATACATTAGGAACTAATGTCCAGGCAATGATAAAGTGCCATTCTGTTTCTGAAAACTTCCTCCTACATGGAGTAACACACAGAATGCTGGAGGAAAATCATAACAGACATGGCATCGAATTCTCTGACTTCCAGTAACTACTCCCTGTCTCTCTCCTTTTTTGCCTTTCTCTCTCCTCCTGAATCAACGTTCCCTCTAATATATTTTTTTACAGCTGCACGGACTATATAATATATATTTATTTATTTATTTAGAATGGAAATTTACAAATCACAGAGTTTTGATTTTATTTATTAATTGAAGTTATAATGAAATACAGTGCAAAGAAAATTTTTTATGTTTCCTCAACATTTTCTTATCTGTCTTTATTACAAGTCCATTCTCTGTAAAAACTAACCAGATTAATTTTGTATCCGGATGAAAGATATGACTTAATCCTCATTAGATAATCCAAACTGTTCCACTTCTAGTCTGTTTCTGGATTTCAAAGTTCAAACTACATTAATTATAAAAGTATATATACTGTATAAAATATTGAGATTTGTCTCCTTACAGGCAGCCACAAAACAAAGAAACCCAATAGACCCTGTTAAAAAAAAATCATCAAGCACCCATTGTGCAAACAATGAAAAGTGATCAAATAACTTTCAGAACTAAAGTTCACAAAAGTGAGTTCATAGCCATGAAGCCAGTCTCAGTCAATCCAGGAGCCTGCCAGTTGCAGGTCACAGCCTTAGTTCAGCACAAAGATGTGTAAACCTTGCTGATCAGCAAGATGAACACCAACCCGTCCTCTTCTCCAACTCCGACACCTTAACCTTTTCAATCTGGCTCAGGACTTAAATCAGTCAAATCACAGAATGCTCCACATTCTCGGGCGCAGGTCCCACCACCTTAACACTGCCTCATGTCAGATCTGCCACTTCGAATTGGCTCCAACTCTGCTCCAGCACTGGTCATATATTTGCTCGTTCCTCGCTCTCGGGCCCGGACTCCACCATCTCAATTTGCCCTGTACACACCATGCTGCAACCATTCTGCACCTCTGAGACTTCAGCTTACACTGCAAAAATGCATTTATATTTACATTTTCATAAGAATGAATCTATGTTCACAGTCAGCACTAGAAGCTTGGAATGTTCCAACAATGTCAACAAGAGTTGCCAGTTCTTCAAATTCTTCATTTCTAAGCACATAATTCAACACATCAGTGAATGTCTTAGTGAACCAGTCTTAGCTTTCTCAAATTTCAAAATAAATTTGAAATCACAGTATCGCTGTGATATTTTTGAGACGCTTTCTTCGTAGTTCATAAGAGTACCTGAGTTGTATAGCATTCTCTTTTCCAAATTTAGAATTGGTTGCATTTCCAATAGCAACAGGTTCAAAACCTTTCCATTCTCTTAACTCATTGTCAGGAGATCTATTACCTGTGATTACACGCACATTGAATTAATCAAATAATAGGTGCAGCATCGACATCAGAACTTATGGATGCAAGCAGATCTTTCACTTTTCACTCCAATAAACGGTATCACCAAGATACTGATGATAACTTGTTAATTTTTATTTTTGCATACTGTAGTGCATTCAATTGTATTCAAACAGTTTTTCTGAAGGAATTTACAAAGAGATGCCAGATCTTCTAAAACATCATTAAGGACAGTTAAAGCTACTCGATATTGTGAATTGGTCAAAATCTTCAGTTGCTGATTGGATCATTACATTCATTAATTACATTCACTTCTGCAACACTGGATCAAAACTTCACAATTCTTCATTAAAGCAGTAATGACATAATGTCTTGACAGCCATCTTACTTTGTTTAGTGGTCGAAATGACACAACATCACATCCTGTAACATTAGCTAATTCTTCTAGATTTCCTTTTTTAACCGATGACCTGCTGAACATTGTAGCCTCTGTTCATAGCAGTATCTCTATATCCTGGATAATTGATACTTTTTCCCATGCTTTGTCTATTTGCAGATCTTCTCTATGTGCGATACTTAATTTTTTATCAAAGAATTGCTGGCACACCATTATTCTTTCCAAACATAATATTTTCCCTATCTGACATAAACATTATCTTTTGAATATCAAGGAGTTGATGTAACTCCTCTCGCATCAACAATAGTGATACTGTAACATGAATTAGTTTCAAAATATCAACAAATACAGTCTTATAGGGAGTTTCATCTTCTAGTTGAAACCTAAAATATGAAACTAACATTTTCTGTACTTTCACCAGCAATTCGTGTATGGAAAGCAAATTTCTGCAGTTCTTCCATTATCTTTTTCTGAAGCACAAAGCTGTTGCACCCAACAAATTCAAATACATAGTTCTTGCTGCACTAACTCTCTAGTATATTTACATATTTGGCCACATGTGCATGAATTTCTCGCATGGAATGCATAGAAGCATTAATTTTAATTTCTAAGATAATGTTATCATTATCTTTGACCATATCAGAGTTAGACTTTTTTCACACATCTTGTTTCACTCTTGCTTCACACTCTTTTGGAGTTCAGTTGACAGGCAAAATTCCGCATTTCTTCTGGTTGCATAATTTGGTAACTGCACCTATATGAATTCTCTGGTTAAGATGTCATTTTAAGTCACCTAACTTACATTCTTCTTATTTTTTCCACTATATAACTCACCCCTAATTTTCACTTCCACACAATTGGTGCATACAACGCTGCCGGTATCATGATATGTAAAAATATCACCAATTTGTATTTTTTCTTTTTGATGTGACGACAGTAGCTCAGTATCTGCAAGTTGCAAAAGTCACTCTACCTTAAAATTTGTATCAGCTTTGTTCTTCAAAGCATTTAATTCTTCTTCTGCTTTTCTTTTCAACATCTTTTGGATACTAAAAATAATAGCAATTATATTTGAGAACACTAAAAATAATCATTATTATTTGAAAAATTTAACAAGGCATGTAAAAAATTATAATTTTAATGAAATAAGCACAGTCATGCAAACAATTTTACATAAATAAATTTTTATCTTATTTGAACAATTTTTAATTTAAAAATTCTAATTAGTTTATAACCTATTTAAAAAATTACTCACCAAAAATTCAGAATATAGAATTTTTCATATCAGACAAACACAACCATAACTTACAACACAAGTGAATGATTTCAGGTAGTCAAAACAACTGTCAGGCACAATGGCAAAGGTAAAATGCTTTGACAAAACGACGTCGGCTACAGTGGGCCGGCGGTTTATTAACAATGAGCTACTGAATTCCATTCTGTGTTTATTGTTACAATTTGTAAGTGTTGTAACTTGAAACAATGACAATGTAAATAAGTGGAAGCTCTAAAATGTTTCAAAGTGAAGGTTGCTGTACGTTTATTATTTAGAAAATTTATCGATTATATTCATTAGCACAATTACATGGCATTTCACAATTATATTAACATAGATTTCAAAATTATATTAGCATAATTTCAAAAATATATTAACATAATTTCAAAATTATATTAACATTATATAAAAGAAAATTCCAGCTGCACGGCAACGAAGGCTACGTGCTTGGGAGCATTTCAGTTATTGAGTGGCCACACACCCATGCAGCTGAGAGGGAACAGTGCAAATGACTCCCATCACCCTATCTTGCCTTTGACCCATTACCCACACACTTTTCCTATTGGTTTTCTTCCCCACTTCCCTGCTTTAATTCGATGCTCCACCATCCTCTCCTTTCACATTCCATCTTCTTCAGCCCTTTGTCACTTCCACCAATCACCTTCCACATTTTTACATAATTCATGCCCTCCCTTTCCTCACCTGACTGTCAATCGCCTTTCACCTGGATCCACCTTTTGTCTGAGCTCTTGCTTCACCCCTTCTCTCCACCTTTCTACACATGGCTATCTCCCCTCTTTCTTTCCTGTCCTAATGAAGGATGGGGTGGACGGAATTCTCATTTGAACCTATTGAATATTGAAAGGCCTGGATAGAGTGGATGTGGAGAGTATGTTTCCTGTAGTGGGGGAGTCGAGCACCAGAGGGCATAGCCTCAGAATACAAGAAAGTGTCTTCCTAGAGATGAGAATGAATTTCTTTTGCCAGAGGGTGGTGAATCTGTGGAATTCGCTGCCATAAATGGCTGTGGAGGCCAAAGCATTAAGCATATTTAAAGAAGAGGTTGATAGGTTTTTAATTATTATTAGCATCACAGGTTATAGAGAGAAGACAGGAGAATGGAGTTGGGAGGGAATATAAAACAGTCATGATTGAATGATAGAGCTGAGTTGATGGGCTGAATGATCTAATTCTGGTCTTAAGAAGGGTCTCGATCCAAAATGTTGATAGTGCATTTCTCTCCATAGATGCTGCCTAACCACCTGAGTGTGTTGTTTCAGATTTCCAGCATCTGCAGTCTCTCTTGTGTGACAATATAGATGTGACTTGTGTGCTAGCAAGGTCATGATTAAGTTACACATAAATATTTAGATAACATTTTAATACACATATACGGTTTTAGGAAATATATGCTGAAATATTCTCTATAACATGCAGCTCAATATGTTTATTTACAGCAGTATATCTGGATTACTCTGCCTTTATTGCATTTGTTGGACTGTTTACGTAAGTGCAGAAGGCAATCTCTTAATCATATCTTTAGAGAGTTTTAGAGTCATACAGCACAGAAAAAGGCCCTCTGGTTTGCTAAGTCTGTGCTGACTATGAGACACCAATTTACACTAACCCCACCCTATCTCTGATTCTTCTTTTCATAGAAACATAGAAAAACCTACAGCACAATACAGGCCGTTTAGCCCACAAAGTTGTGCTGAACGTGTCCCTACCTTAGAAATTAGTAGGCTTACGTATAGCCCTCTATTTTACTAAGCTCCATGTACCATGTACCTCTTAAAGGACCCTATCGTATCCACCTCTACCACCGTTGCGGCAGCCCATTCCACACACTCACCACTCTCTGAGTGTTTTTTCAGTCCTTGATTGCTTTGTAGCTGTCATCAAAAACCTTAATCCCAATATTTATTTATTTATTGGGTGCAGAATTGGCCCTTTGAGCTATGCCACCTAGCAACCCACTGATTTAACCCCAGCCTAATCACAGGACAAGCTACAATGACCAATTAACCTACCAACCAGTACGTCTTTGGTCTGTGGAGGAAACCCACATGGTCATGTGGAGAACATACAAACTCCTTACAGACAGTGGTGGGAATGGAACCCTTATTGCTGGTACTGTAGAGTATTTTGCTAAATACTATGCTACTGTGTCACCCTATGTGAGCCAGCACCACAACTATCGACCTGAAATTTATACAGACCTCTTGTGGCCAGTTTACTGTGAGCCCAGCTACCAATTTTCTAGCCCTCTTAATGGCCTCCAAAGAGCAATAAGTGCACACATTATACATACAAATACTGTGCATTTGCAGATATTTCACATGTCACATACTCTTTCAGCCTCACAACTGATCTCTGCTTGCAGAAACTATGGTAGCATCACCCAATGCTCAGGGACACAGAGAGCATTCAAATACGAATTAGAACCACAAAATATGTCCTTCAACCCACCATATCTGTACTGACTGTGATGCCAATTTTAACTAATTCCATCTTCCTTCCTGTTGTGTATTTCAGTGGTATTTGTGTAATATTGTAAACATATTGTTTAATGAAGCATTCTTCATTGTTTAAATAATTCCTTATGGGTTATATATATAAACTTCTTCCACTCAAGATGGCACCAGCAAACAATGCTACCTCAGGCGACATCTTCCAGATAGTCCACAAAACTGTTTCTTTCGCATCTTCTTTTTATTTTAAATGTGTTTCTGGTACTGTTAGAACCTGTGATCTATAGTTTGAAGATTGAGTGATCTGGCACATTGGTGTCTCTGAGAAGATCCTAGGAGGTGAGCGCCCTCGAAGCTTAGAGACTTGGGTGAGTCCATGATCAACTGTATTTCTAGCCAATCTCGCCAATTAAAGCATTGGGGAAGACTGAAACATTGAGGTAAGTGCAGAAGGCGAGCGAGTGTTCAGTGCCATCTACCAGTCTCTCGCTCACTGCTGCCAAAGGAATGTGTCTGCATTCAAATGGTCACTCTCTCTCCCTTGATGCTGTTGGAGGATGGTACTGAAGCTCTGGATTGGATTTTATTTCACTTGGATACTTTCAGTTTTATGTTGTTACATTCTGCAGTTTTACCCATTCTTTCCTGTTGCTGTTTGTGCAATTATTTTGCATGAGGAGGGGTTTGGAGTTTGACGTTCTTGATGCCGTTTGAATGAATTTTTCTTTGCACACTGGGGGCTTGATGTTCTTGTTGCCATTTGTGCAATCTGTTTGCGCATGGGGCAGGGGGGTTGATGTCCTTGTTGCCATTTGCACATTTTGAAGTTTTTGCACGTGGGGTGATTGATGTTCTTGTTGCTGTTTGCGCAATTTGTTTGTTCGCGTGGGGGGGGGGAGTTTGATGTTTTTGATGCTGTTTGCATGTTATGTTTTTTTGCGCGTGGGGGGGAGAGGGTTGATGTTTTTCTTTGAATGGCCTCCATGGTTTTCTTTGTTTTTGTAACTGTCTGAAGATGAATCTTAAGAGTCATATACTGCATACATACTTTGACAATAAATGTACCTTGAACCTTGAGATATGTGAATTGTATACATTATCATATTACCTTGCTCAAAGTGAACACTAAGTTAGACACACATTTTAGACTCTGTGTCCTCCTTTGAATTAGTTTAATGTTTTGAAGTTACGAAACAAAACATTTTCTGCACACGGTCGATATCCTTCCATTCACTGCCTGTTCACGAGCCTGCCTAAATGCTCTCTTCAACACTGATATTGTATCTGCTTCCATCACTTCGTCTAGTGGCATGTCACAGGCACTGATCACTCCCTGTGTAATAAAAAAGTTGCCTTGCAAATCTCCTTTAAGCTTTCCCCCTCACACCTTAAAAACTCTGCCCTCTAGTATTTAACACCCCCCCTCCCCCAGGAAAATACTCTATGCCTCTCATAATTTTACATACTGTACTTCTAACAAGTCCACAATCTAAGCGTGTCAAATTTGCCCATATAGCTGGTACACTCTATTCCAGGAATATCCTGGTGAATTTCTTCTGCACACTTTCCAAAGCTTCCACATCCTTAATGTAATATGGAGTACAGAGCTGTGCACAATACTCCAAAAGTAGGCTAACCTAAATTTTATACAGCTACAACACGATCTCCCAACCTTCAAGGGCAAAACCCTGACCAATGAAGGCAAGTGTGTCATTAGCCTTCTTTACCACCCTACTTATCTTGTCACTTTGGACTTGCAGCCAAGGCACCCAATGTACATTGATACCACCAAGGGTCTTGCACTTACTGTATACTTTCCTCTAACATATGACTTCACAAAGTGCAAAACCTCACACTGAGAACAGAGAGGACTGTCAAGCTAAAGAACAAGATGTTAGACAACGAATTTCTAACTAGCACAACATCCAAAATATAACGGACAAATTAATTTTAATGGCAAATCTGTGGGAGGGAACAACTAAACTCAAATCTGTTCATAAACAATGAGAAAGCAATAAGTTCTGTATGTACAATGTGTTTCTTTATGTACAATACAAGCAGTGCCATTGAGTGTTAAAGTTAAGCCAGAAGTTTTTTTTTGGTGAGTTAAAAAGTGCCTGTGAAGTCACACAACTGGTTATAGTTCCGAACAATCAGAGTCTGCCCTCGCCTCTTATAGAGTCATAGAGCACTGAGGCATACTAACAGGCCCTTTGGCCCATCTAGTCCGAAGTATTATTCTGCCTAGACTTTCGACCTGCACCTGGAAAATAGCTCTCCACACCCCTCCTATCCCTTTAATTATCCAAACTTCTCTTAAATGTTGAAATCAAACCTGCATTCATCACATCTGCTGGCAGCCCATTCAACATTCTCACCACCCTTTGAGTGAAGGTGTTTCCCTTAAACATTTCACCCTTAACCTATTACCTCTAGTTCGTGTTTCAGCCAACCTCAGTGAAAAAAATGCCCCCCACAGCTCTGTATACCTCTATCAAGTCTCCCCTCATTCCCTATAACCCAGGTCCTTAAGTCTTGGCAACATCCTTGCAAATTTTCTCTCTACTCTTTCAATCTTATTGATTTTGATATTATGTATCCAATTGCTTCAATGTTTAAGCCTGGAGAAGCACAGTACCTCATATCTACCTTTTATCTCTCCAGATGTCAATATTGTTAAGTCTTTACTTTTAATCCATGACCCTTAAGATATATGAGCAGAATTAGGCCATTTGGCCCATTGAGCTTGCTTTGCCATTCCATCAGTGTTGATTTATTATCCCTGTCAACCTCCGCTTTAAATATACCCAATAACTTGGCCTCCACAACAGTCTTTGGCAATGAATTCCACATATTCACCACCCTCTGGCTATAGAAGTTCCTCCTCATCTCTGTTCTAAAGTGGCATCTTTGTATTCTGAGGCTGTGTCCTCTGGTCTTAGACTCCCCCACTATAGGACTCTCCTCAAGGTTTAGGTACTGCTGAAGTCTCCTACTCTGCCTTTTAGTCTTCTACTTCCCCGTTCTGTGATTTCACTTCAAAGAAGCAAGCTGCTTTGCAAGCTCACACTTGCAGACAATTTAAACAACTCAACGCAGAATCCTTTTGTCATTGAAATTGAACTGTTCTATATTAATCCATGATTACATAGCTGTGGTAAATTCTAGCTGCAATTGTAACCAGAGATCGAACCTGTGCGTTCTGATACCTTTATTTGAAACAACAGATAAGATTCTCATTTGATGTATTAGAGCTTTTACTCTAAGCACAAGATTCAATGACCTGCTTCATTCAGCCTATGACTAAAATTTGCAAACCAATTATGTGTTTCTGAAATCTCCTAGATAGTGAATTTATAACTGCTGAAACATGACTACCACCCACATTCTTGGCAAAAACAAAGTACTGCTTATTCACATATCTTACTTTAGAAATTCCATATAAAATTGGGAATACTTCACAGTGATGTGACGAGGTTCAGAGTAATTGGTTTAACTTTATATTGTAGATAGGATGATTATAGAAACACAGAAAACCTACAGCACAATACAGGTCCTTTGGTCCACAAAGCTGTGCCGAACATGTCCTTACCTTAGAAATTACCCAGGCTTACCCACAGCCCTCTATTTTTCTAAGCTCCATGTACCTGTGCAGGAGTCTCTTAAAAGACCCTATTGTAGCTGCCTCCACCACTGTTGCCGGCAGCCCATTCCATGCACTCACCACCATCTGCATAAGAAATTTACCCCTGACATCTTCTCTGTACCTACTTCCAAGCACCTTAAAGCTGTGCCCTCTCATGTTAGCTATTTCAGCCCTGGGAAAAAGCCTCTGACTATCCACACGGTCAATGTCTCTCATCACCTTATACACTTCTGTCTCTCCAACGAGAAAAAGCCAAGTTCACTCAACCATGACTAAACTTTCAATTAACCCCTTATTTAGGGCACAATAATAGCAATGCACATTGCTTGGAGAAAAACAAGTAAGTTTCTTTTGTATGCGGTCTCAAAACACTGATTCACACTAGCAAAATCTACTCACAATGCAATGAACAAGTTAGAAATCAGATTTTTAAAAAATTCTCAGGCTTAATAGACATCAGAAATAGCAGCAGAATCAGCCAAACAGACTCTCAAGTCTTCTTTTCCCTTTAGTAAGGTCATGACTAATTTAATCTTGGCCCTAGTATCATTTTCCTTCCTGATTCCTCCAAGCCTATGGTTGCTCTGAAGTCCAAAATCTTCTCAGTTTATGTTATTTCAATCAGTCCTCAAATAAAGTTCCCTGGGATTGAGAATAGTACAGATTCCAACTCTTCATGAGAAGTTTCTCCTTTTCTCCATCTGATCCTGAGATAATGCCCTCTAGTTTTATCTTCTCCCACCCCTCCCACAATGAGAAACCCCCTTGGTATTTTACTTGGTGCCATCTCCAACAGGATCCTCCCCTCCCCCCCCACTTTCTGCCTTCCGCAGGGATTGCTCCCTATGCAACTCCCTTGTCCACTCGTCCCCCCCAACCCTTCCCACTGATCTCCCTCCTGGCACTTATCCTTGTCAGCGGAACAAGTGCTACACCTGCCTTACACTTCCTCCCTCACCACCATTCAGGGCCCCAGACAGTCCTTCCAGGTGAGGCGACACTTCACCTGTGAGTCGGCTGGTGTGGTATACTGCGTCCGGTGCTCCAGGTGTGGCCTTCTATATATTGGTGAGACCTGATGTAGACTGGGAGACCATTTCGCTGAACACCTATGCTCTGTCCGCCACAGGAAGCAGGATCTCCCAGTGGCCACATATTTTAATTCCACATCCCTTTCCTATTCTGATACGTCTTATCCATGGCCTCCTCTACCGTCGAGATGAAGCCACACTCAGGTTGGAAGAACAACACCTTATATCCCATCTGGGTAGCTTCCAACCTGATGGCATGAACATTGATTTCTCTAACTTCCATTAATGCCCCTCCTCCCCTTCTTACCCCATCCCTAATTTTTAAATTTTTTTCTTTCCCTCTCACAATAACTCCTTGCCTGTTCTCCATCTCCCTCTGGTGCTCCCCTCTCCCTTTCTTTCTTCCAAGGCCTTCTGTCCTATGATACTCCCCCTTCTCCAGCTGTGTATCCCAACTTCCCAGCTCTTAGCTTCATCCCTCCCCCTCCTGTCTTCTCCTATCATTTTGGGTCTTCCCCCCCCCCCCCCACATTCAAATCTCTTACTATCTCTTCTTTCAGTTAGTCCTGACGAAGGGTCTTGACCCAAAACATCGACTGGATTTCTTCCTATAGATGCTGCCTGGCCTGCTGCGTTCCACCAGCATTTTGTGTGTGTTGCTTGGTATTTTATACAGCTTTGTAAGAAAACATCCTGTCCTCTAAACTTCAAAGAATATAGCCCCAACTTGCTCAGTTTCTCCTCAGGATACAAATCCTTCACCCCAGGAATCAATATGGTGAATTTTCTGCATCACGGATCAATTATATGCTTCATTAAATGAGCAGACCAAATCAGTATTATAAGTGTATTCTCCACACAAACCTAAACAGTTCTAAGAGAATCAATATAAACTTTTAATCAGCAACAATCCTGTCTAAGCAGGCGATGATGTATATTTTTTAAAATTTGAAATTATATAATCTGCAAGGGAGTCCTTGCATTGACAACTGCATTGCAATGACAGCATTGGATGATTATTAATCTCATCACAACCAGCTGTAAACATTGAGTGAAACAACCCTTGATACAAATGGGAGCTTAGAAAAATGAATCCAAAAAACGAAGTGGTAATTAGGAAGTGTTTCAGTTTTAGAACATTGTAGCTTTCTATTTGGGATGAAATATTCTTTGTTCCAATATGCAAGTAGATCTTTTCCCCCTCTGTGATAACTCCCTCCCTTGGTAGTCAAGCAACAGAAGCTGGGGAATTAATATGAGGGCTCCTATGATGTTGCTACTCAATGAACCTTATGACAATTCCCTCATCCACCTGCTGTACTTCAACCATAAACCCATAAGACATATGGAGTGGAATTAGGCCATTCTGTCCATCAAATTTGCTCTGCCATTTGATCATGGTTGATTTCTTTTCCCTCTGAACCCCATTTCCTATCCTCTTCTTGAAAACAATTGAATCTATCAAACTCCACTTTTCATACACCCAATGACTTGGCCTCCACACCATTAGTAGCAATGAATTCCACAGACTCACCGCCATTTGGCTAAACAAATTCCTCCTCATTTCTGTTCTAAAGACATGTCCTTCTTCTGAATCTGTGCCCCCTGGTAGTAGACTCTCCCACTACAGGAAACATCCTCTCCATGTTCACACTATCCAGGCTTCTCAATATTTGATAGGTTTCAATAAGATCCCCCCCTTGTTTTTCTAAACTCCAGTAAGTACAGACCCACAGCCATCAAACGGTACTCATACATTAACCCTTTAATACCTGGGATTATTCTTGTATACCTTCTCCAGGTCCTCTCTGATGCCAGCATATACTTTCTTAGATAGAAGGCCCAAGATGTAACCTGAACTGTCAGTAGCTGTCAGTTTAGTGGAAAGATGAGTGTACTGAATGCTAAATATTCACTGAGAATTGACATTTTGAGAACCAGGACCATCTTAGCCAAACATTTTTGTATTAATGAAATATCAGGAACACATAACAAATGACTCTATTGGTTAAAACATTACTATAAGACCATAAGTTATAGGAGCAGAATTATGAGAGGCATAGATGGTGTCTTTTTCCCTGGTTCAACTTGCCCTTCTTTGATACTCCTGCTCAGAAAGGCTGTAACATAGAAACAAAAAACCTACAGCACATTACAGGCCCTTTGGCCCACAATGCTGTGCCAAACATGTACCTACTTTAGAAATTATCCATAGCCCTCTATTTTTCTAAGCTCCATGTACTTATACAGGAGTCTCTTAAAAGACCCTATCATATCCGCCTCCACCACCATTGCTGGCAGCCTATTCCACGCACTCACCACTCTCTGCGTAAAGAACTTACCCCTGACATCTCCTCTGTACCTACTTCTAAGCACCTTAAAACTGTGCCCTCTTGTGTTAGCCATTCCAGCCCTGGGAAAAAGCCTCTGACTATCCACACGATCAATGCCTCTCATCATCTTATACACCTCTATCAAGTCATCTCTCATCCTCCGCCACTCTAAGGAGAAAAGGCCAAGTTCACGCAACCTATTCTCTAAGGCATACTCCCCAATCCAGGCAACACCCTTGTAAATCTCCTCTGCACCCTTTCTATGGCTTCCATATCCTTCCTGTAGTGAGGTACTTACACAGGTCTCTTTATTTGAGGAGGGATATGCTTGGTATTGGAGGCAGTTCAACCTGTAGAATTGCCTTTTGTTGATCCCGGGAACATCTTGCAATGAAGAACTGAATTGGGCTTTAAGTTTAGAAGCTTAGGAGGTAACCCCAAACACAAAAGCTTTTGAGGGAGATTGATAGAATGTTTCTCTTAGTGGGATTGTTTAGACCAAGGAAAAATGGCTTCAGAGTAGGAGGACTTACTCCCAAAATCATAAATCATTCTCATTCTCTAGAGTGCTGCAGAGGCAACATCATTGAATGTATTCATAGTTCAGCTTTATTTTGCCCTAGAGGGAAACCAATGATCAACTTAACACACAAAATTCTGGATGAAACCAACAAATCAGTCAGCATCTATGGAGAAGAAGAAACTATTGACATCTTGGGCCAAGACCCTTTATCAGGAAAAGAATGGGGAAGAAACTAGAATAAGAAGGTGGGGTGGGGGGGGGGGGGGAGTGGAAGGAGTACAAGTTGACAGGTGATAGGTGAGCCCAGGTGGGTGGGAACAGGGGAATGAAGCGAGAAGCTGGAGATGATAGGTGGAAAATTTGAAGGACTGAAGACAAAGGAATCTGATAGGAGAAGAGAGTGGATCATGGAAGAAAGGGAAAGAGGAGGGGGCACCAGAGCAAGATGATGGGCAAGTGAGAAGAAGAGAACAGGTTAGGCAAAGAAGTGGAATTGGACCAGAATCAGACAGCCAATGATCTTATGGAACATCTTTTCCTATTTTCACTATTCTAAGAAAAATTGCTAAGGGAATCCAATTGAGAATTCCCTTCCAAAATTGAAAACTGAGATGCAAAGAATGCAGCGACAACCCTTCACTGGATTCTTATTGTGAAGAGTAAAGACTGCATTAAATACATCAATCTTGGAACAGCAGCATCACAAGGTCTACAATATCCAACTTAATTTGCCCAAAATAGCTCCCTAGTTCTCCACTCAGATCCTGAATCTAGAGGGGAAAAATATAAGGTGAATGGGAGAAATTCAGAGGACATCTGATGGATAAGTTGAATGTGGTGTGTATCTGGAAAGAGCTGTCAGAGGCAGTGGTGGAGGATACTATTATAATGTTTGAAAGGCATTTGGACAGTTAATTGGATTAGAAAGGAGTTAGGGGAAAATGGGTGTAATGCAGGCAAATAGGATTAGCATAGACAGGTAGCAAGGGCAATGTGGACAAGGTGGGCCATAAGGGCTTTTCTTCATCCTTTAGTCAGTAAGTCCAGAGGTCAAAGCCTAAGGATCAATGCCCCATATCAGCTTATCTGCAGGTTAGGAGCCCAATGTTTTTGAGTCTGTGATTCTGAGCCAGGGACTAGAGGTTTGTGGTCCAGTTCAATGTTTATGAGTCAGGAGTCCATGGCCAAAGACTGTTGGCCCAGAGGCTGCCTATCCTGGGGTTGTAGGCCTATCTGTGGATGGGAGGGTGGAAAAAGGGCTTGTTTTGCTTCTGTTGTTTTATTTTATTGCTGTTGCAGCTTGCATTGTTCTGCTGAATGTTGTGGCATGCTATTTTGGTGCTGGAATGTGTGGTGACATGGGAGTACAACCTTAGGTTGCGCTGGTTGTTAATGCAAACTGCCTTTTACTGTTTGTTTCGATGCACGTGTGATAAATAAATCTGAATTTGTACAGTTCTGTAATTCTATCTTATGCCATATGGCTTAAAAGGAACATCAGGCAATTAACAAAAACAGATAGAAGCCTTGGAAAATTATGCCATTCAGAGATGTAGCATGTGGTTTAATCAGGGTCAACCATAAATAAACATGGATAAAGTGATCAGAACAGGGTACAACCATTCCCATTCTCTTCCATGCTCACAAGGCATGGCCTTTTTACTGGGTTTTGCCAAGGATCTGGCCTATATTTGGTACAGTAAGTGGACCAGCCACAATTAAATTTAGCTAAGGAGGTAATATATCCAGGGCCTGAAACTCTGACCTTCTGCTATCTACCCTTCCTCGCACTGCACCAATCCTCTCCCCTCAATTAAACTCTGAGTTGAAACTGAATCCAAGGGTCCTGACACCAAGCAAAGTTAATTTACACTTCATGAAGAAATCTGCAGATGCTGGAAATTCAAGCAACACACACAAAATGCTGGTGGAACGCAGCAGGCCAGGCAGCATCTATAGGGCGAAGCGCTGTCGACGTTTCGAGCCGCGACCCTTTGCAAGACCCTTGTGTTCCACCAGCATTTGTGTGCGTTGCTTAATTTACATTTTTGTTACCCAACCTGTTATCCCCAATGTATACCCAGAGCCAAAATGTCCAACATTTTAGTAAACCAAAAAAAAAAGTTCTGAAAATATCAACAATGATGACAAAGTGTTGGTTGCCATGAAGAGGTGGGGCAATTTTGGGCCGTTTCCTCTGTGCGTAGAGAATGGACAAACTGTAGGTGACCTTAGGGGTTGCTCTGGTGTTTTAAAATGCATGGTGTCTTGGCAAAGAGCAGACTGGATAACATGGTGAAAACTGCTGTCTGACTGCCTCTTCAGCAGAGTTCAATTCAGTATTCAGCTCTCATTCTACGAGTTTCAATGTGCACTGATAGCTGCATGTCATGGGTCGAGGAGAAGGATTGCCAGTTGTGTTATTGTGGACCAACCAATCTCCAGCTGACTGATGCAGTGTGGTGGCAAAGAGAGACAGACACAATAGAGTGAGCTAAATGTTAGGTACATAATCTGCTGCATATATTCCGTTTGGAGGCGGTCATGGTCGTGCTTAATTTGGAGGGTAAGAAAAGGTCAAATTTCATTCAGTATGTCTGCTGGCACGATTCCCCTTTTCTTGCCACTGCACACCTTGATAAACCCATTTGTTTCTTCTGCTCGACCGACACAAATCTGAAAAAGAAAACTGGATTTATTCAGCATTTTTGCTGTGGAGGAGCTTCAAGGACACATTACTGACTTAAGCTCAAGATCTACCCCTTTCACATATCAAACAATACCCTGCCTCAATCAACCAATTAGGATCCCAGCAGCTCATCACAAACCCTCCCTCAGATACCCTGAGCAAATCCTCAGGGATTCAATCATTCACCCCATTCCAGTGTTTGACCCACTTTCCTGTGTGCAGAACAGGCATGTTCCATGGTTGCAGGAAGACTAGTGGAGGAGAGAGCAGATGCCCGCTTTTATGTACAAAATGTCTTCTGGGTCCCTCTGTTCCACAATATTCGTCCAGGGTGCAACCATTCACTGCATAAGTCTTACCCTGATTTGATTTCCCAAAATGATAGCTATTTGCCAATCTTCAGCCCAAACTGAACTGATCAAGATTCCCCTGTATTTTTGATAACTTTTCTTCACTGAGTGACTTTGTTTTTTATTTCCTTAAAATTTTATTTCCAAATATCTCCTTGTGCTGTCCAAGATCTTCTCACTGTTCACACAGTGAGCATGGAACTAGGGTTGTTAGAAGACATGTAAACACAAAAGCTCACTGGGGCATATAAACAGCTCAGCAACATATTAAAGGATTATACAGATTCTGCAGATGCTGGAAAACTTGAACAACACAGACAAAATGCTGGAGGAATTCAGCAGGTAAAGCAGCATCTATAGAGAGGAATAAACTGTCAAAGCTTTGGGCTGAGACCCTTCATCAGGACTTGGCCTGAAACATTGACTATTTATTACCCTCTATAGATGTGGCCTGAAAATGCTGAGCTCCTTGAGCATTTTGTGTGTGTAAATGAGATTAGATCAAGTAAAAGCAGATGGAGAAGTTACTTAAAGATCACCAGCTAAAGGAGCGTGCAAGAACATGGGAGAAGAAATAAAGAGGGAAAAATTTGTAGTTATCCACTTGCATGTACAAAACCGAAAACTTTTTTTAAAATAGTGACAGATTGGGAAAAATCCTTGTACACCATTGACTGAAAGCTAATACACAGGTAGCAAGTAATTGTAAGTGAAATTGTTTCTTTGGTCTTTATTGAAAAAGGATTTGAATACAGGAGTTAAGGACACCTTTCCAGAGTTATACAGGGCCTTGGTGAGACCACAATTGGAGTGCTGTTTACAGTTTTGGTCTTCTTAACTACAAAGGATACTACTTGCCACAGAGGGAAGGCAGCAAAGATAAACCCATCCAATGTTTTTGCCATAAAAGGAGAGACTGAGTTGATGAGGCCTGTATTCTTAAAGTTCAGAAGAATGAGAGATAACCTCATTGAATTACGCACAGGCCTCAACACACCTGTCTCTGATAGAATATTTCCCTTGACTGAGGGATCTAAAACCAGACACCTCAGTCTTGAAATAAGGGGCAAGCCACTTAGAACTGAGCAGAGACTGCTTCACTCAGAGGATGAATCTTCTCTATGGTGGAGGGTAGCAGAGGCAAAGTCACTGAGCTGGTAGAATGCATGGCCTAATGCAGTGGACAGATGTCAGGTGTTCCTGTTTCTACAGTAGAGTGGGTTCAATTCCTACCTCTGCCTGAATGGGTAATTTTGCGATTTTGTTTCTTTGGTGCCAGAATGTTTTTTTTTAATTTTAATTAGAGATACAGCATGGTAACAGGCCCTTCTAGCCAAGGAGCCTGTGCTGCCCAATTACACACATGACCAATTACCTACTAATCTGTGCATCTTCGGAATGTGGGATGAAACTGGAGCACCTGGAGGAAGTACATGTGGTCACAGAGGGAACGTCTATGCTCCTTACAGATGCTATCGGGAATTGTATCCAGGTTGCTGGTGCTGTAGTAGTCTGACACTAACTGCTACACTCTTAAAAAGTTTGACGACACTTGTGGACGGCCTCCAGCATATCCTTGGTTGTTAATGCAAACAATGCATTTCACTGTGTGTTTCAATATACATGTGATAAATAAATCTGAATCTCATTTGAAACAGGGATCAATAAATTCCTGGATATTAATAGAATTAAGGGCTATGGGGAAAGAGGATGAAATGGTGGTGAGGTAGAAGATTTGCCACAATCAATGTGTCCAGCTTGAGAGGCCTGGTGTCTTATTTTGGCTCCAAATGCAATGCCCTTATGATGAAGTAGAGAGTGTGAGATGGGAAAGATTTAAAAAGGGACATAGGGGTAATTTCTTCTCATAGAGTTCAAAGTTCAAAATAAATTTATTATCAAAGTCACCATATACCACCTTGAGATTCTTTATGTTGTGAGCATTCACAGTAGAACAGTGAAATACAATAAAATCATTGAAAAACTACACACAAAGATTGACAAACAACTAATGTACAAAATACAAACTGTGCAAATATAACAAATAAGTACATAAACACATAACATTGAGAAAATGAGTTGTAGAGTCCTTGAAATTTAGTTCATAGGATGGTGCATATATAGTATGAGCTGCTAGAGGAACTGGTAGAGGTGGTTACAAGAAAAACATTTAAAAAGCAGTTGGATATGGATAAAAAAATGCTTAAATGGATATGGGCTATACGCGGGTAAATGGGACTAATCTGGATGAGCATCTTGGTTGACATTAATGAGCAGAGCCTGTTTCTAGGCTTCAGAGGTCTATGATGAAGGTGCGGCTGTCTTTCTTACAGCAGAGGATGATCAGAACTGTTGAAAAAGGTGACAGTATGAGTTTTAACAGAATGAATGATAAGAAACAGTTTAAGCAGCAGAGGAAGAGTGAGAAGGCACAGATACTAAAATAGACCCAGCAAGTTGCAGTTGTCTGGAACACTCTCCCTAAATAGACAGCAAGAAGTGGCTTCAATAAGAACGTTTAAACAGAGTATGCTGGGGCAATTAATTACCAGGTGACAACCAAAGACTTAGCACTGTTTATAGCAAAGAAGGCCATTCAACTCACTCAAACCATGTCAGCTCTGCAGATAAAAATATAACAGATGAGCTTTATTTGTTACACACACATCGAAACATAAAGTGAAATGTATTGTTTGCATCAAATTAAATCAACGAGCATTGAGCTGAGCAGCCTACAAGTGTCACCATGTTTCCAGTGGCAACATAGCTTGTTCTACAACTTACTAACCCTAACCTGTACATCCTTGGAATGTGGAAAGAAATTGGAGCACCCAATGGAAATCCATGTGGTCACAGGGAGAACATACAAGCATGCCTTTGGGATGCTGCTGAAAACCAGAGTACCCAAGTGCTCATCCAGTTCCCTTCAGAAGGCCTGATTAACTCTGCTTCACTACCTTTACAGGACTGGAAACCAAGAGCAGGAAGGATAATGTCCTATGGCTCTGCACAGACCCTGCCATGTTCACAGAAGGACGGTTTCAGCTGAAACTGGCCCAGAAACAGAGCCATGTACATAATAACTGCAATGAGCCATCTGTTTGATGTGAATTCTTGCCCAGGAAGGTCAATTAAATATCTAAATTACTTCAGTTGTGTGATACAGCAAAGACCTAACAATATGGATCAATTCCCCACTAGGCTCCACACCATTGAGGATATCCTCAAAAAGGTTCTAAGTGCCAACAGCTGTCCATAAAGGGAGTGGGGTCATGACAGCTGTGACCTTTCCTGTGGTCACATGATATCCACAGAAGCAGAGTTAGCAGAGACCATCATAGGAATGCAGGATGGAATTTTCTGCTTATTACCCTTTTCTAATTTATTGACGGCAGCTAGGGCCCTCACCATCTCTCCTGAGACATCCGCTACTCCAGAGGAGGCCAGGGATTAAGGGAAGACGCTTCTGTTCAGGATGACTCATCTCCTCTGCCACCTTTAGATGTTAACTGACCTGCAGTTCCTTCAGGGGCAACTGCCCCTGCTCTTTGCTGCCTTGAAATGTTTTATTGCACTGCCAGACTTTCTCTCCAGGTCGGATGCGCTGAACAAAGTTGGCCGGAAAAAATCCCACTCGGTCCCCGATTTTACCCTGAAACAAAGCAAAAAGAGCTGCATGAGGGAGTCCTTGTGAATAGCACATAAAGCATTAAACAGCAAGCAACATGTTGTAGGGAGAGTTAGGGCTGACCCAGTTATACATTTATACAGTTATACAGTTACCCAGTTATAGTGAATGATGCCATTCACTATATGAACTAACCAACCAAATATCATCATGAAAACTGAATCACTATAATAACCAGAAGAGATTCTGCATGTGCTGGAAATCCAGAATAACACACACAAAATGTGAAACTCAGAAGGTCCTTTCCATAGATGCTGCCAGACCTACAGAGTTCCTCCAGCATGTTGTGTGTCTTACTTTGCTACTGGGTGACGTACCAATTATCACTGCAGCCTCACAGCTTGACCTTGAGGTTTAATCACAGTTTGGGGTTAATCTTGACCTCGGCTGCTGTCCGAGTTAAGTTTGTGTTTTCTCACCACCATGGGTTTCCTTTGGGTGGTCCTCTTCCTCTTCTGGGGTGGCATGGGAGTGTAGCAGTTAGCGTAACGTAACTACAGCACCAGCAACCTTGGTTCAACTCCTGCCACTGTTTGTAAGGAGTTTGTACATTTTCCCCATGATCGCATGGGTTTCCTCCCACAGTCCAAAAACGTGTGAGTCAGTAGGTTAATTGGTTACATGGGTGTAGCTCTCTCAAAATGAATGCTAACATTGCATTCCATTTACTCTGTCTGCAAGAGACAGAGAACAAATATCTGCAGGACACTTTGAAGAATCAGACAATTACTTCTGGTATTCCAGTTAACATTTAATCCTCAACCAAACATCACTGACATAGACAAGACACTCAAGAATCTGCAAACATTGAAATTCAAAACAAAAGCACAAACTGACTTCAGGACTGATGCAAAGTCTTGACCCACAATGTTGATCATCTGTTTGCTGCCACAGAAGCTGCTTGGCCAGACAAATTCCTCCAGCAGTTTGTATGTTTCTCACTGATAAACACTATCTGGAGATTATCAAATACAGTACTTTGCTCTTTGAACTTACAATGTGCAAATTGGCCCTGAATTACAATAGTGACTGTATATCAGAGATAAATGCTGGAAATACTCAGCAGATCATTGCACCAGTAGAATAAGAAATATTTCATGTCAATGATCAACCTGAATTTTTAAACTTACTTTTACTTTAATGTAGAGATACCCAAAGGGCCCGTGCTATCCAATTATGCCATGTGACCAAATGTATTCTTTGGACTGTGGGAGGAAACCCAAGCACCCAGAGGAAACCCACACAGTAACGGAGGGGAAGGTACAAACGCTTCACAGTCAGCAACAGAAATTGAACCCAGGTCACTGGCTCTGTAATAGTATTATACTAATTGCTACAGAATCAGAATCAGGTTTATCATCACTGGCATGTGTCATGAAATTTGTTAACATAGCAGCAGCAGGTCAATGCAATACATATACAATATAGAAAAAATAAAATATCAATTACAATATGTGTATATTGAATAGATTAAAAATAGTGCAAAACAGAAATAATATACAATATAAAACTGAGGTAATGTTCACAGGTTCAATGTCCATTTAGGAATCAGATGGCAGAAGGGCTGTTCCTGAATCGCTGAGTGTGAGCCTTCATTGTTACCTCCTACCTGATGGTAACAATGAGAAAAGGGCATGCCCTGGGTGCTTGGGGGTCCCTAATAATGGATGCTGCCTTTCTGAGACATCGCTTCTTGAAGATGTCTTGGGTACCTTGTAGGCTATTCTTCTTGAATACTCCTGCACAACTTTTGTTGTGGCACAAAAGTTGTTGGCACAACTTTTCAGAGCCTTACCAGGTCTTCCATCGGGACTTTCCGCCTTGCAAGGGTTCACCCTCCTCAAAGACAGCCCAACATCGGCTCCAAGACAGAGATCACAGGGTCACTGGATGCAGCAGGTACCTTCACAACTGTAGTTATATTCTCCTTTTCAAAGCCGGCATAGAAGGCATTGAGTTCATCTGGTAGTGAAGCATCACTGCCATTCATGCTATTGGGTTTTGCTTTGTAGGAAGTAATGTCTTGCAGACCCTGCCAGAGTTGTACATCCGATATTGCCTCCAACCTCATTTAAAATTGTCTCCTCACCCTTGAAATAGCCTTCCGCAAGTTATACCTGGTTTTCTGGTATAGACTTGGGTTGCCAGACTTGAATGCCAGAGATCTAGCCTTCAGCAGACAAGCTGTTCATCCACAGCTTTTGGTTTGGGAATGTACAGCAAGTCTTTGTAGACACACATTCATCCACACAAATTTTAATGAAGGCAGTAACAACTGCAGCATACTCATCCAGATTCAAAGATGAATCCCTGAATACAGTCCAGACCACCAACTCAAAGCAGTCCTGTAGGCACTCCTGGGCTTCCCTTGTCCAAACCTTCTTGGTTCTCACTGCTGGTGCTGCAGTCTCTGACTATACTCAGGGAGTAGAAGTACAGCTAGGTAGGTGATCAGACTTCCCGAAATGAGGGTGTAGAATAGCACAGTAGGCATTCTTAATGGTGGTGCAGCAATGGTCCAGTGTGTTGCTTCCTCTGATATTGCAAGTGATCTGTATATGGCAATTGCTTAGTGATTTTTCAGACTGGCCTGGTTAAAATCTCCCAAAACCACGGTGAAGGTGTTAGGGTGCACTGTTTTGTGCATGTTGATCCCATTGCTCAGATTATCTAAAGCCTGATTGACATTGGCCTGAGATGAAATGTATACTGCTACCAAAATGATCATGGAAATATCCTGTGGTAGATAAAATGGACAGCACTTAACTGCAAGATATTCCAGGTCTGGTGCCCTGCTGCCCTATTCCTCTTGCCTAGATGCTGCCTGACTTATTGAATATTTCTGTTTTATTCCAGATTTCTAGCATCTTCAGGCCCTTTAAATGTCTAAAAATCAATTACTTCTTGCCAGTTGTTGGACAGAACAAAACACTTTTAGTGCAACAGTTTATTGATGCCATGATCTCAGAATGGCGGTGCAGACTCGAGGGGCCGAATGGTCTACTTCTGCACCTATTGTCTATTGTCTATTGATGCAGCATTAACATTAGCCAGTAACTGATTAGGCATGGTCTTGGGCAGTGAGATGGTCCGGTCAGAAGTGGTTATGTAATTAGGCAATGAGCATGTTGTGCACAAAGTTGTTTTAAGATTAGCTTTTTTTTGTTACATGTACATTGAAACATACGATGAAATGTGCAGTTTTGTGTTAATGACCAACGTAATGGGAGGATGTACTGGGTGCAGCATATAAGTGTCACCATGCTTCAAGCAGCAACATAGCATGCCTACAATTTACTAACCATAACTTATATATCTTTGGAAACTGGAGCACCTGAGGAGCACCATGCTGTCATTGAGAGAACGTACAAACTCCTTACAGGCAGTAGTGTGAATTGAAACCCACTCGTTGGTGTTGTAAAGTATTACAATAACTGCAACACTACTGTGTAGCCTTCAAAATGCTGTGGAACTCAGTGATTCAGAATTGTTGGAAATCTTTCAAGTAACAAAACTGTAAAAGCAAAACACAAAAAGGAAAAAAGTAATCCCATCTGTTTCTTCTATCACTTGAATTAGCTATGTAAATCAGCCATTTTTATTGGATGAATGCCTTGATCTGTCTGTACATCTCCCTCTGAGAATAAATTAAAATAAATGCCAGGCCATCATCACATATCGTCACTGCTCCTGGAGGAGCAATTAGACTCAAAATAAACTGTTTGATTTCAAGTAATAACTCCCTAGAATTTTAATAAGGAACAAGGTAGGGTCCTGATCTCTAAGGTGGGGAAGGGATATGAAAGGGTCTATGGTTGTGTTGGATTCTGATGTTTTAGTCCAAGGTTCTTTTAGAAGTCAGGAAAGAGGCACAAACTTGATGCTTCATGATCATTTTACTAAGCATTAATAAAACAAAGAGAAATTGAAACAGATAATGATAGAGATCTACTAAGTAAAGGGAAAGAGAAAAAGTAAGAAAAGAAAATGGCACTACCTTATGGCCAGCTATTTCTAAGGAAAATTCTGTTCACATTTATGTATAAGAATTAACTAAGTAGAAAATCATTATTCAAATAATGCAGAACAAAGAAGCTTCCACGACTTTCAGAATTATACTTTGGATAGCCACTACAGGAGCACAATGAACTTGCATGCATACAAGAACTATTACGTGTATATAAGAACAACTTAAAATACAAGCAATACAATCGCAAAGAACATATCAATTAAACAGTCTAATCTAAGAATTAAGTAGTCAGATCTAACAGTTGACAACTCTGGATATATTCCTACATGTGTCCTCATATCTTTAATCTTCTGCTCTCTTCTGCAATTATTCTTCTAAAATTTCCAACCTTGGGTTTACTGAGCACATTACCCAAATGGGAAAGCCAACAGAGCCTTTAATGACTGGCTGAATCTTTACTGTAGGTAGGAGTTATCAGCAGAAATTCTGTAACATCCGCATGGAACCGTTGGGATGATTTGTGTGGAAGCTTTGCACTTCATTATGAATGCAAATGTCACAAATCCTTACACAACGGATCACTGGTGATTTGCAGTTCAAGGGCAGGATATAAACTGGACAGAATGGAAAGGCAGCAGAAACAAAGTACCAGGTATCAGGCCTCATTTCATTTTCAGAATCAAGTTTATTAACACAGACATATAGTCAGTGTCATTGGAGTAATGGACTTTGGAAAGGGACGTGAGGAAGAGATAAGATATGACAGTAGGTGGGCAGGGATGCTGCCAGGAAAGTACTTGGATTCTACAACAGGATATATTAGAGTGAGTGGGTGAATAAGGAGTTCGATGTGCAGAAAGCAGATTCATAAATTTTGGAAGGTAAAATAAAAGCTAAAAGACAAACAATTATTTAACTGCAATAAGTAATCTGCTGGAGGAATTCAGCAGGTTGAGCAGCATTTGTGGAGGGGAAGGAATTTTTGACATTTCAAGTCAAAATCCTGCTTCGCAATGCAATTTACTGAGTTCCTTCAGCAGGTTATTTGTTGCTCCAGCATCTATAATCTCTTGCATCTCTGTAAGTAATAGTGAACAAATTGCAAGTGGGTTCAGTACTGGAAATAGACCTGAGAGTTCTTGTGTGTGAAACAAAGAGTTACCCAGCAAGCAATTAAGGCAGCAAACAGCTACTTGATGTTCCTTGCCAGGTTCTGGAGTTCAGAAGTAGGGAAATTTGATTGCAATGATCAAGGTGAGGCTGTACCCAAGTTATATGCACAGCTTTGGCCCCTTATTTACAGATGCATTATCTTTGGAGGCAATCTAAAAGAGGTTTACTGGGTTAATACCTGATATGAGAGAGTAGTCCCCTCTTGAACAATTAAAATAAGTTAGATCTGGATTCTTCGGTGCTCAAGAATGAGGGGTGATCATATTGAAATGCAAGATACTAAGTGTGCATGACAGGGTAGATGCTGGCCTTGACAGAGCAGAGAGTGAATGAGTCAAGGGGAAACAAGGGGAGATAATTGCAAGGGTGGGGTAATTTAAAACTCAGATGCTTCAGAATTTCTTCTCATGGAAGGTGGTAAATCCTTGGCGTTCTCATGGTCAACAACAAATTTAACAACATTTGTCAGTCTTAATAAACGTGATTCTGATTCTGGCCAGAGGATTGTGGAAACATGATACACACACACACACACACCCCTTTTTATTCAGTACACCTGCTCATTAATGCAAAAAATTAATCAACCAATCATCTGGCAGCAACTCAATATATAAACACATGCAGATACAGTTAAGGGATTCAGTAGTTTTTTTAAAACCAAACATCACAATGGGGAAGAAATGTGATCAAAGTGATCTTGACTGTGGAATGATTATTGGTGCCAAACGGGGTGGTTTGATTATCTCAGAAATTGCTGATCTCCTCGGGTTTTCATAAACAACAGTCTCTGGAGTTGACAGAGATTAGTGCAAAGAACGTATCAGTGAGTGGCAGTTCTGTTGGTGAAAGCACTTGTTAATGAGAGAGGTCAGAGGAGAATGGCCACACTAGTTCAAGCTGACAGGAAGGTGACAGTAACTACACTGCAGTCATTGAGTCTGTCCTGTGCACCTCCATCACTGTGTGGTTTGGAGCCGCCACCAAGCAGGATAGAACCAGACTACAGTGCACAGTGAGGACTGCCGAGCACATCATTGGAGCCTCCCTGCCCTCTATTGTGGACCTGTACTATTTCAGGTTGAAGAAGAGGGCGGGGAACATCATAAAGGACTCCTTCCATCCTGCGCACGGACTGTTTGAACTGCTTCCGTCTGGTAGGCGCTTCAGATCCCTCCAGACTAAGACTAATAGGCACTGGAGAAGTTTTTTCCCTACTGCGGTCACTTTGCTGAACAGTTAACTGCCGGTTAACTGTCGGCTAACTATTACTTGGATTGCACTACCTGTAAGTATAATCTATATTTTCATTTATATTTATCATTATTATTGTTATGAGCAGAGAGACAACATCTGCCGGAAGTAAATTCCTTGTATGTGCACAGGTACTTGGCGATTGAAGTCTGATTCTGATTCTGATAACACAGAGGTACTTAATAAAGTGGCCACTGAGTGGGTGTAAAAGGATAGACCAATTTCATAAAGATTGGGAAATTGAAGGCTCTGGAGAAATGGAACAGAGAAAGGAGCTGGACCAGCCTAATTGATCAGCCTAATTGAAATATGAGTGTATCAAGAATAGTGTGAAGGCTTTGGAAAGGGTACAAAATAGTTTTATCAGGATCCTGCCAGGATTAGACAGTATGAACTACAAAGGGAGACTGGTCAAATCTGGCCTGGTTTCACTGGAATATCAGAGGCTGAGTGGAGATCTGATCGAAGTTTATAAAATTATTAAAAAAGGGCCTGCCGAGGGGAGCAATATGTAAGATGCATGAACATGCAGGAAATGGAGTACCTAGCAACAGAAGAGAATTAGTTTTATTCACCATGGTGTACCATTTGACATTTTATGGTCACAGAGCAGTTCACAGATATCATCTCAGGGTGATTAGGAGTGTGGAACAAACATTGGTTTTATCACTGACAAGCTCTGCTAGCACAGGGCTCAACTTTACTGCTGAAATTTCATTTTTATTATTTTATTTGCATTATTAAATAAGAATATTAAATTAATACTAATTAATATCAAATAATTATTGTTCCGATTATTTAATAATATATTATGTTATTATTTAATTTTATTATTTTTGACAGATAATAAAAAAAAAGATTCTTGCTTTAAACACCATAACTGAAAGATTATATTAAAGCAGTAAGCTGGTAATAAGATGGCTCAGTTTTAATCCACAGGGTTAACAGCATTCTCCTATTCATCTATTGGCTCCATTTCTTGGTTTGTTTCTGTATAGGCTCCTGAATATTTACTGATATGACTGACAGCTTGATTCTGATTAAGCCATCTGATATTTACCTTCCACCAGTCTTCATTGGAGTCATCCGTGACCACAATCCTGTCTCCTTGCCTAATAAAATAATAACAAGATTATTAAAAGATGCCTCAAGCTGTGCAGCTTCATGTTCTCTACATCTCCTAAGAAATGATTTACACTGCCAGGCTATTAAAATAATTGGGCAGGGCACCCAACTCTTAATGCAAGCTTTCAGTGTTAATGGGTTGGTGCTTTGGAAAGCAGACATCGTCATGAGCCACCAGGAGAAATTAAAGATAGACAGAATCTCTGCCGACAGCTAGCTGGACAATCCCATCAATTCCAATCTCCTGCTCCCTTCTTGTTCTAAAAACTATCCTATTCCCACTTGAAGTCATGGATTGACTGCTTCCATCACCAGCTGTATTGGCAGTGGGTTCCAGATCATGATTACTCTCCATATCTTTACTAATCACCCACCCATCTGGCTTCACCTATCACCTTCGAGCTTGTCCTCCTCTCTTTCCTCCCACCTTATTCTTCTGGCTTATTCCTCCTGCCTTTGTAGTCCCAAGGAACGGCCCCAGCAAAAATGTTGACTATTCATTTATTTCCATGGATGCCACATGGTGTGCTGAGATCCGCCAGCATTTTGTGTGTGCTGCTCTGGATTTCTAGCATCTGTACTATCTCTTATCTCTACATTCAAGGTATTTCCCCCCTTGTATGTCTGAAAAAATTTTAAACATGTTCCACAAACCTTGGGGAGAAGTCATGTCTAAAAATGTATTATACTTATTTTCTAGTATCTGGGCATCAGTGGAAATGCTTCCACTTGCAGCTCATCCCAAATTGTTCTTGAAGTGTGGCATGTTTGACTAAACCAATGTCCACCACATTGGAATCACTGGCTAAAGATATTAGTAAATCAGAGGTTTTAGATTTAATTCATTTGTTCATTACTATTCATTTCAAGAGGACTAGAATATAAAAACAAGGATTTAACTCCAAGGATTTATAAAGCATTGTTCAGACTGAACTTGGAGTATAGTGAGCATGTAAGGATCGGGGACAGGATTGGACCCAAATGCAGGACGCAGACACTGAAGTACTAGGGGTAGGACAGGATGGGGATGCCAGGGCATGTAAAAGGTAAGGCAGGTGGGGCTGGATTCCAGAGTTCAGATGAGGCAGGCAGGAGGATTCCTCATGGCGGGCTGCATGGATCCCGGGCGGGGCTGCCTCCCAGGTGGAAACACAGAGGCCTGGGCCAGTCGTGGACACCTGGGCAGGTGCAGGGCACAACCCTTAGGGAGCAATAGGTGGAAAGGGCAGAAACCCCCACCGGCCAGCGGCAGTCCGGCCGGACCTGCCCGACAGAGGCAACGGGTAGCAAGGGGCAGAACCCCTGCCGCCCGGCCGGACTTGCCCAACGGAGGCAACGGGTAGGAAGGGGCAGAACCCCCGACGGGCAGCGGCAGTCCGGCCGGACCTGCTTGACGGAGGCAAGGGATCAGAAGGAAGCTGGGTCCAGGATGAGCAGCAGGACTACTATGATACACCGGTAAATTGGGAAAGGCAACCGACAGCGTGGCAGCGCGAGCAAGGAAAATAAGGCAGAACAGCAGGACCAGCACACAGGAGAGAAGCAGGGAAGAAGACCAACCGGATAGAGCATATGAAGAACAGGCTGGCAACCAGGGCAGAACAGGATTCCGAGCAGGGCAGCAACCAGGGCAGAACAAGATACAGACAGGATTCAGAGCCGGCGGTCCAGGTACAGAGCGGGTTAAACCGGCTTTGGAGCAGGACGACCCCACACCTAGGCTCAGTCCCTGAGCCCCTTATAAACACCTGCCCCTAATAGGCAACAGGTGTACTTCCTTAAGCCAAGATGATCCAATGGCTCCGTGTGACAGGCCCAGAGTCAGGAGTCTGCGGACCAGAGCAGGACCCGGAAGCCGGGCTCCGGACTGGACCCCAACAGAGCAGTTTTGGGCCCCATATCTGAAAAAGGATGTGCTGGTATTGGAGAGGGTCCAGAGGGAGTCCATGAGAATGATTGAAAGGGTTAACATTTGATGATTCTGGGCCTGTATTTCCTGGAGTTTAGAAGAGTTGTGGGGTGGGGGGGTGTGGAAATCACATTGAAACCTATTAAATATTGAAAGGCCTAGATAGAGAAGACATTGAGAGGATGTTTCCTGTAGTGGGGAATCTAGGACCAGAGAGCACAGCCTCAGAATAGAGGGGTGTCCACTTATAACCAAGATGAAGCGGTATTTCATTAACCAGAGGATGATAAATCTGAAGTAACAGGAAGAAGGCAGGAGAATGGAGTTGAGGTGGATAATAAATCAACCATGACAGGATGGCAGAGCAGACTCCATGGGCAGAAAGGCAGAATGGCAATGGACATAGGAGCAGAATTCTGCTCCTATGTCTTATGGTCAAATCATGCTTGACCAGAGCAATGTCCAACACACTGGAGTTACCGGTTAAGAATATTGGTAAACCAGAGAATTTTAATGAAAATCAGTTCTGTGGTCATTAATGAATTTTCTTCAAATCGTAGATTTTTAATTGAAATTCCGTAGCAGAATTTGAAAATAATTTTCTGGATTGTTAGCCCAGTCCTTGGGATGATTGCTCTAACCTTTTATTTGCTGTTCTATGACTGTACTATGCCTCTGACAAACAGAGACTTTTATCTCATTAGTGGAACAGGTATGTCACTCAATCTCAATTCTAGGTGTACATTCATCTTCATCTGCAGTCACCTTTTTAAAGGATTTCATTTGGTCGACTTCTCAATAACAAGCAGCAGTTCCTCAGAGGCCGATGATACTGATTTCCCCATACACTGCTCATTTATAAGCTCGCAGGATGAGGCCACTCAGCCCATTAGGTCCTGTCAGTTAACAACAGAGCAATTCCATTTGCTGTATTCTCCCTCTATTTCCCAATAACCCTGCATTTTTTTTCTCTATTTAAAATCAGAATGAGGTTTATTATCAATGGCATGTAACGTGAAATTTGTTAACTTAGCAGCAGCAATTCAATTCAACACATAATCTAGCAGAGAGAAAGGAAAATAATAATAGATAAAATAAAAACAATAATAATAAATAAACAAGTAAATCAATTACATATTGAAATAGATTTTTACAAAGTGCAAAAACAGAAATACTGTATGCGAAAAAAAAAGTGAGTTAGTGTCCAAAGGTTCAATGTCCATTTAGGAATCGGATGGTAGAGAGGAAGAAGCTGTTCCTGAATCGCTGAGTGTGTGTCTTCAGGCTTCTGTATCTCCTCCCTGATGGCAGATGAGAAGAAGCTGTTCCTGAATCACTGAGTGTGTGCCTTCAAGCTCCTGTACCTCCTCCCTGATGGCAGAGGGGAAGAAGATGTACCTGAATCGTTGAGTGTGTGTCTTCAGGCTCCTGTACCTCCTCCCTGATGGCAGAGGGGAAGAAGCAGTTCCTGAATCGTTGAGTGTGTGTCTTCAGGCTTCTGTATCTCCTACCTGATGGTAGAGAGGAAGAAGCTGTTCCTGAATCGCTGAGTGTGTGTCTTCAGGCTCCTGTACCTCCTCCCTGATGGTAGAGAGGAAGAAGCTGTTCCTGAATCACTGAGTGTGTGCCTTCAGGCTTCTGTATCTCCTGTCTGATGGTAACAGTGAGAAAAGCGCATAACCTGGGTGCTGGAGGTCCTTAATAATGGAGACTGCCTTTTTGAGACACTGCTCTCTAAAGGTGTCCTGGGTACTTCGTAGGCTAGTGCCCACGATGGAGTTGACTCGATTTACAACCTTCGCAGCTTCTTTCGGTCCTGTGCAGTAACCCCTCCATATCTCCTTCACCTTGTCTGCTCGAGCAACCTCTTGCCTTCTTATAGCTCTCCTGATTCATTTCTGAAGTGTTCTCTTCCATTTCTTATCCACCAAGTACCTGATGTGTTCCTATACCTACTATGCACCTCCTTTTTTTTTAAAATGAGGGTCTCAATATCTCCCTAAACCAATTATCCTTGCCTTTTATTCTGACAGGCACATACAAGCTTTGCACTCTCAAAATTTCTCTTTTGAAGGCCTTCCACTTATCAAGTACACCTTTGCCAGAAAATAGCCTGTCCCAATCCACACCTGTCAGATCCTTTATGATACCATCAAAGTGGACCTTTCTCCAATTGAGAGTTGCAACTCATGTATCAGACCCATCTTTCTCCATATTTACCATGACTAATGGCATTGTGATCACTCGATGCAAAGTGTTCCTCTACACAAGTTTTTGTCACCTGCTTTGTCTTGTTCCCTAATAGCAAATCAAGTATCACACTCTCTCTTGGTTGGACTTCTGCTACTGATTAAGGAAATTTTCCTAAACACAGCTGATTATCCCATCAAGTTCTTTTACAGTATGGGAGTCCCAGTCAATATGTTGAAAGATAAGATCACCTACTATAACAACTTTATGTTTCTTGCAACAGTCTGTGATTTCTCAACAAATTTGTTCCTCTAAATCCCTAGGACTGTTAGGTGGCCTGTAATATAGCCCCATTAATGTGATCATACCTTTCTGATATCTCAGTTCCACCCACAACGCCTCACTCGGTAAGTTCTCCAATCTGTCCTGACTGAGCAGTGCCATGATATTTTTCCTATTTTTTTAATGCCACCGTTCCTCCTTTACATCTCTGTCACGTCAAAAACCATATAACCATATAACAATAACCATAAAACAATGTAACCTTAAATACTGAGCTGCCAGTCCTGCACCTCCTGCAACCAAGTCTCACTAATGGCTACAATATCATGATTCCATGTGTTGATCCGTGACCTGAGCTCATCTGCCTTTCCTGCAATACTTCTTGCATTGAAATATATGCAGCTCAGGACATTAGTCGCACCATGCTCAACCTTTTGAGCCCTAACTTTGTCTGAGGTCTAAACAAGATGCGTCTTCACAACCTTGCCACTAACTACTTCAAACACTGGTTCCCACCCCCTGCAAATCTAGTTTACCCACCGCCGCCCCCCCCCACCGTGCAGCACTAGCAAACCTTCCTGCTGGGGTATTAGTCCCCTTCCAGTTCAGGTGCAAACCATCTCTTCTGTACAGGTCTCACCTTCCCTGGAAGAGAGCCCAATGATTCAAAAACCTTATGCCCTTCCTCCTACACCAATTCCTTAATCATGAGTCAAAATGTATAACCTTCCTAGTTCTGGCCTCATTAGCACTTGGCAATAGGTAGCGATCCTGAGATCACAACCCTGGAGGTCCTGCCCTTTAATTTAGCACCTAATTCCCTGCAATCCCCATACAGAACTTCGTCACTCATCCTATCCATGTCATTGGTACCTAAATAGACCACGACTTCAAGCTGTTCACCTTCCCATTTAAGAATGCTGAGGATTTGATCCAAGATGTCCTGTATCCTGGCACCTGGGAGGTAACATATCATCTGGGAATCTTGTTCTCATTCATAGAACCTCCTTTATGCTCCCCTAACTAACTTGCAGGCATTCACAGTAGAACAAGTAAATAGAATCAATGAAAAATTACTCACAAAGACTGACAAGCAACTAATGCTCCAAAGAAGACAAACTGCAAATACAATAAAAAAACAAATACATAAATAATACTGAGAACATGAGTTCTTTGCAGAAATATCAAGGAACTAAGTATCCAATGCAAATGAGGAAACAAAATGAATTACTAATTAAAAATCAACTTTTGCTGGTGAATTTGAGCACTGAAAATCACAAGGACTGAGAGTTCTTGAGGGCATGAGAATTAAAATAGTGGATGCATGTATTAGCAACGTACAAAATGTTATGATTCTAGAATAATTCCTGCAAATGGAAGAGTAGCAAATATAATCCCACTACTAAGCTGTAGGCAACATTCATTATTTACAACCTTCATCACCCAGGACGGGCCATCTTCTTATTACTACCAGGGGAGGGGTACAGACCCACACTTCATATTTTTGGAACAGCTTCTTCCCCTCTGCCATCAGATTTCTGAACGGCTCATGAACAGTATCACTGTTCTTCTTTCCCACAATTTATTTTTATTGTAACTTTGTAATTTTTTGTCTTGCACTGTACTGCCACCACAAAACAAATTACAGTGATAATAAAGCTGATTCAGACATTAGTGACATCTTTAGAGCTTAACAGTATCTTTCCTCTGACAGGATGACAAAAATGCAGCCTCACCAAGACAATAAACCAACTTCTATGCTCAGTGGCCTGACAAAAGGCCAGTGTGCCATCCTGTATTCCTGTGTTTCCACTTTCAGAAAACCATGTACTCTCACTTCTCTGTCCCTCTGTTCCATGGAACCAAAATCAGGTTTATTATCACTGACATATGTCATGAAATTTGCTGTTAAGTGGCAGCAGTAAGTGCAATACATAAATACTATAAGTTACAATAAGAAATATAAAAATAATACAAAGAGAGAGCAAAATGGTGAGGTAGTGTTCATGATTCATGGACCGTTTGGAAATCTGCTGAAGGGGAAGAAGCGGTTCCTAAAACACTGAGTGTGAGCTTTTAGGCTCGTGTACATCCTCCCTGTTGGGAATAACCACGGACCCTAACCTGAGGATAAGGAAGTATCAGTTGGCAGAGTATGATTTTTATATTAAAAAAGGAACAACTGGAGGTGTATAAATTTGGGTTAAATTTGCATGAGTCTGGGGTGATAATCAATTTGCAGTGATTATCAGTTTTTATTGGAATGAACACTGGCTAATTGCCGGCTAATTGCATTCAAAATAGAAATTGAAGTTACAGCTCTGAAAGATTGCTAGGGTAAGAAGGGTACATCAACAGTATATAGCAGTAAATTTATATCTTTTGTTTACAGTTTCTTATAATATTTTATGATCTATTACGTGTAATCCTTAATATTAGTTGTGGTGTTAATAATAGCTTCTTGGCTAGTCTTAACCGACCCAGACAATACGATTGAAAATAGGAATGAGAGGGAATTACCTCAAGCACACTGAGACTCGTGGTTACACAACGATTAGTGATGGAGACACAACCATTTACAATCTAATCCAAGTGTTTTGGCCAGATGGGAATCAAATGTAACATTTTCAAGTTTCATGAAAAATCTCGAGTCATGTAATATAGGATGCTACAGCACAGGAACGGGTCTTTTAGCCCAACTAGCCCATGTCATCTATAATTCTGCCTAAACCCATTGACATGCACCTGGACCATCCCCCGTACTTCTTTCATCCATGTACTTAAACCTCTCTTAAATGTTGCAATTGAACCCACATCCACCACTTTCACTGGCAGCTCATTCCACCCTCTGAATGAAGAAGCTCCCTTCAGGTTTCCCTTAAATATTTCACCATTCACCCTTAATCAAGTTCTACTTTTGCCCAACCACAGTGGATAAAGCCTGCTTGCATTTATCCTATCTATATCCCTCATAATTTTGTATACCTCTAACAAATCTCCCCCATTCTCTTATGCTCTGGAGAATAAAGTCCAAAACTATTCAACCTTTCTCTATAACTCAGGTCATCAAGTCCCAGCAACATCCTTGTAAATTTTCTCTAAACTCTTTCAATCTTATTGACATCTTTCCTGTGGTCCTATTGGGACCACAACTGCACACAATACTCCAAATCTAAACTCGCTACTATCATCAGGCAGCAGGTACTACAACCATCAGGTTCCTGGACTGGCATGGATAACTTCACTCACCTCAACTCTGAACTGATTCCACAAACTATAAACTCACGTTCAAGGACTCAACAACTTCAGGCTTCAAAGGGATATGGACAGCAGAGTGCATGAACAACATGGCTGATGGAGAACAGTGTACAAAAGTGTACGGTTATCCATTCTGGCAGAAAGGAAACCAGAAAAGTGTGTTTTCTTTAAAGTATGAGAGATTGGAAAATGTGGTGGGTTCTTATATGTTGCCTTAATGCAGGGGCTCAACACAAATGTTAACTGTTTCCTTGCCTCCATAGATGTTGCTTGACCCATTGAGTTCCTCCAGCATCTCAACAGCATGGTAGCCTAGCGGTTAACATAACACTTTACAGCACCAGCAATCTGGGTTCAATTCTTGCTGCTGCCATCTGTTCTCTCTGTAACTACGGAGGTTTCTTTCAGGTGTTCCAATTTCCTCCCACATTCCAAAGACATATGGGTTAGTGTTAATAAGTTGTGAGCACACTATACTGGCAACAGAAGCTTGCTGATACTTGCAGGCTGCCACCAGCACAACCTGGACTGCATTGGTTGTTGACACAAACAGCACATTTTGTTAAATGTTTTGATGCAAATGTGACAAATAAAGCTAATCTATCTTTAGCCTGCTTTCTTGTACAGTAATCACTGAATACTTACATGGAAATGCAAGTAGTTAGGAAACGATGTTTAGACTTTGTTGCAAGACACTTTGAATGAAGTGAAGACATCTTACTATCACTATATGATGACCTTGATAAGACCTTACCCTGAGTGTTATACACAATTATGGTTGCCTCACTGCAATATTTTATATAGAGGACGTGCAGCAAAGATTCACTAGAACTCTTCCAGGAATAAATGAGTCTGTCACACAAGGAGAGATTGAGTAAGGAAGGCCTCCATTCTCTGGAATTTTGAAAAACAAAGAGGTGACAAAGAGGTGGGGAGGAAGATTGTTTGACAGGATAGATTTGGGGAGATCACTTCCCTGAGGCGAAGTGGGTAGAAAGTCTTTGGAACTGCTTACTCCTGAGACCTGTGGAGTGACTGATAGATTGAGGAATTAAGGGATATGGGGATAGGGTATAAAAATGGTTTTGAGGGAGGTGACCATCAAAAATAGTTAGATAGCAAGTTTTGGTGGGGGGGGGGGAACACAAGCGATCTAGAGCAATATACAGAAAATACTAGAGCAACTCAGCAAGTCAAGCAGTATCTACAGAGGGGAATAAACAGTTGACGTTTCAGGCCAGGACCTTTTATCAGGGCTCATGATCATGTCTTGATGAAGGAACTTGGCCCAAAATGTTGACCGCTTATTCCCCTCCATAGGTGCTGCCCGTCTTGCTGAGCTCCTCCAGCATTTTGTGTGTGAGATCAGGAACATGCTATGTTTTGGACTGTGTGTGTAGACCTGCATTGGTATACTGCAGCCCCAATAAGTTGCTTGAACATGAGGGAAGTGCAAAACTCCATCAAGAGGTGACAAGCCTAACATCACAGGAAAGGAGATATATACAGAATCTCGGATGTGAGTGCATTCTGATGTCAATGATTGACACCTCTAACATCACTTGTCCATCTGCTGCCCAACAATTTCTTTTGTCTCATCTTCCTTACTGCTGTCCAAAGCTCTCCCTTGATCGTCCCTTCCCTTCATATTTCTGCTGCTTCCCTGTCCCTCAAATAATTCACTTTCCATTCTCCTCTTCCTTTCTGATTCTCTCACGGTATGGGTGGTGTTTCAAGGACATGCCTGCTTTGCAGGCTTTGATCCCAAAGGTCATGTGTATGCCACTAGGCACTACCACACACTGTTCATTCCTCTTTTACCATCCCCCAACATTGCCCCATACTTCCAATCCTGGAAATGCATCGAATTTCTAGCCCAGTGTAGTTCAGGAGTAATCTTTCATCCCTGCCTTATTGCCAAAAATGGAAGATTAAATAGTGCAGTTATTGACAGGGAGATGTCCAACTTTGACAGGCCAATTGGAAACATTAGATAAGATACTGACTACTTGCACTGTATGTTTTGATGTGCATTTGATAAATAAATTGAATTTTGAATCTGAATGATATTCTAATGTAAAATATCCAAACTTGGTGGTTCACAGCTACTGCAGCAAGGCAAGGATGAAAGATTACTCCAACCATTGGACAGGATTGGAAAAGTTTGATTAGCAGTCTGTTAATATCACCACCACCATCTCAGGGATGTACAGCACAAGAAGAGGACTTTCTGCCCATGATGTGTTGAATTAATTAAGCTCAAATGGCTAATTAACTTAATTCCTTCTACTTGTACATGGTCCATTCTCTGCACATTGATGCATCTAACAGCTTCTTATAAACTATCATATCTGAATTTTCCATAAATTTGGCTGTAGTATACATGCAGTGGCCACTTTATTAGGTACACCTGTCCACCTGCATGTTAAATGTAAATATCTAATTAGTCAATCATATGACAGCAACTCAATGTACAAAAGGTTTAGTTGTTGTTTGGACCCAACATCAGGTGGTGATAAAAGCGACCATGAAATGATTGTTGGTGCTAGACTGGGTGGTTTGAGTATCTCAGAAATTACTGATCTCCTGGGATTTTCACACTCAATGGTCTGTAAGAGTTTACAGAGAACGGTGTGAAAAACAAAAAGTATCCAGTGATTGGCAGTTCTTTAAGCAAAAATGTGTTGTTAATTAGAAAGGTCAGAGGAGAATGGCCAGACTGGTTCAAGCTGACAGGGGGTGGAGGTGGGCAACAGTAACTCAAATAACCATGCGTTACAACAGCAGTGTGCAGAGAGCATCTCTGAATCACATTGAATCTTGAAGTGGTTGGGCTATAGCAGGAGATGATCATTAACATACAAAAACATACACAGTTCACTTTATTAGGTGCATACTGCACCTAGTAAAGTGCCGCTAAGTGTATACCCTTCTGTTCTTAAAAAAAGTATTTCCTGGTTGCTGGTATCAATGGTTTCATCTTGTACCCCTTATTGTCCAGGACATGATGATGAGCTGCCATCTTCAACTGCCACAGTCTATCTGATGGTACGAGTCCCTGAGCTACCATATAGGGTGTTCATGGATGCTGGAGAATAATTCCAAATTGGGATCATGTTCAACTACAATCACAGAATAGTTAGAGGCCAGGAAGTAGCCATCATGTCCATTTGGTCATCTGTAGAATTTATCAGCCATTCTTACTCCCCCATTCCCTTTCCCAGAGTCCTACAGAATCTCTCTTCTAACATGCCATCCTGACTTACATCATTGTTCATTGTACTGTGCGGAAAAGGATTAGATTAGGTTCATTTGTCACATGCACAATGGAACATAGAAACATAAAGTGAAATAGGTAGTTTTGCACCACTGACCAACACACATCGCTGATGGCCACACTGCTGGCACCAACATTGCATGCCCACAACTCATTAATCCTAACCCATGCACCTTTGGAATGTGGGAGGAAACTCCAGAAAATGGAACAAGCCCATGTGGTCACAGAAAGAACATATAAATTCCTTACAGACAACAGAGGGAATTGAACCCCAATCTTATAGCTGGCACTATTGTGCACTGTGCTAATTGTTATGCTACCATGCTGTCATCACTATCTCTGGAAGCCACTTGAGCTGACACTTCCTTGGAACTCCATCACCATAGCCATCCAAGGAAGTGGCTCCCCATGTCACTTAGTATGAGCAGTTAAGGACGAGCAGCAAAGGCTGGCAGGTACAACACTGACATTCAACAAGTAAATGATTAACATAACACAGCTAGGGAATTCTGGCTTCTCCCTCCTTCATTTCCAGTCCTGATGAAGGGTTTTGGCCTGAAACGTTGACTTTTTATTCCTTTCCATAGATGCTGCCTGACCTGCTGTTCCTTCAACATTTTGTGTATGTTACTCTGGATTTCCAGCATCTGCAGAATCTCTTTTATTAAGGAATCTTCAAGTCTTCCATCACATCCCACTATTGGGCAAAGTTTGACACCAAACCACATAATGTATTAGGAGAGGCAGCATCAGTTTTCTCATAGATAAATTTACACAGAGGTTTGACAATAAGCCACTTGAAAAGAAACCAAGTTGGATTGCATTCTTTCATATCCATGGCTCACAGTCACTGCCTGAGCAAGCCTCTCTGCACTGGTCTTCCATAGTTCCCACAGCTATCATTACCACCCTGGACATTCCACTAAATAGAGTGGGCTGTGGGAATCATGAGCAGCACAAACAGCAGCCCTTCCTACAGGCCACCTTCTTGGCTCTTTGACAGCTCTTTCTCTCAAAGGCTGTCTCTGCTGCTTCCAATGTGTCAGAGACAACTGGAAATAGCTGAAAAGATTGAAGCATTGGATGAGGTCCTTCATATGATTACTTGCTAAAGATGAAGCAGTAGAATTGAAGGTAAATTATTAACCAGACTAGGAAACAGGCAGAGTGGGACTCAAGGACAAAGCATAATGAACAGTGGCTCAGACTAGCACAATGTCCAGCTGATACTCTGCAAGAATAAATATTAGAACCTTTAATTATTTACTATATTTATTAATGAAATACTTCATCCATTATCTAATTTTACTAAAGATATACAGAAAGGTGGGTTTGTAAGAAATAGAGAAATAAAACAGGAGAAACACACACTGCTCTTCAGGGGGGGAAAGAGATGGCAAGTGACATAGGGGAAGATTTAGGCCATTTGGCCTATTGAGTTTGCTCTACCATTCTATCATTCCAACCCTCTTAACCTCATTCTCCTGTTTTCTCCCCATAATATTCGATAACCTTACTAATCAAGAAACCATTAACCTCTGCTTAAGTATACCCAATGATTTGGCCACCACAGCCCTTGAAATGAATTCCACAAATTCACCACCCTCTGGCTAAAGAAATTCCTCCTCATGTCTGTTCTAATGGGATGTGCCTCTCTACTCTGAGGCTGTGCCCTCTGATCCTAGACTACCCCACTATAGGAAACTTTCTCTCCACACCCACTCCATTTAGGCCTTTCAAGATTCAGTAGATTTCAATGAGACCCCCCTCATTCTTCTGAACTCAAATGAATACAGGCCCAGAGCCATCAAACACTACTCATATGTTAACCCTTTCATTCCCAGAATCACTCATGGATCTTCCCCAATGCCAGCACATCTTTTCTTGGATAAGGGTCCCAAAACTGCTCACAATACTCCATGTGGTCTGACCAGTGCTTTATAAAGCCTTAGTATTACATCCTTGATTTTATATTCTAGCCCCCTCGAAATGAATTATGTAACATTGCATTTGCCTTCCTTACTACTGACACAACCTACAAACGAACATTTAGGGGATCCTGCACAAGGACTCCCAATTCCTTTTGCATCTTTGATTTCTGAATTTTATCTCTGTTTAGTAACTAGTCTATGTCTTTATTCCTTTTACCAAAGTGATTGATGGAAGAAAAGATAATAGAGGTGTTCAAAGCCTCCATGAGAACAGGACACAACTACACTGATTCCTGGGATTTGTCAGCTCTTGATTGGTCAATGTTGATGGGATGCACTGAGCACCTCAGGGGCCAAAGCTGGAGGCAGACAAATGTCCCGTGCAAATTATAAAGACACCACCACTTCCCAAAGTATTGTGCCATTCCTTTAGGCGGTCTGCTATTCATTTCAGAAACCTCACAATGCTTCACAGTGGAAGCATGCCATTTTGAACCACATAGACTGCCAATGAAGACTGATAGCTCACGCAAAACAGTGGCAAAAAAAGGCTGGCACTGTAGCATAGAGGCTATCATAATGCTTCACAGCACCAGTAACCCCAGTTCAATTCCCACCACTGTCTGTAAGGAGCTCATCTGTTCTCCCTGTGATCACATTGATTTCTTTTGGGTGCTCCGGTTTCTTCCCACATTCCTAAGACATATGGGTTAGGGTTAGTGAGATGTGGGCATGTTATGTTGGCACCAGAGGCATAGTAACATTTTGTGGACTGCTCCTGACACATTCTCAGACAGTGTTAGTCATTGACACAATCAAGGCATTTCACAGTATATTTTGATATCTTAATGTTTCGATGTATATGTGACATCTAAAGTTAAGCTAATCTGATCTTAAATCTAGGCAACGGAGCTGTCCAAGTTAGGCTCATAAAAAATAAAACTGGGTAAATTGATGAAAAAAAGTTGGAACAAGTGGCTTTAAGAACAGGCTCAAGGAACTGACTGGTTTCATTTCTTTGGTATGTCATTAAATGAGGGTTGAACAAGTTTGAAGCTGGACTATAGGAGCCATGATCTCTGGGGTGTTTCACACAACCAGCATTCTGTAAAAAAAAACTTACCCTTGACATTCTCCCATACTTTTCTCAAAGTAGGTGGGCATTTTCACCTCTCTATTCCCAGTAGGAAGAACAAATAACAACTGTTTGCTAGTTTTCAAAGTTCCAATAAGATGATTGATAGGATACAAAACTGGGCTGAGAAGTGGCAGATGGAGTTCAGCCCAGACAAATGTGAGGTGGCTTATTTTGGTTAAGTCAAATATGATGGCAGAATATAGTATTAATGGTAAGAGTCTTGGCAGTGTGGCGGATCAGAGGGACCTTGGGGTCGGGGTCCATGAGACACTCAAAACAGCTGCGCAGGTTGACTGTGGTTAAGAAGGCATATGGCCTTCATCAATCGTGGAATTGAATTTAGGAGCCGAGAGGTAATGTTACAGCTATGTAGGACCCTGGTCAGACCCCACCTGGAGTACTGTGCTCAATTCTGGTCGTCTCACTACAGGAAGGACGTGGAAGCCATAGAAAGGGTGCAGAGGAGATTTACAAGGATGTTGCCTGGATTGGGGAGCATGCCTTATGAGAATAGGTTGAGTGAACTCGGCCTTTTCTCCTTGGAGTGATAGAGGATGAGAAGTGACCTGATAGAGGTGTATAACATGATGAGAGGTATTGATCATGTGGATAGTCAGAGGCTTTTTCCCAGGGCTGAAATGGTTGCCACAAGAGGACACAGGTTTAAGGTGCTGGAGAGTAGGTACAGAGGAGATGTCAGGGGTAAGTTTTTTTACTCAGGGTGTGGTGAGTACATGGAATGGACTGCCAGCAACAGTGGTGGAGGCAGATACAATAGGGTCATTTAAGAGACTTCTAGAGACTTCCTGCTATACATTCAGAACTGAATGCAGGTCTACCCCATCAGCAAGTTGCTTGTTGGTGGAGAAAATGAAGGAGCTGCACATTGTGCTGTCTAATAGTGAGTGACTGCCTTGGTCATTTTTCTTGTGATCACAACATCCTTTTGGACATTGTTAATGTGGAATGCCATAGGTTTAATTCACTGATTTATTGGCTGAGAGAAAGAGCAGGTGGCAGGGGACTACATAGCCTCAGTTGTAGTGAGGCCTTGTCCCCAAGGCGTGGTGTCACCTGTTTACAGCTGCCAGGAGAGAGGCATCAGAGCTGATGTGCTCTACCAGGGGTGATAAGGAGCAGCATCCAGGCTGGAGACGGTGCTGCTCACCAACCACTGCCACTACCCCCCCCCCCCCCCAACCCCCCTGACCCTGTTTGGCAGAAGACAAGCTGTATTGTGGTCAACTGCAGATTTCTGTGGCATTCATGGCTCCAGTCTGGCCTTTTTTTGCGTGCTGTATCTTATTGATATCTTACATGGGCTTGCTGTCTTATATGGGCTATGTGTGCTTTGCGCTGTGTTGCTACCGTGTTTTGCGCCTTGACCCCAGAGTAACACTATTCCATTTGGTGGTACTCATGTATGGTTGAATGACAATTAAACTTGAATTGAAATGAATGGTTTATTTTCTTTCATCACACAATGAAGTTGAAAGATATACTTACCGTAGTCCCAAGTCATTTTGCTCCTGCGGTACAAACTTGTACAGCGCTACGTATGTATGCATCTGCAGCACGTCTTTACGCACTGAGGGCTTCCTAGTCTATAGGGCAGAGAGAACAGTAATCTTCAGAGAAAGTAATGACACTATCACACAATGTTTCCTTTTCCACAAATGCTCCTGCCCTGCTGAGTTAGTGATTCTATTGTGAGAATTGTATCATTGCATTACTCAATTTAGGGGTGGTATGGTAGCATAGCAGTTAGCATTAATTTCAATATAGCATCAGTGACCTGGGTTCAATTTCCGCACTGTCTGAAAGGACTTTGTACGTTCCCCCAGTGACCACATGGGTTTCCTCTGGGTGCTCTGGTTTCCTCTCACATTCCAAAGATATATGGGTTAGTAGGTCAATTGGTCACATGCGTGTAATTGGGTGGCATAGGCACATTGATCTGGATGGCCCTATTACTGTGTTGCACGTCTAAATAAAATAAAATAAAATAAGCTTCAGGGTCTTTACAGGAAGGGAGGATTTCAGTCAGTGCTCCTCAGCCCAATTCCACAGTGACCATTGAGGGAAAGTGCAAACTCAATAGGTTGAGCAGCTTCTTTGGGAAGGAAAGGAATTGTCAATGTTTCTGATCGTAACTATGTATCAGGACTTCTCCTCCCACACCCACTCTCCCCCTCTCACAAATGCTGTTCAACCTGTTGAGTTTCTCCAGCATTGATTGTGGCTCAAGAATCCAGCACCTGCAGTCTCCTCTTACTCACCTGTCCTAATGCTTCTATCATTCTGTATCAATTTTGATATTGTTTCTCGTGGATAAGAATTTGGGCAAACCAAGGTAGGTCTTGCATCAGCCTATGCTATACTCCCATGTTAATGTTCTGATCCATTAACTTTTCTATTGATAATGATGCCCAGATTGTTTGCAATAATATTGTTGCAATTCTACTACCGGACAAAGCAGTGATGATTTTCATCATTAAACCAATGAATGAAAATAGAATTATTGCCATTTCCTCCCAGTTAGGCTGGTGCCCTTTAAGCAACCTACTTTTGAATTGACTTATTGAAGGACCATCTTCTGAAGGACTCAGTGGACTTAGCTCTCAAATAAGCAGATACACCCTGAAGGTTCGTCACCATGGCTAAACGCGAGGCACTCGAGAGGGACTCCTAAACAGGCTGAAATGCAGAGCAATGTGACCCATCTACTCAGCATCTTATTAGCAAATGTGCAGTTGCTGGAGAACAAAACCGAGGGCAAGATTGCTATTTCAAAGGAGAGTGAGAAATTGCTGTGTCTGTGATTTTCTGAGATGTGCCTTACTCAGAGTATGCCAGATAGAGCAATTAGACCCGAAGGATTGATACACAAGGTGCAATGAACTACCAATTAATAAAAGGCAAAAGGTGGAGGTGTGTATTTCATTATGAATTTTGTGGTGCTCCAATATGGCAGTTTTGACGTACTCATGTTCCCCTAACCTTGAACATCTCATGATCAAATGCCAACCATTCTACTTACCAAGAGAGTTCTCTGTGATACTGACCACAGTTTACATAGCACCTGTGGCAGACTGTAAACAGGCACTGAGATACTACATGATGCCATTACCAAACAAGAAACAGTCCACCCCAACACATTTCAGATCACAGTCAAGGATTTCAACCAGGCTTGTATGAAGAAATCCCTGCCCAATTACCATTAGCATACAACCTGTAACTCCAGAGGTCCCAACACACTAGATCACTGCTATACTTTGATAAGGAGTGCCTACCATTTTATACTCAGACTGTATTTCAAAAAATCTGTTCACCAGGCTGTCCTTCTCCTACTTGCAGAAGCTAAAGAACAAGACTCCAAAGGTGGACACGAAGTGGTCACGAAAGGCAAAGGGACAACTATGGAATTGCTTCAAGTCAGAGGACTGGGCCGCATTCAAGGACTCATCTGTAAATCTGAATGAATACACCACAGTCATCATGGACTTTATAAATAAAAGTGTCCCCATAAATTCATTCAGAGTCTTCTCCAAACAGAAACCCTGGATGAATCACGAGATCCTCAATCTGCTGAGGGCCAGATCAGAGGCATTCTAGTCTGGTGACCAAGAAAGTTACAAGAGGTCCAGGTATGATTTCTGGAAAGCTATCTCATGGGCAAGGTGGCAATTCCAGACTAATCATGAATCAATGAAGGATGCTCGACAGTTATGGCAGGGCTTGAATACTCTCAACTCTTATAAAGTTAAACCAAGTGACATAGGTGACAACAGGGTTTTGCTGCCAGATGACCCCAATGCCTCCTATGCTCACTTTGGCTATCAAACATGGAGGAACCATCACAAACTCCCACATACTCGATGATTTGAGTCGCTGAGACTGAGGTGAGAGCATCTACATGGAGCATTATTGCAGGGAGAGGGAGAGGGAGCGGGAGGGGGAGGGGGAGGGGGAGGAGGAGGAGGAGGAGGAGGAGGAGGAGGAGAGAGAGAGAGACACACACACCCTGTGGCACGTTGAGTTGTTGGGTTAACAATGAGTTTTTGTTGCACTGCAGATCATGGTCTTTATTGGGAGCTTTGCTATTGCATGCTTTGTGGGTGGAGGTGCTGATGCTTTTTCATGGAAGTGGATGGCACTGTGGGAGCAACTGCTGCTTGTATGTGGGAGGGGTTAGTAGGGGGACTTTGGGATTCTAACATTTTTACTGTCATTCATTCTTTGGGGCACACTTCTGTTTTCATGGATGTCTGCAAAGAACAAGAATTTCCAGATGTATATTGCATATATTTCTCTGATATTAAATGGAACTATTGAAGACGTACTATTGTTGACGTAATTTGACTATTGGGTTTTTTAGCCCATTTGTCACAGTCAAGAAGTGACATACCATAAATTGCTGAAGAAACTTAGCAGGTCAATCAGCAACTCTGGAGAGGAATAAACAGTTGATGTTTTAGGTCAAGACCCTTCACCTGCACTTTCCAGGAAATACTGGCCACTATCATATCAATGCAATGAAAGAGAGCCATTGATAGGGTTGACAGTAGGAAACCTCCACCACCCCTGATAAAAGATGTCAAGAACAGAGTCTATAGGTTGAGGGTGGGGGTGCGCAGACAGTTAGAGAGATGAGATGAGATGAAGGGTGACAACCCAAAACATTGACTGACCTACTGAATTCCTCCAGCTTGTTGTATGCTGCTCCACATGTAACATGTACTTTCTCAGCACAATCACAACCCTGCTGGGCTAGGAGATGCCATATTCCCTGCCCAATGGCTCAACTCGGCTTCTAACTCGCTCTGAAGTCCAGCTGAGAATTACATGAAACTTTGCCCCTGGAGTATTGAACTTTCTCAGCATGCTCCACAACCCATAATCATGCATCCCAAGTCACCATTCATATGTTAAATAGACACCCTCAGTGATCAAGTTCCTTTCTTCAGAGTCAACAACCATGTCCAAAAGATTAGCTTTATTTGCACATGTACATTGAAAAATACAGTAAAATGCATTGTTTTGCATCAAATCAAATCACCAAAGTTTGTGTTGGGGCAGCCCACAAGTGTTGACATATTTCTGGCGCCAACATATCCCACAACTCACTAACCCCAACCGTATATCTCTGGATTGTGGGAGGAAACTGGGACACCCAGTGGAAACCCATACAGTTACAGGGAAAATGTACAAACCCCTTACAGGCAGTGGTGTGCATCAAACCCCAATCTTACAGCTGGCTCTGAACTATGCAGTACAAAACACAAAATATCATAAAAGTTGTACTGCACAGAAACGGGTTCTTCCATCAACATTTTCTATACGAACCATAAAATACCCAGCTACACTAATTCCCACTGATCAGCACTTGGTTTGTAGCTTTCTGCTCATCTAAATACTATTAAAACTTTGTGAGAGTCTTTGCTTCCATTTACCCCTCAGGCAGTGAGTTCCACGTACCCACAAGCCAAAAAAGGGCAAGTAGGACTGGAAGGCGATACCTCAAAGGCGGCATCCATAAAGGATCCCCATCACCCAGGACATGCCCTCTTCTCATTGCTACCATCAAGGTGGTGATACAGGAGCCTGAAGACACACATTCAATATTTCAGGTTCAGCTTCTTCCCCTTCTGCCATCAGATTTCTGAATGGACAGTGAACCCATGAACACTATCTCACGATTTTCCCTCTCTTTTTGCACTACTTATGTAATTTATGCTTTCATGCATACTTTTTACCGTAATTCACAGTTTTTTATTATGTATTGCAATGTACTGCGGCCACAAAACAAGTTTCACAACATATACCAGTGATATTAAATCTGATTAGGTGGGCATCTTGGTCAAGAGGGACAAGTTGGACTGGAGGGCCTGTTTCCATACTCTGACTTCCCAAGCCTCTGGATGGAAAGATTCTCCCTTAAATCCCTTTAACTATCTTTCCCCTTATCCTATCTATATCCTCTAGTTTTAGCAATATACTCACAAATTTGAAGTAACTCAGCAAATCAGGCAGCATCTATGGAGGGGAATAAACAGTCGATGTTTCAGACAGAGATGCTTCATCAGGACCGGAAATGAAGGAGAAGGAAGCCAGAATAAGTTGGTGGGGAGAGGAGAAGGAATATAAGCTGGCAGGCAAAGGTAGGTGGAGGGGGATGAAGTAAGAAGCTAGGAGTGGTTAGGTAAAAGAGGTAAAGGGCTGCAGGAGGAATCGAATAAGAGAGGACAGCAGACCATGGAGAAAACTAAAGGAGAAGGGGCACCTGAGGAAGTGGATAGGCTGATGAAGAGAGGGGAAATGGAATGGGTAATTGGGAATGAAAAAAAGGGAAGAAAAGGGAAAGGAGGAAGAAATTAACAGAAGTTTGAGAAATTGATGTTTATGCAATCAAGTTATGGCTGCCCAGACAGAATATAGAGTGCTGCTCCTCCAACCTGTTGCCTCATCATGGCAACTGAGAAGGTCATGGGCAAACTTGTCAGAATCAGAATGGGAAGTACAATTGAAATAGATGGTCACTGTGAAATCCCCCCCTCCTTTTGTTGCGGACAGAGCAAAGGTGCTCAACGAAGTGAACCCCATTCTATGTCTGGTCTCACCAATGTTGAGAAGGCCACACCGCAAGCATAAATGACCACAACACACACACGGGTGAAGTGGTGTCTCACCTGGAAGGACTGTTTGAGACCCTGAATGGTGGTGAGGGGGCAGACTCACTTTCAAGGACAACCTCAGTATTGTTTATTTACTTTTTTAAATATTATTGGTATGATTTGTCTTTTTTTGCACATTAGATTTACGTCAGTCTTTGTCGTAAAGTCATACAGTCACTTTGGCCCAACCTGCACTGAGACAATAGCCCTCCATACCACTACTATCTATATACCTATCCAAACTTGGCTTAAACATTGAAATCCAGCTCGCATGCAGCAATTGCACTGGCAGTTCATTCCACGCTCTCACTATCCTCTAATTGAAGAAGTTTCCCCTCTTAAACTTCTCACCTTTCACCGTTAACCCATGACCTCTAATTCAAGTCCCACCCAAACTCAGTGGAACAAGCATGCTTGCATTTACCCTATCTGTACCCCTTATAATTGTGTTACCTCTATCAAATCTCCTCTTAATCTAAGTTCTAAAGAATACAGACCTAACCTATTCAATCTTTCCTTATAACTCAGGTCCTCCAGACCTGACAACATCCTTGTAAATTTTCTCTGGACTCTTTCAACCTTGTTTACATCTTTCCTGTAGGTAGGTGACCTGAACTGCACACATCACTCCAAGTTAGGTCTCATCAACATCTTGTACAACTTCAGCATAACATCCCAGCTTCTATACCAAATACATTGATTTGTAAAGGCCAATGTGCCAAAAACTTTCTTTACGACCCTATCTACCTGTGATGCCACTTTTAATGCATTATGGACCTGTATTTCCAGATCTCTTTGTTCCACCACAATCCTCAGTGCCCTATCGTTCACTATGTAAGACCTACCCTGGTTGGTCCTACCAAAGCACAAAAGCTCGCAATTGTCTGCATTAAATGAGAGGCACTGATTGTGTGGATAGTCAGAGGCTTTTCCCCAGGGCTGAACTGGCTAGCATGAGAGGGCATAGCCTTAAGGTGCTTGGAAGTAGGTACAGAGGAGATGTCAGGGGTAAGTTTTTCTTTTTTTTATGCGGAGAGTGGTGAGTGCGTGGAATGGGCTGCCGACGGTGGTGGTGGAGGTAGAAACAATAGGGTCTTTTAAGAGACTCCTGGATGGCTACATGGAGCTTAGAAAAATGGAGGGCTATGTGTAAAGCCTAGATAGTTCTAAGGTAGGGACATTTTCGGCACAGCTTTGTGGGTCAAAGGGCCTGTATTGTGCTGTATGTTTTCTATGTTTCTATGTTTCTAAATTCCACCTGCCATTTTTCAGCCAATTTTTCCAGCTGATCCAGATCCCTATGCAAGCTCTGATTGTCTTCAATACTGTCAACTACACTGCCCAATCTTGGTGTCATCCGCAAATTTGCTGATCCATTTTACCACATTATCATCCAGTTCATTGCTATAAATGAGAAATAACAAAGGACCAAAAGACCATAAAATGTAGGAACAGTCGTTGGCCATTTGGCCCATTGAGTCTGCTCCACCATTCAATCATTATCCAATTTTCCCAGTCATCCCCACACTCCTGCCTTCTCCCCATGCCCTTTGATGCCCTGGCTAATCAAGAACCTATCTAACTCTGCCTTAAAAACACCCAATGACTTGGCCTCCACAGCTGCACGTGGCAACAAGTTCCACAGATTTACCACCATCTGACTAAGGTAATTTCTCCGCATCTCTGTTCTAAATGGACGTCCTTCAATCCTGAATTCATGCTCTCTTGTCTGAGACTCCCCTACTATGGCAAATAACTTTGCCATAGTTAATCTGTTCAGGCCTTTTAACATTCAGAATGTTTCTATGAGGTCCCCCCTCATTCTCCTGAACTCTAGGGAATACAGCCCAAGTGCTGCCAGACGTTTTTCATACGGCAATCCTTTCATTCATGGAATTATCCTTGTGAATCTTCTCTGAACCCTTTCCAATGTCAGTATATCCTTTCTAAAATAAGGAGCCCAAAACTGCATGCAATACTCCAAGTGTGGTCTCATGAGTGCCTTATAGAGCCTCAACATCACATCCCTTCTCTTATATTCTATACCTCTGGAAATGAATGCCATCATTGCATTCGCCTGCTGCACCACCGACTCAACTGGAAGTTAACCTTTAGGGTATCCTGTACAAGGACTCCCAAGTCCCTTTGCATCTCTGTATTTTGAATTCTCTCTCCATCTAAAGAATGGTCTGCCCATTTATTACTTCCACCAAGGTGCATGACCACACACTTTCCAACATTGTACTTCATTTGCCAGTTCTTTTCCTATTCCCCTAAACTATCTAAGTCTCTCTGCAGGCTCTCTGTTTCCTCAACACTACCCGCTCCTCTACCTATCTTTGTATCATCGGCAAATTTAGCCACAAATCCATTAATCCCATAGACCAAATCATTGACATACATCATAAAAAGCAGCGGTCCCAACACCTACCCCTGTGGAACTCCACTGGTAACCGGCAGCCAGCCAGAATAGGATTGCTTTATTCCCAATCTCTGTTTTCTGCTGATCAGCCAATGCTTCATCAATGCTAGTAACTTCCCTGTAATTCCATAAGTTCTTATCTTGCTAAGTTAAAGTCTTATGTCTGTTTCCATGGCGTGAAGTGACTGAGAGTACAAGACTCCCCCTGTACAAGAGAGTACAAGACTGGAGATAGGATTCCAGTCTATCACGAGGTTATCTGCCAGCATTTTGCTAGTACCCATTTTCAACTGGGTGGACTGGAGCAGTGTGTGGTTAAGTGTCTGACTCAAGGACACAGCATGTTGCCTCGGCTGGGGCTCGAACTTACAACCTTCAAATCGCTAGTCCAACGCCTTAACCACTCGGCTATGCCTGCAGTACTTGCGTCAGATCCTGGGCATTTCCTGGAAAGACCGCTGGATGTTTATGCAAGAAATGAGGAAGGTGCAAGACAGATATATTCCAAGGAAGAAGAAATTTTTGAATGCAACCGTGGCTGACAAGAGAAGTCAAAGCCAAAGTAAAAGCAAAGCAGAGGGCATACAAGGAAGCAAAAATTAGTGGGAAGACAGAGGATTGGGAAGTTTTTAAAAGCTTACAAAAGGAAACTAAGAAGGTCATTAAGAGGGAAAAGATGAACTGTGAAAGGAGGCTAGTAAATAATATCAAAGAGGATACTAAAAGCTTTTTCAAGTATATGAAGAGTAAAAGACAGGTGAGAGTAGATATAGGACCGATAGAAAATGATGCTGGAGAAATTGTAATGGGAGATAAGGAGATGGCAGAGGAACTGAACGAGCATTTTGCATCAGTCTTCACTGAGGAAGACATCAGCAATATACCGGACATTCAAGGGTGTCAGGGAAGAGAAATATGCACAGTCACAATTACGACAGAGAAAGTACTCAGGAAGCTGAATAGTCTAAGGGTAGATAAATCTCCTGGACCAGATGGAATGCACCCTCGTGTTCTGAAGGAAATAGCAGTGGAGATTGCGGAGGCATTAGCAATGATCTTTCAAAAGTCGATAGATTCTGGCCTGGTTCTGGAGGACTGGAAGATTGCAAACGTCACTGCACTATTTAAGAAGGGGGCAAGGAAGCAAAAAGGAAATTATAGACCTGTTAGCTTGACATCGGTGGTTGGGAAGTTGTTGGAGTCGATTGTCAAGGATGAGGTTACGGAGTACCTGGAGGCATATGACAAGATAGGCAGAACTCAGCATGGTTTCCTTAAAGGAAAATCCTGCCTGACAAACCTAGTGCAATTTTTTGAGGAAATTACAAGTAGGGTAGACAAGAGAGATGCAGTGGATGTTGTGTATTTGGATTTTCAGAAGGCCTTTGACAAGGTGCCGCATGAGGCTGCTAAACAAGATAAGAGCCCGTGGAATTATGGGAAAGTTACATACGTGGATAGAGAGTTTGTTGATTGGCAGGAAACAGAGTGTGGGAATAAAGGGATCCCATTCTGGTTGGCTGCCGGTTACCAGTGGTGTTCCACAGGGGTCCGTGTGGGGGCCACTTCTTTTTATGTTGTATATCAACGATTTGGATTATGGAATACATGGCTTTGTGGCTAAGTTTGCTGATGATACAAAGATTGGTGGAGGGGCCAGTAGTGCTGAGGAAACAGAGAGTTTGCAGAGAGAGATGGATAGATTGGGGGAATGGGCAAATGAATTACAATGTCGGAAGGTGTACGGTCATGCACTTTGGTAGAAGAAATAAACGGGCAGAGAATTCAAAGTTCTGAGGTGCAACGGGACTTGGGAGTCCTCGTGCAAGATACCCTTAAGGTTAACCTCCAGGTTGAGTTGGGGGTGAAGGCGGCGAATGCAATGTTGGCATTCATTTCTAGAGGAATAGAGTATAAGAGCAGGGATGTGATGTTGAGGCTCTATAAGGCACTGGTAAGACCTCACTTGGAATACTGTGTGCAGTTTTGGGCTCCTTATTTAAGAAAGGATGTGCTGACATTGGAGAAGGTTCAGAGAAGATTCACTAGAATGATTCCAGGAATGAGAGGGTTAACATATGAGGAACATTTGACCGCTCTTGGACTGTACTCCTTAGAGTTTAGAAGAATGAGGGGGGACCTCATAGAAACATTTTGAATGTTGAAAGGCATGGACAGAGTGGATGTGGCAAAGTTGTTTCCCATGGAGAGTCCCATGGAGACTCATGGGGGAGTCTAGTACAAGAGGACATGACTTGAGGATGGCAGGGCGCCCATTCAGAACAGAGATGCGAAAAAAAATTTTTAGCCAGAGGGTGGTGAATCTATGGAATTTGTTGGTCATTGGGTGTATTTAAGGCAGTGATTGATAGGTATCTGAGTAGTCAGGGCATCAAAGGTTATGGTGAGAAGGCGGGGGAATGGGACTAAAGGGGAGATTGGATCAGCTCATGATGAAATGGTGGAGCAGACTCGATGGCCGACTTCTGCTCCTTTGTCTTATGGTCAAACAAGGACATCCTGGACTCGGCCAGCATGCTAAGCATGTACGTCCTGCTCACTTAGCAATGACTGCGCTGACTTGGCCACATCCACTGCATGCAGGATGGCTGCATCCCCAAGGACATCCTATATGGAGAACTCACCGCAGGATTACAGGGACGTTTGTAAACATGACCTGAAATCTGCTGATATCAGGGTGAACACTTGGGAAGAGACAGCTGCAAATCACTGCACCTGGTGACAGGCTGTACATACAGGCATTACCAATGCAGAGAAAAAATTAACTCGACTGTGGTCGGACAGAAGAGAGAGAAGGAAAGCTGCGGCAGTGACTACTCAGCCGCAGCCATCAGCCTTCATGTGCAGCAGCTGTGCCAAGGGCTGCCGCTCAAAAATAGGCTTATTCAGCCACAGCCAATGCTGTTTCACACCCAATTGAGTCCTAAACCAGGCGCATGCATAGACAGATGGAGCCATATATATATTTTATCTTGCTAAGCAGCCTCATGTGCAGTGCCTTGTCAAAGGCCTTCTGAAAATTCAAGTACACCACATCTACTGCATCCCATTTGTCTACCCTGCTTATAATTTCCTCAAAAAATGGCAGTAGGCTAGTCAGGCAGGATCTTCCTTTCAGGAAACCATGCTGGCTTTGGCCTATCTTGTCATGTGCCTCCAGGTACTCCGTAATCTCATCCCTAACAATCGATTCCAACAACTTTCCAACCACTGATGTCAGGTTAACCAGTCTATAGTTTCCTTTCTGCTATCTCCCACCCTTCTTAAATAGCGGAGTAACATTTGCAATTTTCCAGTCATCTGGTACAATGCCAGAATCTATCAATTCTTGAAAGATCATCGGTAATGCCTCTGCAATCTCTCCAGCTACTTCCTTCAGAACCCAAGGTTATTCCATCAGGTCCAGGAGATTTATCCACCCTCAGACCATTAAGCTTCCTGAGCACCTTCTCAGTCATAATTTTCACTGCACCTACTTCACTTCCCTGACACCAGGACCCAGCACCAGTCCCTGCAGCACACTACTAGCCACAGGCCTCCAGTCAGAGAGGTAACCATCTACTACCACTCTGGTTTCTCCCCCAAAGCAAAAGTTTAATCCAATTTACTACCTCATCTTGAATGCCGAGCAACTGAACCTTCTTGACCAGCCTGCCATGTGGTAGCTTGTCAAATGCTAAAGTCCATGTAGGCAACATCCACCGCCTTGTCTTCATCCACCTTCCTGATAACATCCTTGGATAAGATTGGTCAGACACGGCCTACCACTCATGAAGTCATGCTGACTATCCTTAATCAGTCCATGTCTATCCAAATACTTATACATCTGGTCTGTTAGAGTACCTTACAATAACTTTCTCACAACCGATGTCAGACGCACTAGCCTATAATTTCCTGGTTTCTGTTTGGAGCCTTTCTTAAACAGCAGAACTACATTGGCCATCCTCCAATTCTCTGGTACCTCTCCTGTCACTAAGAATGCTTTAAATATCTCCGCTAGGGGGACTTCCGGTCAAGATGGCTATGGTTTAGTCACTAAAAGCTATCACTCCACACTCCTTCTCTCCCTTTTATCTCCCACTCCAAACTGTTAAACTTTTTATTCTCCCTTCTGCCTGTGAATACACCTGTTTTACGAAGGCTTCAAAGACCACCAAATCAGGGAAGAAAGAAATTGCTGCGGCTGGCCCCTTGGGTGAAAACATTATCTCAATTTTGGAGCAGCACTGACAGGAGATAATAGCTGAAGTTAAGTCTTCTATCAGTTTGGTGGATTTGAAATTGGATCAAATTCAGTCCATAGTGGAGGATCATGCCCAACACTTATCACATCTTGAGTCTGTCATGGATATGTTAGACCACCATTTTAAAGAGCTGGAAAGTGTTTGTTCTGACTTGAGAGATCATAACAGGAAACTGTTATCCAGTCTTACTGATTTGTAAAGTTGGAGCAGATGTCATAATCTACGTATTCTCCGCTTGCCAGAGCTTATTGAACATCCCGCTGAATTTTTCCCTATTCTGCTATGTGAGATTTTTGGGAACGATATACTTTTGACCCCACCCGAGACAGACAGAGCTCATCGAACTCATTGATGCCAGAATGGGGGAACAGGCCATGTCCAGTAATTATTTGTTTTCATCACTACCAGACTAAAGATCTCCTCATTAAGGAAGCCCATCGGAGAGGGAAGTTGAAACATAAGCGTCAACCAATTTATGTTGTCGAGGGCTATGTTCCCCAAGTTCTGAGCCTGCGAGCCAAGTTTAAAGGAGTCACGAAAGAATTATATAATCGCGGATTCAGGCCTTCCCTTCGATTTCCAGCTTGCCTCCGAATAATTCTTACTAGTGGAAGCAAAAAGTGGTTTAACTTAGCTTCAGAAGCTCAGAAGTTTATCAATGGCCTCCCTGTGGTTTCAGTTCCCTCAGGTTCGATCTGATTACATATATTGGTGGAGAAGTACTTTTTCTTCCTCTGTTTTTTTTCTCCCTGACCTTTCTTTCTTAAGTCAGTAATTTTTTCTTAAACACTAGTCCCTATCTTTTTTTTGGATTATTACCTTGAGTTAAGCTTAACAAATTTTTGGTGGAATCATTTTTCTTTTCACAATGTATAACTTTAGTTTGTAGTGCTAAAAGTTGTTTTTTAATTGATGCAAAATGGAGCTGATGACGATGTTAAGAGACAGGAAATCAGATTATGGGGTGATTTTTTTTTGAAGAGCTTGTTTTTTTGCTGCTGTTTTTCGGTAGCTCTCTTGCCATGGGGTGCGAGTGGAGGGGAGGGAACTCTAATGCAAATATCATTCATAGAACCTTTAGACATTTGTATTATTCAGGATGTACTTCTGTCCTGTTTTTCTGGTTTCATATTTTTGCCCCAGAGCTGTTACTCGAATTTCTGACAATGCTTATGCCTATTATCTAGTATCTTTTTTTCCTATCTTCTTTTTTTTTAAAAAAAAGGACAATGATTAGTCCGTTGAATTTTGTAAACTGGAATGTTACGGGATTGAACCATCCTGTTAAAAGAAGGAAGGTGTTTTCACATCTTCAACAGTTTAACGCAGCAATTGCTTTTTTGCAAGAAACACACATTCATAGTTCTGATAACTCTCGTCTCATGTCAAAATGGGTGGGGCAGCACTTCCATTCTACTCTTCAGGCTAAAACCAGGGGGGTTTCAATTCTTATAAATCAAAATGTTCCCTTTGAGCTTCATAACAAAGCATCAGATATAAGTGGTCATTCTATTATCGTCTCGGGGAAATTATATAACACATTGGTAGTTTTGGCCAATTTATATGCCCCCAATTCCGATGATGTGGAGTTCTTAGGTCATTTCTTCTCTTTATTGCCTGAGCTGAGTTCATATTCTCTCATATTGGGCGGTGATATTAATTGTTGATTTGATCCAGTTTTGGATCGATCATCCTCTATTCCTAGACTACCAAAGTAAATCTGCTTTATCAATTCAGTCTTACCTTTCTAATTATGGTATCTCCAATGTATGGCATTTTCTCCATCCAAATGTGAGAGATTATTCTTTTTTTTCCCACATGTCCATCGTACCTTTACTAGAATTGATTATTTTTAATTGATAATCAGCTGATTCCATCCGTTTCTTCTTGTGACTATTGGAGTATATTAATTTCAGGTCATGCCCCAGTCACCCTGTCTATAATTCTTCCTGGTTTCCCCCAAATGAATAAACTTTAGCATTTTAATCCAACCTTGTTGTCGGATAATGATTTTGTACAATTTATGGAGGACCAGATAACCTTTTTTTTTTAAAAATACTAACATCTGAAACCTCAAGTCAGGTTGTTTGGGACGCTATGAAAGCATACCTAAGGGGTCAAGTAATTTCATATACTGTGAATTTGAATAGAAAGATCCATAAAAAGCGATTAGATCCGATCAAATTAAAGCAACAGACCTACTACTGTATATGTCCAGACTGAAAATCCGGAGCTGTGTAAGAAACGCGTGGAACTTCAAATTAAGTTTGACCTTATTTCCACTCACCCAATTGAATGTCAACTTTTGGAAAGTAAGAGCCGATTTATATCCATGGTGATAAATCTGGTAAATTTTCAGTCAACCAACTAAGACACTCTAAAGTTAAATAATATATTACAAAAATTCAAATGGAAAATGGGAACATTACCTTGAATCATTCTGAAATTTATGACACATTCCTGAATTACTATTCTCAACTCTATACTTCTGCATCTCTAAATGATAATATTTCTGTCGAGCATTTCTTAAATAGTTTAAATATTCCTATGCTTTCTCCTGATCTTAAAGCAAAACTGAACGAACCATTATCACTAGAAGAAATATCCTCAGCTATTTCTGTACTGCAGTCTGGTAAATCTCCTGGACCTGATGGGTTCTCTGCAGATTTCTATAAATCATTTTCCTCACTGCTTTCGCCTCAACTAATGTTAGTTTTACCAACTTGTTTAAATATGGTAAATTGCCAGCATCATTTAATGAGGCATGTATCATTCTTTTAGCGAGAAAAGGCAAAGATCCAATAGAGTGTTCCTCTTACAGGCCGATTTCTTTGCTAAATGTTGATGTTAAAATTTTGGCCCGTAGATTGGAGAACATTCTGCCTTTAATTATTTCTGAAGACCAAACTGGTTTTATTAAAAATCATCTTCCTATTTTTAATATACCACATCTATTTAATATCTTATACTCACCTTCAGCTGGGACTCCTGAATGTGTCATTTCTCTATATTCGGAGAAAGTGCTTGATCGTGTGGAGTGTTTTTTTTGCAGTTTTGGAAAGTTTAATTACGTGGATTAAATTGTTATATTCACGCCCCACTGCTTCCGTCTTGACCAATTCTCAGCAATCCCAACATTTCAACCTTAAACGTGGCACCCGGCAAGGGTGCCCTTTAAGTGTCTTACTTTTTGATCTGGCCATAGAGCCATTGGCAAATGTGTTTTGTAGTTGAGCTGAATTGGGGATTTGGAGGGGGAGTGTTGAGCACAAAGACTCTCTTTATACTGATGACCTTTTATTTTTTATATCAAACCTGACTATCTCCTTATCCCCAATGTTTTCACTCCTCAACAAATATAGCCAGCTTTCTGGATACAAACTTAATTTACATAACAGCAAACTCTTTCCAATAAATACAGAATCACAAATATTAGAATTTCATAACCTCCTTTTTAAAGTAGTAAATAACCAATTTACTTACCTTGGCATTACAGTAACAAGAAATTATAAGCGTCTTTTTGGAGAAAATTTTACTAATCTTTTAAATCATACAAAACAGAGTTTAGCACAGTGGTCACCCTTGTTCATGTCTCTGATAGGTCAAATTAATGGTAAAATGTATATCCTTCCTAAATTTTATACTTATTTCAATCTTGACCAATTTTTATTTCTAAAGCTTTTTTTTTAATAATTCTATTATTTCGTCCTATCTATGGAAGGGCAAGACTAAATAAAGCTCACCTTCAAAAACCTAAAAGGGTACGTGGTATGGCCTTGCCTAATTTTCGTTTATATTACTGGGCAGTCAACATACTGTTACAAATGTGCCACAACTCTGAGGGGCCGAAGGGTACAAGGTAGCCCCCTCCTTTTTGAGAATTGCAAGATCGCTATTAATTCGGGTCTGGGACCCAGGAAATGAGAGAGAATCCTCAAGGTTTTGGAATGTGTCCTGGCCTCAGCAAGACAAAGCCACGGATAATGGCCATTATCTCTGGGAGACGGAATTGTGTATTGAGTACTGTACTATTCATTGAAACCCCTCAGGGGACAACCAGAGTGGGCTGGTTGAGGGATTGCATCATCCCAACCTGATTGACATCTGAGACCCCGAGAGTGAGGATAAAAGAGGATCTTGGGGAACAACCCCTTAAGACACATCAGGAGAAACGCTAGAAATCCCGTGACAGCATTTAATAGCGACAGCCGGTGGGGGGCTCGCATGCGTCCCTTCCCTTTGCCTAGGATTGGGGCCTTACCACGGAAGAACGGCTCAGCAAAAGGAGAGGCCACAAGTGACCGGCCACACCAACGGAACTCTCGAAGGATCAAAATCATAAAAAGGAAAAGCTGGCAAGTTTCTAAAGATCTCTCTCTTGACTCCAACCAAAGGCTGCAGCCTGAATGAACTGAGTGACTTTTATATTTCCATCGGACAATACATTATCCCCTAGACAACGATAGAGCTTATTTCTTATTGATTATTATTATACCCGCACTTTTAGATTTAGTATTGATGACGTATATTATCTGTATGTTTGATATTATTTTTGTGTATTTTTACTAATAAATAATGTTAAAAATAGTACCATCAGACTTCAATGGACCTCTCTATCTTTGCTGGTAAGTGACCCAGTTACGGGGTTCGTAACAACATGTTGTCTTATCTTCTGGTCTTACTTTTATATCAGTCTGACTGCCCAATATGGGTGGCAATGGAGTTGAACTCTAGTAAGAATCTGTCCATCTCTGTGCTTCCTTGCCATTTGCCTAAATCAATTGTTAATCCAGTTATCAGACACACTCTAAGAATATGGGCTCAGTTCAGAAAATATAATGGGCTTCACGGTTTTTCTCTCTCCAGTCCTATTCTACATAATCAGCTTTTTCAGCCTTTTATGCAGGATTTAACATTTCTAGACTGGCACAGAAAGGGCTTTGAAGATCTGTTCATAGACAAGCACTTTGCAACTTTTGAACACTGCCTGTAAAGTTTGGCCTACCCATCACTCGTTTCTTTAGATATCTCCAAATTAGACATTTTATCAACCCTCTAATACCAAACCTTCCTGAGGTACCCAATAAAAATGTTGTGGATTTGTTTCTTTGTATGAACCCATTAGGTAAAGGTTTAATATCTACTATTCGAGATATGTTAGCGATGTTGAGGCGAGCCCCCTTTGACAAAATTAAATCTGCCTGGGAGCATGATTTAAATTTTCCTCTGTCCGACAAAGTTTGGGATTCAATTCTCAAGTCAATTAATTCAACTTCTTTATGTGCTCGCCATTGCCTTTTACAGTTCAAGGTTGTACAAAGGGCTCATAACTCTAAAACTAAATTATCGCGGTTTTATCCTGATATTAGTCCCTGTTGTGACAAGTGTAAAGGGGGCAAGGCTTCCCTTATTCATATGTATTGGGCTTGTCCTAGCTTGGAGAAATTCTGGAGAGATGTTTTTTTTAAACTTTATCTCATATACTTAATTGCTACTTGGAACCTAACCCTCTGATTGTTCTTTTTGGCACTTCGAGAGAAGTTGACAAGCATTTGACTCCGACTAAGTGTCATACATTGTCTTTTGCCGCTCTTTTGGCCAGATGTGCAGTCCTTCTCAGGTGGAGAGATGCTGCCCCACCCACTCATGCTCAGAGCCATTATGTCCTGCTTAGACCTTGAAAAGGTTCATTATTCACTTCTCAATTCAGACAAAAAGTTCCAAAAGGTGTGGGGACCTTTTCTTGAATATTTTCATAATTCCTATTTAGATTAAGGGTGCATCCCTCCCTTTTTTCTTTTTCATTTAAATCCCTTCCAGCTTCTTTCAGTTAAGATTTACGTTTTTTTTTTGATGTGTAAACATATAGTTTAGGTAGTAGGCAGTATACCTTCCTTTTATAAATACAGCTCTGTGGTGATCAAAATTCTGATTAACTTTTTTATATATCGTAAGTTTGGATTGGAGTTGGGTAATGGGAAGGTGGGGTGGTAACTGACTTTATATGATTCTACTATGGGTGCTTTTTCTTAATTGCTATGAACTGTACATCTGATATATTTGTTTTGCACTGTTTAAACCTCTTTTTTTAAACTGTTTTGTTTTGTCACATTGTAAAAACTCAAAAAAATTAATAAAAAAAATCTCTGCTCGGGCCCTGGCAAATTATGCACTTGGCTCCCGTGGGGTCTGAGGGCCTTGTCAGGCCCTGGGATTTGCCTCAGTATAGCAAGCACCTCCTCCTCTGACATCTGTGCAGGGTCCATTAAGTTGATGCTACTTTGCCTGTATAGACTCCCGAGGAAATACAAATACAAAGAATTCATTACAGGTCTCCCCCATCTGTTTTGGCTCCACACATCAATTACCATTCTGATTACCAAAGGACCAATCTTATCCCTTGAAATCCTTTTGTTGTTATGTATAGTTTTTCATAAGCTATATTGTATTTCTTTATTTTCCTGTAAATGCCTGCAAGAAAACTAATCGCAGAGTTGTATATGGTGACATGTATATACCTTAATAATTAATATACTTTGAACTTTGATGTGTAGGGTAAGGTATAGCACTTGTCCCAATTGCAGTGTTTGACATTTCTTATGGGGTAACAGGCTGCTGATGATCGACCACGTGGATGGTTCACATTCATTATGCTTGCATGGTATTTCCTGGGCTGTTAGTGTGTGCAGCTTTATTTATCTCTTTTAATAACCTGTGCTTTCTTTGTCTTAAATTCCTTCTTCTCGCATTCTGGGGATTGGAGCAGGGGGCAGGGATTCAGTTTACTGGATCATTGGGACCTCTTTTGGGGCAGGAGTGACTTGTATAAAGAGGACGGGTTGCGCTTGAATCTGAGGGGGACCTCAGATTCTTTCCTGGCGGAAAGTTTTGCTAAGGCTATTGGGGAGAATTTAAACTAGAATCCCTGGGGGATGGGAACTAACCTGAAGAGATGGAAGAAGAGGTGGTTGGCTCACAAATGAAGGAAGCTTGTAGACAGTGTGAGAGGGAGGATAGGCAGGTGATAGAGAAGGGATAAGCTCAGAAGGGGAAGGGGTCAATAACTCTACTGGGTGTTTTTTTTTATAGACCCACCTAATAGTAACAGGGACATCAAGGAGCAAATAGGGAGATAGATTCTGGAAAGATGCAATAATAACAGCGCTGTTGTGGTGGGAGATTTTAATTTCCATAATGTTGATTGGCATCTCTCTGGAGCAAGGGATTTAGATGGGGTGGAGTTTGTTAGGTGTGTTCAGGAAGGTTTCCTGACATAATATGTAGATAAACCTGCAAGAGGAGAGGCTGTACTTGATTTGGTATTGGGAAATGAACCTGGTCAGGTGTCAGAACGTCAGTGGGAGAGCATTTTGGAGATAGTGATCACAATTCTATCTCCTTTACCATAGCACTGGAGAGGGATAGAAACAGACAAGTTAGGAACGCATTTAATTGGAGTAAGGGGAAATATCAGGCAGGAACTTGGAAGCATAAATTGGGAACAGATGTTCTCAGGGAAATGTATGATAGAAATGTGGCAAATGTTCAGGGGATATTTGCATGGTATTCTGCATAGGTATGTTCCAATGGTAGGCTACAGGAACCATGGTGTACAAAGGCTTTTGAAAATCTAGTAAAGAAGAAAAGGTTACAAAAAGTTCAAAAAAACTAGGTAATGATAGAGATTGATAAAATTATAAAGCTAGTAGGAAGGAACTTAAGAGAGAAATTAGAAGAGCCAGAAGGGGCCATGATAAGGCCTTGGCAAGCAGGATCGAAGAAAACCCCAAGATATTCTACAAGTATATGAAGAGCAAGAGGATAAGACGTGAGAGAATAGGACCAATCAATTGTGACAGTAGGAAAGTGTGTATTGAAACTGGAGAAGATAGTGGAGGTACTTAATGAATACTTTGTTTCAGTATTCACTACAGAAAAGAACCTTGGCAATTGTAGGGATGACTTACAGCAGATTGTAAAGCTTGAGCATATAAACATTAAGAAAGAGAATGTGCCAGAGCTTTCCAAGAGCATCAAGTTGGATAAGTCACCGGGACCAGACAAGATATACCCCAGGCTACTTAAGGGAGGCAAGGGAGAAGATTGCTGAGCCTCTGGCAATGAGGTTATGGAGGATTGGTGTGTTGCAGAGGTCATTCCCATATTCAAGAAAGGGAGTAGAGATAGCCCAGGAAATTATAGACCAATGAGTCTTTCTTCATTGGTTGATGGAACATCTTTTGGTGATAGAAAAGATCTTGAGAGGCAGGATTTATGAAAATTTGGAGAAGCATAATATGATTAGGAATAGTCAGCGTGGCTTTGTCAAAGGCAGGTCATGCCTTGCGAGCCTGATTAAATTTTTTGAGGATGTGACTAGACACATTGATGAAGTTAGAGCAGTAGATGTAGTGTATATGGATTTCAGCAAGGCATTTGATAAGGTACCCCATGCAAGGCTTTATTGAGAAAGTAAGGAGGCATGGGATCCAAGGGGACATTGCTTTGTGGATCCAGAATTGGCTTGCTCGCAGAAAGCAAAATGTGGTTGTAGACAGATCATATTCTGCATGGAGGTTGGTGACCAGTGGTGTGCCTCAGGGATCTGTTATGGGACCCCTTCACTTCATGAATTTTATAAATGACCAGGATGAGGAAGTGGAGGGATGAGTTAGTAAATTTGCTGATGACACAAAGGTTGGGGGTGTGGTCGATAGTGTGGAGGGCTGTCAGAGGTTAGAGTGGGACAAAACTGGGTGAGAAGTGGCAGATGGAGTTCAACCCAGATAAGTGTGAGGTGGTTCATTCTGGTAGGTCAAATATGATGGCAGAATATAGTATTAATGGTAAGACTCATGGCAGTGTGGAGGATCAGAGGGATCTTGGGGTCCGAGTCCATAGGACACTCAAAGCTGCTGTGCAGGTTGACTGTATGGTTAAGAAGGCTTATGGTGCATTGGCCTTCATCAATCGTGGGATTGAGTTCAATAGCCGAGAGGTAATGTTACAGCTGTATACAACCCTGGTCAGACCCCACTTGAAGTACTCTTCTCAGTTCTGGTCCCCTCACTACAAGAAGGATGTGGAAACTACAGAAAAGGTGTAGAGAAGATTTACAAGGACGTTGCCTGGATTGGGGAGCATGCTTTATGAGAATAGGTTGAGAGAACTCAGCCTTTTCTCCTTAGAGCAAGGGAGGATGAGACCTGACAGAGGTGTATAAGATGATGAGAGGCATTGATCAAGTGGATAGTCAGAGGCTTTTTCCCAAGGCTGAAATGGCTAACATGAGAGGGCAGAGTTTTAAGATGCTTGGAAGTAGGTACAGAGGGGATGTCAGGGGCAAATTTTTTATTCAGAGAGTGGTGAGTGTGTGGAATGGGCTGCCGGCGGTGGTGGTGGTGGAGGCGGATCTGATAGGGTCTTTTAAGAGACTCCTGGATAGGTACATGGAGCTTAGAAAAATAGAGGACTATGGGTAACCCTGGGTAATTTTGAAAGAAACTACATGTTTGGTACAGCATTGTGGGCTGAAGGGCCTGTATTGTGCTGTAGGTTTTCTATGTTTTCTTAGTTTCTATTCCTATATAGCCTGCCTTGTTTTTCCCCTGTCTGCAAGTCCAACTATGTTCCTGTACTACAAACGTTTGTATTTATTAATGGTTCCTACTGTTCCCAGGTGCCTCATTGCCCTTCATTGCTCTGTTACCTCCCAGCACTCCTGGCAGTTTGCAGAGCAATAAATTCTGGGCCCAAATCAAAAGAAATAAAAAAAATTCCAGCCCATGAAAATTATCATGACACTTGCTGCTCAGCTAATTTTTGAGTTTGTAAACAAGAAACTGAAAGATCCAAACACAAAATTTATTGGCTATTACTTTGATTGCAAGCAAATTGTCCCTTGGTCAGATCATATCAGGCCTCCATTAGAGTGTGCTGCTCTAATTAGAAGGAAGATGAAAGATATTACCAGTATGCTCAACAGCAAACAGTTAATGAACATTTATGTTTTCACTGTTGGCAAAATAACTGCTGGAAAAATGCTCTCAGCTGTCAAGTTAGGGGGGAGGGGTTAAGGGGAGGGGGTAAGGGTTATATACATTGTTTTTTCATACTTTGTAACCATTTAAAAATGCAATAAAAAAAGTTTAAATATTAAAAAAAAAGAATGGTCATATAATGCAAAGCTGGTCGTAACTCTTTCGGTTGTCATGGCGTAATGAAACTTTGTGTGTTACAATTAATCACATGACTTCCTAAGAGTAAACCCAACTGCACCCATGACAACAAAGACTGCACCCTTAGTTGCTTAGGTAGAATGGTTAGGAAGGGCCCACCTCTCTTCGGGGTAAATGACCAGGTGTCAAGTCATTGGTCAAGGGATTTGAGGGGACATTGAAGAGATATTTTTCATAATCAGAAACAGGTTTATTATCAATGACTTATGCAGTGAAATTTGTTGTTTTGTAGCAGTAGTACAGTGCAATACATAATGAAAAACTATAAGTTACAATAAGAACATAAACAGTAGAGCACACTGCAGGTCCTTTGGCTCACGATGTTGTGCTGACCTTTTAACTTACTCTAAGATCAATCTAACCCATCCCTCCCACAGAGCCCTCCATTTTACTATCATCTATATGCCGATCTAAGAGTTTCTAATGTATCTGCCTCTACCATCACACATGGGTTCCACAAACCCATCACACCTTATGTAAAGAACTTACCTCTAATATCAGCCTTTTACTTTTCACCAATCACCTTAAAATTAGGCCCCCTCATATTATCCATTTCCACCCTGGAAAAAAAATCTTGTACATCTCTTTTAAGTCTCATCCATCCTCCTTCTAAAAGATGTATATTGAAAGTAATTAAGTAGCACAAAAAGAGAACAGAACAGTAAGGGTAGTGTTCATGAATTCATGGACCATTCAAAAATCTGATTTGAAGAGGAAGAAGCTGTTCCTAAAACATTGAGTGTTTGTCTTCAGCCTCCTGTACCACCTCTTTCTCCTGATGGTAGCAATGCAAAGAGGGTATGTCCTCAGTGATGTTGGTTAATAAAGGAGACACACAGATGGAAATGTGGTTTGATGTCACCTGACCTGATGAGTAATTCCAGATTTTTATAGCTTTCATTGCAAGTTGAAGTCTCATTACTAAGTGGATAGTGGAGGCAGAAAACTTTAATGCTTTTAAAAGCTGGTTGATGAACACTGGGCTGGAAGGAAAATAACACAAGGGTTTCAAGGAAATAAAATACAACAAGTGACTGTTAAATGAAAGACAACGTAGATCAATGCATGCTCATCCACTATGAATAGAAAATCATAGAACAGGCCCTTTGGCCCACAATGTTATCCACCCTTATAATCTTACAATCAGTCTAACCCTTCCCTCCAACACAACACTCCACTTTTCTATCATCCATGTGCCTCTCCAAGAGTTTCTAGAATGACCCTAATGTATACATCCTTGGGTTCCATGTACCAACATGGTATAGAACTTACTATGTGACTTCTCTGTGTATAGAATTTACCTCTGACATATCCCTCCCCCCAAACTTTCCTCCAATCACCGTATAATTACAGTACTGTACAAAAGTCTGAGGCACATATTTATAGCTGAGGAACCCAAGACTTCTGCACAGCACTGCAGTAATTTTATGCATTGCACTGACCTGCTGCCACAAAACAAAAAACAAATATCATGACATATATGAGTGATGATAGACCTCATTCTGATATGGGTCTCTGTTGTGGACTGAATCTAGGAAAGGGGCAGGGAGAGGGGAATCATGGTTGGGAAAAGGGGAAGGGAGAGGGAGAGGGGTGAGAGCAGGAAGCAAAGAGATATTCTGTAATGATCAATAAACCAATTGTTTGGAATCAAATAACCTTGCCTGGTATTCCAGGCTGGGTGTGTTTGCACCGCCATCCCCCACCTCTGGTACTCCTTCTCTGCCACCTGTCCCACACCCCTCCCACGGTGTTCCACCCTTGCCATTCCCAACATCCTTTGCTCCTGCCAGATTTACAAACTTGCTCTCCATTCCATGTTGACAAATACAGTACTGAGCAAGAGTCGAAGGCATGCTAGAATGACCCAGGAATAAAATGGTGATTGTGAGGAGTGTTTGATGGCTCTTATCTTGCACTCACTGGAGCTTAGAAGGATGGTGGGGGAAATCTCACCAAATATTAAAGGGATAAAGTAGACTTGGAGAGTAGTGGAGAAGTTAGAACCAGAGGACCCAGCCTCAAAATAAAGTGTCGTCCCTTTAGAAGAGATTTGAGGAAGCATTTCTTTACCAAGTTGGTAGTGGAATTCATTGCCACAGAGACAGCTGTGGAGGACAAGTCACTGGGTATATTTAAAACGGAGGTTGATAACTTCTTGATCAGTAAGAGTGTCAATGGTTATGGGCAGAAGGCAGGAGAATGGGGTTGAGGGGGATAATAAATCAGTCATAATGGAATGTTAGGGCAGACCCAATGGGCCAAATGGCCTAATTCTGCTCCTATAGGACCATAGAACATTACAGCACAGAAACAGGCTTTTTGACAATTCTTGGCTGTGCTGAACCATTTTTCTGCCTAGTCCCACTGACCTGCACCTGGACCATATCCCTCCAAACCCCTCTCATCCATATACCTGTCCAAGTTTTTCTTAAATGTCAAAAGTGAGCCCGCATTCACCACTTCATCTGGCAGCTCATTCCACACTCCCACCACTCTCTGCGTGAAGAAGACCCCCATAATGTTCCTTTTAAACTTTTCCCCCTTCACCCTTAACCCATGACCTCTGTTTTTTTTCTCCCCTAGCCTCAGTGGAAAAAGCCTGCTTGCATTCACTCTATCTATACCCATCACAATTTTATACACCTCCATCAAATCACCCCTCATTCTCCAGGGAATAAAGTCCTAACCTATTCAACCTTTCTCTGCAACTCAGTTTCTCAAGTCCCGGCAACATCCTTGTAAACTTTCTCTGCACTCTTTCAACATTATTAATATCCTTCCTGTAATTAGGTGACCAAAACTGCACACAATACTCCAAATTCGGTCTCACCAATGTCTTATACAACCTCACCATTACATTCCAACTCTTATACTCAGTACCTTGATTTATAAAGGCCAATGTACCAAAAGCTCTCTTTACAACCCTATCTACTTGTTACGCAATTTTAGGGAATTATGTATCTGTACTCCCAGATCCCTCTGTTCTACTGCACTCCTCAATGTCCTACCATTTACCTTGTATGTTCTACCTTGGTTTGACCTTCCGAAGTGCAATACCTCACACTTGTCCGCATTAAACTCCATCTGCCATTTTTCAGCCCATTCCTCCAACTGGTCCAAATCCCTCTGCAAGCTTTGAAAACCTTCCTCACTGTCCATTACACCTCCAATATTTGAAACATCAGCAAATTTGCTAATCCAATTTGTCACATTATCATCCAGATCATTGATATAGATGACAAATAACAATGGACCCAGCTCTGATCCCTGTGGCACACCACTAGTCACAGGCCTCCACTCAGAGAAGCAATCCTCCACTACCACTCTCTGGCTTCTCCCATTGAGCCAATGTCTAATCCAATTTACTACCTCTCCATGTATACCTAGCGACTGAATCTTCCTAACTGACCTCCCACGCGGGACCTTGTCAAAGGCCTTACTGAAGTCCATGTGTACGACATCCACTGCCTTCCCTTCATCCACTTTCCTGGTAACTTCCTTGAAAAACTCTAATATATTGGTTAAACATGACCTACCACGCACAAAGCCATGCTGACTTTTTCTAATAAGTCCCTATTTGTAGATCCTATCTCTTAGTATTCCTTCCAATAATTTACTTACTACCGATGTCAAACTTACCGGTCTATAATTTCCAGGATTACTTTTTGAGCCTTTTTTAAACAACGGAACTACATGAGCTATCCTCCAATCCTCCGGCACCTGACCCGTGGATATCGACATTTTAAATATTTCTGCCAGGGCCCCTGCAATTTCAACACTTGTCTCCTTCAAGGTTCGAGGGAATACCCGTCAGGTCTGGGGATTTATCTACTCTGATTTGCCTCAGGACAGCAAGCATCTCCTTCTCTTTAATCTGTATAAGTTCCATGACCTCCCTACTTGTTTGCTTTGTTTCCATGGACTCCATCCAGTTTCCTTAGTAAATACAGATGCAAAAAACCCATTTAATATCTCTCCCATTTCTTTTGGTTCCATACATAGCCGACCACTCTGATCTTGAAGAGGACCAATTTTGTCCCTTACTATCCTTTTGCTCCTAACATACCTGTAGAAACTCTTAGGATTATCCTTCGCCCTGACTGCCAAAGCAACCTCATGTCTTCTTTTAGCCCTCCTGATTTCTTTCTTAAGTATTTTCTTACTCTTTTTATACTCCTCAAACAGCTTATTTCCTCCCTGTTGCCTATACATGTTATACATCTCTCTCTTCTTCTTTATCAGAGTTCCAATATCCCTTGAGAACCAAGGTTCCTTATTCTTATTCATTTTGCCTTTAACCCTGACAGGAACATATAAACTCTGCACTCTCAAAATTTCCCCTTTGAAGGCCTCCTACTTACCAATCAAATCCTTGCCAGAGAACAACCTGTCCCAATCTTTGCTTTTTAGATTCTTTCTAATTTCTTCAAATTTGACCTTTTTCCAGTTTAGAACTTCAACCCGAGGACCAGATCTATCTTTATCCACGATCAAGTTGAAACTAATGGCGTTATGATCACTGGAACCAAAGTGTTCCCCTACACTCACTTCCGTCACCTACCCTAACTCATTTCCTAATAGCTTTCCTAATATTGCATCCTCCCTAGTTGGTACATCAATATATTGATTTAGAAAACTTTCCTGAACACATTTTACAAACTCTAACCCATCTAGACCTTTAACAGTATGGGAGTCCCAGTCAATGTGTGGAAAATTAAAATCCCCTACAATCACAACTTTCTGTCTCCTGCAGTTGTCTGTTACCTCTCTGCAGATTTGCTCCTCCAATTCTCACTGACTATTGGGTGGTCTATAATACAACCCTATTAATGTGGTTGTACCTTTCCTGTTTCTCAGCTCCACCAAGATGGTCTCAGTAGACAAGCCCTCTAATTGTCCTGCCGAAGCACTGCTGTAATATTTTTCCTGACTAGCACATCTGAAATGTCGGAACCCTGGAACATTGAGCTGCCAGTCCGGCCCCTCCTGTAGCCAAGTTTCACTAATGGCTATGATGTCATAATTCCATGTTTCAATCTAGACCCTCAGCTCATCAGCCTTTCCCACAATACTCCTCGCATTGAAATATACACACCTCAGAAAATTATTACCACCACACACAATCTTACTATTTGTGACTTTGCATGAACTACTAACATCAGTTATTTTTACCTCTGCTCCACTATCTGCTCTGGCACTCTGGTTCCCATCCCCCTGCAAATCTAGTTTAAACCCTCCCCAATAACACTAGCAAACCTCCCTGCAAGTATATTGGTCCCCTTGTAATTCAGGTGTAACCCGTCTCTCTTGTACAGGTCCCACCTGCCCCAGAAGAGGTCCTAATGATCTAGAAATCTGAAACCCTGCCCCCTGCACCAGATTCTCAGCCACATGTTCATCTGCCAGAGTATCCTATACTTACCCTCACTGGCACGTGGCACAGGCAGCAATCCGGAGATTACTACCCTCGAGGTCCTGTTTTTCAACTTCCTACCAAGCTCTCTGTACTCACTCTTCAGGACCTCCTGACTCTTTCTACTTATGTCATTGGTACTGATGTGTACCACAACATCTGGCTGATCACCCTCCCACCTCAGAATGCTGTGCACGTGATCAGAGACATCCCTGACCCTGACACCCGGGAGGCAACAAACCATCCGGGAGTCTCTGTCACGACCACAGAATCTCCTGTCTGTACCCCTGACAATGGAGTCCCCTATCACTACCGCTCTCCTCTTGTTCCTCCTTCCCTTCTGCACTGCAGAACCAGACTCAGTGCCAGAGATCCGGCTTCCGCAGCTTGTCCCAGGTAAGTCATCCCCCCCAACAGTATCCAAATCGGTGTACTTGTTGTTGAGGGGAATGGCCACAGGGGAGCCCCGCTCTGCCTGCCCTTTCCCCTTCCCTCGCCTGACGGTAACCCAGTTACCTGTGCCCTGTTCCTTAGGTGTAACTACTTCCTGGAAGCTACTATCTATAAACTGCTCAGTCTCCCAAATGATCCGGAGGTCATCCAGCTCCTGCTCCAGTTCCCTAACACGGTCTGTTAGGAGCTGCAGCTGGATGCAGTTCTTGCAGGTGTCATTGTCAGGGACACCGGCACCGGAGGTCTCCCTGACTTCCCACATCCTGCAAGAGGAGCATTCCAACATCCTGCCTGGCATATTCTCTAGTCTGAACAAAAAAAAGTAAACAGAAACTTACCAGAACCTACCCTTGCCTCTGCCTGTATCTCGCCCAAGACGGATTGAGCCAAAGCCATCCCACTCCGACTCCGACGATGGCCGCTATATATATGGCGGTCTTTCTTTTAAACCATGGCACGCTACGTCACGTGCCTGCACAGTCTAGCCTCTTTTCCCCGAGCAGTTAAAGAAAAGAAAAACAACCTTCTCTCTGCGATGCCTTCAGTCTTCCACTCTCAGCATCTTGCTTCAATTGGTTTTACAGAACCAGCATTGATGCACTCCCTTTGACCTAGAACTTTCTACGATTTTAATTTCAACCTCAGGGTGATGCTATTCAGTCCACTCTTCCACCCACACATCTAACACTCTCCAAGTTTCAATGCTAATTGGGTTTACCTGAATGGGCACAGAGCTTTCCTTTTTATCTTCTGTTTCAATTGTTCCATTCTCCATGGGCTCTTTTGGGAGAGAGAAGAAAAAATGAAAGTGATGTTAACAAGGAGAAAGAACCTCAGGTTAAGGTGAAACTTTTCATATTATTTAACCACCTATCCAACAGGATTACTACATCTCACACATCAGAAGCAGTCTGTTACTTGTATAGTGTGAACTCAAAATTCTAGTGAGACCAGTGCAGTACAGAGTGACGGCTACAAAGTCATAACAGTATAGAGCTATTAAACTGTAACTTTATGATCTGATCATTGTTTTGGAAAACAGGAGAAGTAGTGCATTCCGGTGTCCCACCAAATATTCATAACTCCTTTACTTCTTCCGGAAATAGTAAGGGACTGAGGGTCCAATGAGATGGAGGAACTGAGGGAAATACATGTTAGTAGGGAAGTGGTGTTGGGTAAATTGAAGGGATTGAAGGAAGATAAATCCCCAGGGCCAGATGGTCTGCATCCCAGAGTGCTTAAGGAAGTAGCCCAAGAAATAGTGGATGCATTAGTGATAATTTTTCAAAACTCCTTAGATTCTGGATTAGTTCCTGAGGATTGGAGGGTGGCTAATGTAACCCCACTTTTTAAAAAAAGGAGGGAGAGAAAAACCGGGGAATTATAGACCGGTGAGTCTGACATCGGTGGTGGGGAAAATGCTAGAGTCGGTTATCAAAGATGTGATAACAGCACATTTGGAAAGAGGTGAAATCATCGGACAAAGTCAGCATGGATTTGTGAAAGGAAAATCATATCTGACGAATCTTATAGAATTTTTTGAAGATGTAAATAGTAGAGTGGATAGGGGAGAGCCAGTGGATGTGGTATATTTAGATTTTCAAAAGGCTTTTGACAAGGTCCCACACAGGAGATTAGTGTGCAAACTTAAAGCACATGGTATTGGGGGTATGGTATTGATGTGGATAGAGAATTGGTTGGCAGACAGGAAGCAAAGAGTGGGAGTAAACGGGACCTTTTCAGAATGGCAGGCAGTGACTAGTGGGGTACCGCAAGGCTCAGTGCTGGGACCCCAGTTGTTTACAATATATATTAATGATTTAGACGAGGGAATTAAATGCAGCATCTCCAAGTTTGCGGATGACAAAAAGCTGGGCGGGGGTGTTAGCTGTGAGGAGGATGCTAAGAGGATGCAGAGTGACTTGGATAGGTTAGGTGAGTGGGCAAATTCATGGCAGATGCAATTTAATGTGGATAAATGTGAGGTTACCCACTTTGGTTGCAAGAACAGGAAAACAGATTATTATCTGAATGGTGGCCGATTAGGAAAAGGGAAGGTGCAACGAGACCTGGGTGTCATTGTACACCAGTCATTGAAGGTGGGCATGCAGGTACAGCAGGCGGTGAAAAAGGCAAATGGTATGTTGGCATTCATAGCAAAAGGATTTGAATAGAGGAGCAGGGAGGTTCTACTGCAGTTGTACAAGGCCTTGGTGAGACCGCACCTAGAGTATTGTGTGCAAGTTTGGTCCCTTAATCTGAGGAAAGACATTCCTGCCAGAGAGGGAGTACAGAGAAGGTTCACCAGATTGATTCCTGGGATGGCAGGACTTTCAGATGAAGAAAGACTGGATTGACTAGGCTTATACTCACTGGAATTTAGAAGATTGAGGGGAGATCTTATTGAAATGTATAAAATTCTAAAGGGATTGGACAGGCTAGATGCAGGAAGATTGTTTCCGATGTTGGGGAAGTCCAGAATGAGGGGTCACAGTTTAAGGATAAAGGGGAAGCCTTTTAGGACCGAGATGAGGAAAAACTTCTTCACACAGAGAGTGGTGAATCTGTGGAATTCTCTGCCACAGGAAACAGTTGAGGCCGGTTCATTGGCTATATTTAAGAGGAAGTTAGATATGGCCCTTATGGCTAAAGGGATCAGGGGGTATGGAGAGAAAGCAGGTACAGGGTTCTGAGTTGGATGATCAGCCATGATCATACTGAATGGCAGTACAGGCTCGAAGGGCTGAATGGCCTACTCCTGCACCTATTTTCTATGTTTCTATGTTTAAAAGCAAGTAAAAGAAGTGACACTACCTTTGTGTCCTAGCTGATATGAAAGCTTGGTTACTCTAGAGCTAGAGTGTAAGGTTGAAATGTATAATATTTAAGGGGAACTTCTTCACTCAGAAGGTGGTGAGAGTGTGAAATGAGCTGCCAGTAGAAGTGGTGGACATGGAGTCAATTTCAGAATTGAAGAGAAGTTTCCATAAGTAAATAGAAACATAGAAAATCTACAGCACAATACAGGCCCTTTGGCCCACAAAGTTGTGCCAATCATTCACTTTAGAAATTACCTAGGGTTACCCATAGTCCTCTATTTTTCTAAGCTCCATGTACCTGTCCAGGAGCCTCTTAAAAGACCCTATCAGATCTGCCTCCACCACCGTCGCCAGCAGCCCATTCCACGCACTCACCACTCTCTGAGTAAAAAACTTACCCCTGACATCTCCTCTGTACCTACTTCCAAGCACCTTAAAACTGTTCTCTCTCATGTTAGCCATTTCAGCCCTGGGAAAAAGCATCTGACTATCCACACGATCAATACCTCTCATCATCTTATACACCTCTATCAGGTCACCTCTCATCCTCCGTCACTCCAAGGAGAAAAGGCCGAGTTCACTCAACCTATTCTCATAAGGCATGTTCCCCAATCCTTGTAAATCTCCTCTGCACCCTTTCTATGGTTTCCACATCCTTCCAGTAGTGAGGTGATCAGTACTCCAAGTGGGGTCTGACCAGGTCCTATATGCAACATTACCTCTCGGCTCTTAAACTCAATCCCATGATTGATGAAGGCCAATGCACCGTATGTCTTCTTAACCACCCAACCTTTATGTCATCAGCAAATTTACTAACCCATCCCTCCATTTCTTCAATGATTGGGAGGGCTATGGCCCAGGTGTGGATTGCTAGGAATCAGAATCAGGTTTATTCTCACTGGCATGTGCATGAAATTTGTTAGCTCAATAAACACATAATATAGAAAAGAATAATAATAATAAATAAATCAATTACAGCATACATGTATTGAATAGATTAAAATCATGCAAAAACATAAATATATATTAAAAAAGTGAGGTAATGTTCAAGGGTTCAATGTCTATTTAGGAATTGGATGGCAGAAGGGAAGTAGCTGTTCCTGAATTGCTGAGTGTGTGTCTTCAGGCTTCTGTACCTCCTACCTGATGATAACAGTGAAAAGGGGGCATGCCCTGGGTGCTGGAGGTCCTTAATAATGGACGCTGTCTTTCTGAGACACTGCTCCTGGAGGATGTCCTGGGTACTTTGCAGGCTAGTACCCAAGATGGCGCCGACTAAATTTACAACCTTCTTCTGGTCCTGTGCAGTAGTTCCACCCCCACCACCCTCCATACCAGACAGTGATACAGCCTGTCAGAATGCTCTCCACAGTACACCTATAGAAGTTTTTGAGTGTGTTTGTTGATATACCAAATCTCTTCTAGTTGCCGTCTTGTCTTCTTTATAACTGCATCAATATGTTGGGACCAGGTTAAGTCCTCAGAGATCTTGACACCCAGGAACCTGAAATTGCTCACTCTCTCCACTTCTGAGCCCTCGGAGGATTGGTATGTGTTCCTTTATTTCACCCTTCCAGAAGTCCACAATCAGTTCTTTCATCTTACTGACATTGAGTGCCAGGTTGTTTCTGTGACACCACTACACTAATTGGCCTATACGCCCTCTCGTCACCATCTGAGATTCTACCAACGTTGGTTGTATCATCTGTAAATTTATAGATGGTAGACTTGGCAGAATAATAGTTTGGCACGGACTAGATGGGCCAAAGGGCATATTTCTGTTCTGAGGTGCTCTATGACTTTACACTGAGTGGCCACTCTTTGAGGTACTCCTGTACACTTGCTCATTAATGCAAATATCCAATCAGCCAATCATGTGGCAGCAATTCAATGCATAAAATGACACAGACATGGTTAAGATGTTCAATTGGTGTTCAGAGCAAATATCAGAATGGGGAAGAAATGAGATTTAAGTGGAATGATTGTTGGCACCAGATAGAGTGGTTTGAGAATGTTAGAAACTACTGATCTCCCGGGATTTTCATGCACAACAGTCTCTAAAGTTTACAGAGAATGGTGTGATAAACAGAAATAAACATCCAGTGAGTGGCAGCTCTGGGTGAAAATGCTTTGTTAATGAAAGAGGTCAGAGGAGAATGGCCAGACTGGTTTAAGCTGTCAGGAAACAGATACTAATTCAAATAAACATGTGTTACAACAATGGTGTGCATGAGGGCATCTCTGAATGCACACCATGTTGAACCTTGAAGTGGATAGGCTACAGTAGCAGAAGACCATGAACATTCATACACTCAATGGCCACTTTATTGGGTACAGGAAGTAATGGAAACTGGTTTTCAGCTCATCTAAAACAGTAACCAAAATACTTCATTGGCTGTTGGCTCACCAGTGTCTTTCTGCCTCTCATTCTCTGCAGAGCAATTTGTACCAAGGTCTGGCTCTTCTGCAATGTCCCCATTGTAACCCTGTGGACAATGGGAAAAAAAAATCAGCCTAAACATGCAAGGATCAGCAGTAGCGTTAGGCCTCTCAAACCCACTCTCCCATCCAATAGGATCACTATAAGACCATAAGACATAGGAGCAGATTTTGGCCATTTGGCCCATCAAGTCTGCACCACAATTCAGTCATAGCTGATCCTTTTTTTCCCCTGCTCAGCCCCACTTCCAGGCCTTCTCCACATAATCTTAGATGCCATGTCCAATCAACAACCTATCAATCTCTGCCTGAAATATCCCCAATGACCTGGCTTCCACAGCTGCCTGTGGTAATAAATTCCACAAATTCACTACCCTCTAGCTAAAGAAATTCCTCCACATCTCTGTTTTAAATGGACTCCCCTCTATCCTGAGGCTGTGCCCTCTTGACCTAGGCTCCCCCACAATGGGAAACATCCTTTCCACATCTATCCTGTCAAGGCCTTTCTATATTTGAAAGGCTTCAATGAGATCCCTCCTCATCTTACTAAATTCCAGCGAGTAGAAAACCCAGAGCTATCAAACATCACAAACCAATGTAATTTCCTTTACTCCACTGAAATGCTGCTACATTAGACTCTATTTTCTCCCTATCAAATTTCAAGTTGAACTCAGTCGTATTGTGATCACTGTCTCCTAAGGGTTCTTTTACCTTAAGCTCCCTAATCGCCTCTGGTTTATTACATAACACCCAATCCAGTATACAGTAGGTGATCCCCTAGTAGGCTCAATGACAATCTGCTCTAAAAAGCCATCTTGTAGGCATTCAACAAACTTACTCGTGAGATCCATTACCAACCTGATTTTCCCAATCAACCTGCATAGTAAAATCTTCCATGACTGTTATAACATTGCCCTTTTGACATGCCTTTTCTATTTCCCGTTATAATCTGTGGTCCATATCCAGCTACTGTTGGGGAGACCTGTATAACTGCCATCAGGGTCCTTTTATCCTTGCAGTTTCTTAACTCAAACCACAACGATTCAACCCATGTCACATCTTTCTACTGAGTTGATGCTTCAATCCTGGCCTCAGCACCACATTCTTCCTTGACCATCATAACCTCCATTTGCCTGTAGACCCAAAATCCAGTCCTGCCTTGAATATTTTCAATGACTCATGCCTCTGAAATAAGAATTTCCAAGAACCCACAACCCTGTTTGAGAGAAAATTCTTCCTCATCTTCATCCTAAATGTATAACTCCTTATTCTATAAGGATTTCTCTTAATATGGATTTCCAAACAGGGGTTCTACTCTCTCAGCATCAGCCACAGGATCTTATATTTTCTTCCTGCGTTATCAGGAGTGGTAATAAAGCTACTCACAGCACCAAGCAGTGTAGGACAAATGAAGTGAGTCTCTAGGAGCAGGAGCTTACAAAGTGACTTTTTGGGAACATTCAGGTAATATTGTCAGATATGTCATATTTACCAAATTCTTTGTTGGAGACTCTGAGAAGCTCCCAAAACTTGACCTGCTCATCTGGGCAAGAGAAGTCCCAAATCGGAGAGCTTCATACACTGGGTCCACTTTACTGCTTGAGGCTAAACACAGGAGAGACAGACATACAAATTGGAACCATCTCTATACTTCTCTGAACATATGCCAGACTTTCCATGGATGTTTGAGAGTTGCACACCTCCGAGCCAATTCTATACATCTGCACTCCTGCAATACCCAACTGATGAGGCTCTGTATGTTGCACTGGTCTCAGAAGACTCAGGAAACTGGAAGTGAATATTGAAGAAAAGAGTCTCTTCTGAGCTGGGAGGTGTTAAAACTATCATACAGCTGTAATTCAAATCCCAGCTCCACCCTTACCTTCTTATATCCCAAATGGGACTATATTTCCTCACTACTGGACCTTTCCAGTATTCCAATGTGTTCAATGTCTCACCCAGGGTTGAAGCTTTTAAAACTTCTGCACCTATACAGACTGCTTTTTTATCAGTTTATTTAGCCTATTTTCCACCTCTGGAAGGTGTGACTGTTGACGGTGCTTACTGGTTAATTGCAAAGTAACCACCAGCTGCTGGAGTCCTCCATGAATTGATAGTGTTGAACCCTGTGGGTTAGGGTTCTTGGTTAAAGGTAACCAGGTTACAGTTCTATTTGATCATCTTTAAAACAATCAGAGAGTCATACTGCATGTCCTTTGGCCAAATGAGGTCACATCAAACATCCATTTATCTTAACTAGTTCTATTCTCTCCATATTCCCATCAACCCTGTTCCCCCCCCCCCCACCGATTCTACCACCCACCTATATACAAGCAATGATCACTAACTTCATCTTCTAATTGGTACATTTTGGGATGTGTAAGGAAACACTGCAGGCAGCAAGCAAGGGCAGCATCAAAGCTCAGTCTCTGCAAGCTGTACTACAATGCTGCCGTTTTTGACTTCAGGAAGCAGGGTGAAGAACACGTCCCCATCTTTATCAATGGTTTGGAGGTGGAGATGGTTGAGAGCTTCAAGTTCCTCTGTATAAACATCATCAAAAAATTGCCCTGCTCCAATCATGTGAACACTATGGTCAAAAAATCACACCAGCATCATTACTTCTTCAGAGGCCAAGGTCGTGCCTTACAAGCCCGATTGAATTTTTTTGAGGATGTGACTAGACACATTGATGAAGTTAGAGCAGTAGATGTAGTGTATATGGATTTCAGCAAGGCACTTGATAAGGTACCCCATGCAAGGCTTTTTGAGAAAGTAAGGAGGCATGGGATCCAAAGAGACATTGCATTGTAGACCCAGAATTGGCTTGCTCACAGAAGACAAAGAGTGATTGTAGCTGGGTCATATTCTGCATGGAGTTCAGTGATCAGAGGTGTCCCTCAGATCTGTTCTGGGACCCCTTCTCCATGATTTTTATAAATGACCTGGATGAGGAAGTGGAGGGATGGGTTAGTAAATTTGCTGATGACTTGGGGTTGGGGTTGTTGCGTGGAGGGCTGTCAGAGGTTATAGCAGAACAGATAGGATGCAAAACTGGGCTGAGAAGTGGCAGATGGAGTTCAACCCAGATAAGTGTGAGGTCGTTTATTTTGGTAGGTCAGTGCTGGGCCTGCAGCTGTCTACCATTTACAGTGAGGATTTGGAAGAGAGAACTGAGTGTAGCGTAGCAAAATTTGCTGATCACACGAAACTGAGCGGAAAAGCAAATTGTACAGAGAATGTGGAGAGTTTGCAGAGGGATATAAATAGGTTAACTGAGTGGGCCAAGGTCTGGCAGATGGAATACAACGTTGGTAAATGCTAGATCATGCACTTTGGAAGGAATAATAGAAGAGCAGATTACTATTTAAATGGTGAAAGATTGCAGTATGCTGTTGTGCAGAGGGATTTGGGAGTGCTTGTGCATGAATTGCAAAAAGTTGGCTTGCAGGTCCAACAGGTTATTAAGAAGGCAAACGTTGGCCTTCATTGCTAGAGGGATTGAATTCAAGAGCAGGGGGTCATGCTGCAATTATACAGGGTAATGGTGAGGCCGCACCTAGAGTACTGTGTGCAGTTCTGGTCTCCATAATTGAGGAAGGATTTACTGGCTTTGGAGGCAGTGCAGAGGAAGCTCAACTGGTTGATTCCAAGGATGAAGGGGTTAACATATCAGGAGAGATTGAGTCACCTGGGCTTATACTCTCTGGAGTTCAGGAGAATGAGGGGATCTTATAGAAACATACAAAATTTTGAAAGGGATAGATAAGATCAAAGTACGAAAATTGTTTCCATTGGTAAGTGAGACTAGAACTAGGGGCCATTGCCTCAAGATTCAGGGGAGAAGATTTAGGACGGAGATGATGAGAAACTGTTTTTCCCAGAGAGTGGTGAATCTGTAGAATTCTCTGACTTTAAGAGCTGAGAGGTAATGTTACAACTATATAGGACCCTGGTCAGACCCCACTTGGAGTACTGTGCTCAGTTCTGGTCGCCTCACTACAGGAAGGATGTGGAAACCACAGAAAGGATGCAGAGGAGATTTACAAGGATGTTTCCTGGATTGGGGAGCATGCCTTACGAGAATAGGTTGAGTAAGCTTGGCCTTTCTTCCTTGGAGCGATGGAGGATGAGATGTGACCTGATAGATGTGTACAAGATAATGAGAGGCATCGATCGTGTGGATAGTCAGAGGCTTTTTCCGAGGGTTTTAATGGCTAACACGAGAGGGCACAGTTTTAAAGTGCTTGGAAGTAGGTACAGAGGAGATGTCAGGGGCAAGTTTTTTTTTATGCAGAGAGTGGAGGGTGCATGGGATGGGCTGCTGGCAACGGTGGTAGAAGCAGATACAATAGGGTCTTTTGAGAGACTCCTGGATCTGTACATGGAGCTCAGAAAAATAAAGGGCTATGTGTAACCCTAGGTGATTTCTAAAGTAAGTACATGTTCAGCACAGCATTGTGGGCTGAAGGGCCTGTATTGAGCTGTCAGTTTTCTATGTTTCTAAGAAATCTGGCATGTCCCTGATGACTCTTACTAATTTTTGACAGATGCACCATAGGAATTATCCTATCTAGATGGATTATAGTAATAGTATGGCAATTGCTATGTCCTATTCTGCTGTTATCAGATTCTTCATTGGTTTATGATCTCCTGATCTCACAATTGGTCTAATCATGGCCATTGCACTTATTTTGTAATGATAATTTTTCATTCAGCTTTCCCTTTCCATGCTACCTTGATGTACATTTGTTAGGAATGATTTGTCTGGATGGCATGTAAACAAAAGCTTTTCACTACATCTTGGCACATGCGACAATAATACACCAGATACTTATGAACAATGGGTGAATGCAGGGTGTGTTTTATTTCATGTGTAAACTTCAGGTGTTCAAACTAGGGCACAATTTCCTATGATCATTAAATACATCAATAATTTTATTGAAGGAAACCTTCCCCTTCCTACAAAGTAATATGCAATGTAGGTCAGTAGGTCAGGTAGCATCTGTGCAGGGCTATAACTTTTTACAGTACTAGAAACAATAAGTATACCATTTTGGATTCTGTTGGTGGGGACGACCTACCAGGGACAAGTTGCAGTGGTTGTGTCTGGCACCGAGACTGGACCCTCAGCTCAGAAGGGAAGGAGGGAAAAGAGGAGAGCAGTAGTGATAGGGGATTCGATAGTTAGGGGGACAGATAGGAGGTTCTGTGGAAGAGATCGAGAATCCCGGATGGTCTGTTGCCTCCCTGGTGCCAGGATCCGCGATATCTCGGATCGAGTTCTCAGTATTCTCAAGAGGGAGGGTGAGCAGCCGGATGTCGTGGTCCATATAGGGACCAACAACGTGGGGAGGAAGAGTGAGGAGGTCCTGAAAGGTGAGTTTAGGGAGTTAGGTGCCTAGTTAAAGGACAGGACCTCTCGGATAGCAATCTCAGGATTGCTACCAGTGTCACGTGCAGGTGGGTTTAGAAATAGTAAGATAGTGCAGATCAACACGTGGCTGAAGACATGGTGCAGGAGGCAAGGCTTCAGATTTATAGATAATTGGGCAGTTTTCCAGGGAAGGTGGGACCTGTTCCAGTGGGATGGCTGACATCTGAACTGGAGGGGGACAAATATTCTTGCAGGTAGGTTTGCTAGAGAGTCTCCAGTGGATTTAAACTAGATATGAGGGGGGAGAGGAACCAGAATGTAGGAACAGATGTATGGGAGAAGGAAGAAAAAGAAGACAGTAAAGTTCTTTGTACTGTTAGAGATAAACAGAGAGGAGGAGGTGGAGAATTTCTTAAATGCATTTATTTTAATGCTAGGAGCATTGTAAGAAAGGTGGATGAGTATTGATACCTGGAAGTATGATGTTGTAGCTATTAGTGAAACATGGTTGCAGGAGGGGTGTGATTGGCAACTAAATATTCCTGGATTTCATTGCTTCAGGTGTGATAGAAACGGAGGGACAAGAGGGGTAGGTGTTGCATTGCTTGTCAGAGAAAATATTACAGCGGTGCTCTGGCAGGATAGATTAGTGAGCTCGTCTAGGGAGACTATTTGGGTGGAATTGAGGAATGGGAAAGGTGTAGTAACACTTACAGGGGTGTATTATAGACCACCTAATGGGGAGCGAGAATTGTAGGAGCAAATTTGCAAGGAGATAGCAGATATTTGTAGTAAGCACAGGGTTGTGATTGTGGGAGATTTTAATTTTCCACACATAGACTGGGAAGCCCATACTGTAAAAGGGCTGGATGGTTTGGAGTTTGTAAAATGTGTGCAGGATAGCTTTTTGCAGCAATACATAGAGGTACCAACTAGAGAAGGGGCAGTGGTAGATCTTCTGTTTGGGAATGAAATAGGTCAGGTGACGGAGGTATGTGTTGGGGTGTACTTCGGGTTCAGTGATCACAATGCTATTCGTTTCAATATAATTATGGAGAAGGATAGGACTGGACCCAGGGTTGAGATTTTTGTTTGGAGAAAGGCTAACTTTGAGGCAATGCGAAGGGATTTAGAAGGAGTGGATTGGGACAATTTGTTTTATGGGAAGGATGTAATAGAGAAATGGCGGTCATTTAAAGGTGAAATTTTGAGGGTACAGAATCTTTATGTTCCTGTTAGGTTGAAAGGAAAGGTTAAAAGTTTGAGAGAGCCATGGTTTTCAAGGGATATTGGAAACTTGGTTAGGAAAAAGAGAAATATTCTCAATAAATATAGGCAGCATGGAGTAAATGAGGTGCTCGAGGAATATAAAGAATGTAAGAAGAATCTTAAGAAAGCAATGAGAAAAGCTAAAAGAAGATAAGAGGTTGCTTTGGCAAGTAAGGTGAAAATAAATCCGAAGGGTTTCTAGTTATATTAATAGCAAAAGGTTAGTGAGGGATAAAACTGGTCCCGTAGAGAATCAGAGTGGACTGCTATGTGTGGAGCCAAAAGAGATGGGGGAGATTTTGAACAATTTCTTTTCTTCAGTATTCACTAAAGAGAAGGATATTGAATTGTGTAAGGTAAGGGAAACAAGTAGGGAAGTTATGGAAACTATGACAATTAAAGAGGAGGAACTACTGGTGCTTTAAAAGAATATAAAAGTAGATAAATCTCCGAGTCCTGACAGGATATTCCCTAGGACCTTGAGGGAAGTTAGTGTAGAAATAGCAGGGGCTCTGATAGAAATATTTCAAATGCCATTAGAAATGGGGAGGATAGGCGTATTGCTCATGTGGTTCCATTGTTTAAAAAGGGTTCTAAGAGTAAACCTAGCAATTATAGGCCCTTCAGTTTGACGTCAGTAGTGGGTAAATTAATGGAAAGTATTCTTAGAGATGGTATATATAATTATCTGGATAGACAGAGTCTGATTAGGAACAGTCAACATGGATTTGTGGGTGGAAGGTTATGTTTGACAAAACTTATTGAATTTTTTGAAGAGGTTACGAGGAAAGTTGATGAGGGTAAAGCAGTGGATGTTGTCTATATGGACTTCAGTAAGGCCTTTGACAAGGTTCCACACGGAAGGTTAGTTAGGAAGGTTCAATCATTAATATTAATGATTATAATATTAATATTAATATTGAAGTAGTAAAATGGATTCAACAGTGGCTGGATTGGAGATGCCAGAGAGTAGTGGTGGATAACTGTTTTTCAGGTTGGAGGCCGGTGACTAGTGGTGTGCCTCAGGGATCTGTACAGAGTCCAATGTTGTTTGTCATAAACATTAATGATCTGGATGATGGGGTGGAAATTGGATTAGTAAGTATGCAGATGATACTAAGGTTGGTGGCATAGTGGATAATGAAGTAGGTTTTCAAAGCTTGCAGAGAGATTTAGGCCAGTTAGAAGGAGTGGGCTGAACAATGGCAGATAGAGTTTAATGCTAATAAGTGTGAGGTGCTGCATTTTGGTAGGAATAATCCAAATAGGACATACATCGTAAATGGTAGGGCATTGAAGAATGCAGTAGAACAGAGTGATCTCAGAATAATGGTGCATAGTTCCCTGATGGTGGAATCTCACGTGGATAGGGTGGTGAAGAAAGCTTTTGGTATGTTTGCCTTTATAAATAAGAGCATTGAGTATAGGAGTTGGGATGTAATGTTAAAATTGTGCAAGGCATTGGTAAGGCCTAATTTGGAGTATTGTGTACAGTTCTAGTCACCAAATTATAGGAAAGATGTCAGCAAAATAGAGAGAGTACAGAGAAGATTTACTGGAATGTTACCTGGGTTTCAGCACCTAAGTTCCAAGGAAAGATTGAACAAGTTAGGTCTTTATTCTTTGGAGCGCAGAAGGTTGAGGGGGGACTTGATAGAGGTATTTAAAATTATGAGGGGGATAGATAGAGTTGACGTGGATAGGCTTTTTCCATTGAGAGTAGGGGAGATTCAAACAGGAGGACATGAGTTGAGAGTTAGGGGGCAAAAGTTTAAGGGTAACATGAGGGGGAATTTCTTTACTCAGAGAGTGGTAGCTATGTGGAATGAGCTTCCAGTAGAAGTGATAGAGGCAGGTTCGGTATTGTCATTTAAAGCAAAATTGGATAGGTATACGGACAGGAAAGGAATGGAGGGTTATGGGCTGAGTGCGGGTCAGTGGGACTAGGTGAGGGTAAGCGTTCGGCACAGACTAGAAGGGCCGAGATGGCCTGTTTCCGTGCTGAAATTGTTATATGGTTATAGGAAAAAAGAATACAGAGAACCTATTTTAAGTTGCATAGAAGTGGGGGAATAATGTGGAGACAGGAAAGGGAATATCCCTGATTAGGTGGAAACTTATAGTGATGATAGTGATGGGGTGCTGGCTGAGATGGCCTGACAATTACAGCTGGTCTGCCTGGAGATGTAAATAGAGGGAAGTGAATGATATCCGAAGAAGAGGATAAAATGAAAATGATGGGTCCTTCTTCAGCTCTTTACCTCTTCCACTTATCACCTCCCAGTTTCTTACTTCATTCCCCCCACCTCTCCACGTCCTTACCCCCTTACCTGCTCTCACCTATCACTTCCTATCTTGTACTCCTACCCACCCCCTTCTTTTTCTTGCATCTGCTCCCTTCCTTTCCACTCCTGATGAAGTACCTTATCATGAAACATTGACTGCTTATTCCTTTCCATATATGCTGGCAGATCTGTTGAGCTCCTCCAGCATTTTGTGTGTGTTATGCTTTCCTTGATGTTTATGCACTTAAGGTGTCTCCATGATATGCTAACTAAGACGGCATGCAATATGACGGTTTGAATTCCCACAAGTAAACGCTTTGTAACTCACCCATTGGCATGGCCTCCTTAACAAATCCGTACTGTTCATAGATGAGAAGTGGGGAGCTAAAATTCCGCCGGAATCCCATTGGCTTTCCATTGTGAAATAAAATAAGAAGAGAATGAAACTTAAAATGGATAATGGCTATTGGTCTTAAGAATTCAGATTACAGTATCCAGTTACCTCAGTCTGAAGTCCATGCAAGGAAAGTGAACTTGCATTAAACCCATCCAGCTCATCACCTCTGGCAGATAATTAGATTTACTGTCACTCATACATGCAACATGAGATTTTATGTCTTGAAGCAGGAGTACAGTGCAAAGGCAAAAATTTAAAGTAAACAAACAATGCAACAAAAAATGTTCAGAAATCTGATGACAGTTACAGAAATGCAAAATAAAAACAGAAAAAAAAGTTTGTACTTTCAACTCAGTAAACCATAACAAGATCTCCACTATACTGGGGAAGCTGAATGTAGATGGGCAACTCTCTCTCCACTTTTGCTCTTTTTTGCACTAGTTATTAAATTTATTTTTATCTACATTTTATTGTGATTTATAGTTTATTTTTTTACTGTTCTGCTGCCACAAAACAATGAATTTCATGACATACATCAGTGACAATAAACCTGATTCTGATTACTTTGCAGAAAGCCTCCATTCAGTCCACATGGGTGACCATAAGCTACCAGTCACCGAGTTTCCATGCTACTTCCATGCTGTCTGTTTTTGGCATCCTTCAGGATTTCAGTGTAAAGCTCAGAGAACAGCACCTGATGTTCTGGCTTGTCACAATGCGCCTTCCAGAAGCTTTGATGAAATCAGCAATCTGGATCATCAGTCATTCTTGTTTTGTATCTTAGATTTTCATCAAACAATACTTTTAACTTCCACTTCTGATATTTCAGGTTTCACATCTCCTATTTCCTTTTGGACCAGCACCTGTATTATTTGTGAATTTACTCTCCCATATTCCCCACCTGATCCCATTTTTTTCTGTAACGTCAAACTTGACTCGATGATAACATTTCCCAGTTTGGATGAAGGGCCAACTTGAAATGTTTTTTTTTCTCACCCCACCAGATTCTGCCCAACCTGATGAGTCTTTCCAACTGAGTATTTTCATCATATTGTTTTGCATTGATACATTTACATTTCCTCCAATGTGAAATCTCAATTTTTTTTTTGTTTACAAAATCTGATCAAGCCCATTTCACTATTTTGAGATGAAAGCTAAATATTTTTGTCAAATGTTTGATAGCAGAAACATTACAACTATAGTCAACACTGTTGCTTGCTGTCAAAAGCAGAAAGCTTGTCAATGGGACAGTGAAAAAAGCTCTGCGGACTTTCCTATATCTGTTCACATACATGGTTCTTCTCATCTGTGGTGAAAATTAATACACTCAGTATCTTCCTGAGAATGAGTGACACTACTAGTGCATTTTCACATTTATGCAGAACACAGGAGACCATATTGATTTTCTCTCACCATAGAAGCCAAATTAGGCCATTAATCCCATTGATTTGGTTTCTCTCAAATTTTCAACATTTTATAGGTATAAAGGTGATTCTTCAATTAGGGGCACTTTTGACTACTTGAAATTCTGAAAAATGAAATTTCTTGAAACTCTTTTGTTCAAGTTATAACCTTTATTTTAGGCTCTGGAATGAACTTGGCATTGAAAAATCTTTAAGAGAACTTTTATATTTTAAGGCATTTTTGTGGAGTTTTCACAGATGAGTATCATTACCATCGCACCATCATAATATTGAATTTAAATTAAAATGAAATGGCAAAGATTTCAAAATTAATCCTGCAAATAAAAACCATGCTCTTTAATAACTCATTTTCAACACTGTACATTCAGAATATATATTTTTTTAGACAATTTAAGTGTATCAATATTTTCCTTGGCTAAACAATGAAACACTTGTTTAGAAACATAGAAACATAGAAAATAGGTGCAGGAGTAGGCCATTCGGCCCTTCGAGCCTGCACCGCCATTCAGTATGATCATGGCTGATCATCCAACTCAGAACCCTGTACCTGCTTTCTCTCCATACCCCCGATCCCTTTAGCCACAAGGGCCATATCTAACTTCCTCTTAAATATAGCCAATGAACCGGCCTCAACTGTTTCCTGTGGTAGAGAATTCCACAGATTCACCACTCGCTGTGTGAAGAAGTTTTTCCTCATCTCGGTCCTAAAAGGCTTCCCCCTTTATCCTTAAACTGTGACCCCTTGTTCTGGACTTCCCCAACATCGGAAACAATCTTCCTGCAACTAGCCTGCCCGATCCCTTTAGAATTTTATACGCTTCAGTAAAATCCCCCCTCAATCTTCTAAATTCTAGCAAGTATAAGCCTAGTCGATCCAGTCTTTCTTCATATGAAAGTCCTGCCATCCCAGAAATCAATCTGGTGTACCTCCTCTGTACTCCCTCTATGGCAAGAATGTCTTTCCTCAGATTAGGGGACCAAAACAGCACACAATATTCTAGGTGCGGTCTCACCGAGGCCTTGGACAACTGCAGTAGAACCTCCCTACTCCTGTATTCAAATCCTTTTGCTATGAATGCCAACATACCATTTGCCTTTTTCACCGCCTGCTGTACCTGCATGCCCACCTTCAATGACTGGTGTACAATGACACCCAGGTCTCATTGCACCTCCCCTTTTCCTAATCGGCCACCGTTCAGATAATAATCTGTTTTCCTGTTCTTGCAACCAAAGTGCATAACCTCACATTTATCCACATTAAATTGCATCTGCCCTGAGTTTGCCCACTCACCTAACCTATCCAAGTCACCCTGCATCCTCTTAGCATCCTCCTCACAGCTAACACCGCCGCCCAGCTTCATGTCATCCGCAAACTTGTAGATGCTGCATTACTAATCAGACTATTGGAATTTTAAGCAACACACAGAAAATGCTGGAGGAACTCAGTAGGCCAGGCAGCATCTGTGGAAAACAATAAACAGTCGACATTTCGGGCTGCAACTTTTCATCAGGACTGGAGAAAAAAAAAGATGAGAAAAATTTTAACTCTTTTTGGCAGAATGTCAATTTTGGCATCAAAGCACTTGACTCCAGCAAATAAGTTCAGACAAATATGACTGAACAAAACTTTATTTCCCATCAAAATATACATTGTGATGGTAATGTCAGAATACTTTTCACATTGACAAACAATGGTTTTACTTTAACATTAACTCTGACAAAACATTTGTCCAACTAGAAGCAACATTTACAATTAAAAACACATCATTACAGTCTGACTATTTATCAAAATTGCATAAGAGACCACAATTTTTAAGGCAGGCAGCTAGAGAACTTTGTTAAAAACATCCACATGAAACATCAACATCGGCAGCCCAGCTAAACTGGGCATTGTCTCGTCTTGTTTAAAAAGACAATAATGTTTACAAAACATTTGCCTAATCCTCCCCAACTCTGGAATAATCAGCAATTCAAATTTCAAACAGATTATTGAGATCATTGTTTTTCAACTATCCGTAAGAGGGAACACATTTTTTTTTAAAAAACATAGACATAACATTTACTCAACCCTCTACACACTTTTAAAAAATCAAGTTTTATGAACCATACACAGAAATCTCAACAACTCTGGGGAAAAAAACATTTGAAATTTAATGCACCTTCTTATAGTCTCCATTACTGTATAGATGAAGCCTCAGGAGGAAGTAGGTAATTCTGTTCTTGTCACTGACCTACTGGAGATTCTGGTGGGGTTTTCTCTGCTATAAAACTCTGTACTGCCTGCCTTTTCTCATCAGCAGTCCTTTTGCTTCTTTGATTAACTCTCCACTGTCATCTCTTCAGTCTCTGTTCATGCTTTGGTAATATTGAGATGATCTTACATTTTCCTGTCTCCCTTTTTTGTATCTATCTCTTTCTCTTTCATGATACTGTTAATATTTCACTAGGTCTTCTTTAATTGTGTCTCTGTATTTTTTCTTGATCAGTCTGCTGATGACAATAGACAATAGGTGCAGAAGTAGACCATTCGGCCCTTTGAGCCTGCACCGCCATTTTGAGATCATGGCTGATCATCTACTATCAATACCCAGTCCCTGCCTTGTCTCCATATCCCTTGATTCCCCTATCCATAAGATACCTATCTAGCTCCTTCTTGAAAGCATCCAGAGAACTGGCCTCCACTACATTCCGAGGCAGTGCATTCCAGACCCCCACAACTCTCTGGGAGAAGAAGTTTTTCCTTAACTCTGTCCTAAATGACCTACCCCTTATTCTCAAACCATGCCCTCTGGTACTGGACTCTCCCAGCAGCTGGAACATATTTCCTGCCTCTATCTTGTCCAATCCCTTAATAATCTTATATGCTTCAATCAGATCCCCTATCAATCTCCTTAATTCCAGCGTGTACAAGCCCAGTCTCTCTAACCTCTCTGCATAAGACAGTCCTGACATCCCAGGAATTAACCTTGTGAATCTATGCTGCACTTCCTCTACAGCCAGGATATCCTTCCTTAACCCTGGAGACCAAAACTGTACACAATACTCCAGGTGTGGTCTCACCAGGGCTCTGTACAAATGCAAGAGGATTTCCTTGCTCTTGTACTCAATTCCCTTTGTAATAAAGGCCAACATTCCATTAGCCTTCTTCACTGCCTGCTGCACTTGCTCATTCACCTTCAGTGACTGATGAACAAGGACTCCCAGATCTCTTTGTATTTCTCCCTTACCTAACTCTACACCGTTCAGATAATAATCTGCCTTCCTGTTCATACTCCCAAAGTGGATAACCTCACTTACTCACATTAAACGTGATCTGCCAAGTATCTGCCCACTCACCCAACCTATCCAAGTCTTCCTGAATTCTTTGGGACTTTGGGACCATCTTGACAACTTCACCGCCAGTTGTGTGATGGGAATGATATTTCTCACTTTTTAAAGAAAAAGTTGGCTCAGTCTCGCACTTGTTAACTCAACTGGATAGTTAGTTTTTAAATGCAATTTAAATATACAGAAATAAAGTGAAGTTATTTATTCTCACAGCTACCTGGACAATACTTCTTCCCACACTGTTACTTATTAAGATGCCATCTCCTTCTCTCAATTCCTCCATCTCTGCTGCATCTGCTCTCAGGATGAGGCTCTTTATTCCAGAACAAATGAGATGTCCTACTTTTTCAAAGAAAGGGGCTTCCTTTCCTCCACCATCAATGCTGCCTGCAACCCCATCTCTTCCATTTCAAGAACATCTGACCTCATTCCATCCTTCCACCGTCACACCAGGGATAGGGTTCCTCTTGTCCTCACCTACCAGCCTTCATGTCCAGCACATTATTTTCTAACTTCCACCACCTCCAGTGGGATCCCACCACATCTTTCCCTCACCTCACTCTCTGCTTTCCGCAGGGATCACTCCCTTGTCCATTTGTCTCTCCCCACTGATCTCCCTCTGGAACAAGTGTCATACCTGCCTTTACACCTCCTCCCTCACTGCCATTCAGGGCCCCAAACAGCCCTTCCAGGTGAGGCGACATTTCACCAATGAGTCTGTTGGAGTCATCTACTGTACCTGGTGTGGCCTCCTGTATATTGGTGAGATCCCACATAGCTTGGGAGACTATTTCGCCAAGCACCCAGAAAAAGCGGGATCTCCAGTGGCCATCCATTTTAATTCCACTTCCCATTCTGACATGTCAATATATGGCCTCTTCTACTGTCACAATGAAGCTATACACAAGTTGGAGAAGCAACACCTTATGTTCCTTATGGGTAGCCACCAACCTGATGGCATTAACGTTAATTTCTCGAGCTCGCAGTAATGCCCCTCCTTCACCATTCCCCATCCCTTTTTCCCCTCTTTCACCTTATCTCCTTGCATACCCATTGTCTCCCTCTGTTGCTCCTCTCCTTTTTCTTTCTTCCATGATCTTTTGTCTTCACCTATTAGATTTCACCTTCTCCAGCCCTTTACCCCTCTTACCAATCCAACTTCCCAGCTCTTTACTTCACCCCTCCTCCCCAGGTTTCACTTAACACCTTGTTAAGTGAAACCCTTCCCTCCCCTCCTCTAGTAAGAGATTTGAAAGTAGTGGGGGGAGGGGGAAATGCAAAATGATAGGAGAAGACTGGAGGGGGTGGGATGAAGCTAAGAGCTGGAAAGGTGATTGGCGAAAGTGATACAGAGCTGGGACAGGACGGGAGGGCCTCGAGAGAAAGAAAGGGGGAGGGGGGAGCTCCAGAGGGAGATGAAGAATAGGCGGAGTGATGGGCAGAGAGAGAAAAAAAACAAACAACTAAATATGTCAGGGATGGGGTATGAAGGGGAGGCTCCATCTTCCTCTCACCCCAACCCTTCCCTCTCCACTGACACTACCAGCCTCCCTCCCCCCTCTGATCCCATCTCTCATCCGTGCCAGGTCTTTACCATTCCCTCCGACCTTTAACTCTCTGAGGCAGTCCTCAGTAAGGGCCTCAGCTTTGTCCCCCTTCGCCCACACCTGAGCGAGTTCTGCATACGCCATGATGCTGAACTCTTCTTCCGCCGGCTCCATCTCCGAGTTTATTTCTTTGGCAAGGACTCTCCTACCCCCACCGATGACCCCTTCTCCTGTCTTCAACCCTCCTCCTCTTCATGGACACCCCGCTCTGGTCTTCTGCCTGCTCTGGATCTCTTTATTGCTAATTGCCAACGGGACATCAACTGTCTTGACTTCACCACACCCTGTTCCAATTCCAACCTCACTCCTTCCGAACGCTCTGCTTTCCACTCCTTCTGCACCAATCCCAACCTCACTATAAAACCTGCTGATAAGGGGGGAGCTGTTGTAGTCTGGCGTACTGACCTCTACCTGGCCGAGGCACAGCGACAACTCTCTGATACCTCATCTTATTTACCCCTAAATCATGACCCCACTAAGGAGCACCAGGCCATTGTCTCCTATACCATCACCAACCTTATCTGCTTTGGGGATCTCCTATCCACAGCCACCAACCTCATAGTTCCCACACCCCGCACTTCCCGTTTCTACCTCCTACCCAAGATCCACAAACCTACCTGTTCAGGTAGACCTATTGTCTCAGCTTGCTCCTGCCTCACTGAACTCATTTCTGCATACCTTGACACTGTCTTATCCCCCCTTGTTCAATCTCTTCCCACCTATGTTTGTGACACTTCTCACGCTTTGAATTTGTTCAATGATTTTAAGTTCCCTGGCCCCCACCGCCTTATTTTCACCATGGACGTCCAGTCCCTATATAGCTCCATCCCCCACCCGGATGGTCTCGAAGCTCTTCGCTTCTTTTTGGATTCCAGACCTAACCAATTCCCCTCTACCACCACTCTCCTCCGTCTAGCAGAATTAGTTCTTACTCTCAATAATTTCTCCTTTGGCTCCTCCCACTTCCTCCAAACCAAAGGGGTAGCCATGGGCACCTGCATGGGTCCCAGTTATGCCTGCCTTTTTGTTGGCTTTGTGGAACAGTCCATGTTCCAAGTCTATATGGGTATCCGTTCCCCCTCTTTTTCTTCGTTACATCAACGACTGCATTGGTGCTGCCTCCTGCACACATGCTGAGCTCGTTGACTTCATCAACTTTGCCTCCAACTTTCACCCTGCCCTCAAATTTACCTGGTCCATTTCCGACACCTCCCTCCCCTTTCTTGATCTTTCTGTCTCCATCTCTGGAGACGGCTTATCTACTGATATCTACTATAAGCCTACAGACTCTCACAGCTACCTGGACTATTCCTCTTCCCACCCTTTCTCTTGCAAAAATGATATCCCTTTCTTACAATTCCTCCATCTCCGCCGCATCTGCTCTCAGGATGAGGCTTTTCAATCCAGGACAAAGGAGATGTCTTCCTTTTTTAAACAAAGGGGCTTCCCTTCTTCCACCATCAACTCTGCTCTCAAACGCATCTCTCCCATTACCCTGCACATCTGCCCTCACCCCATCCACCTGCCACCCCACTCAGGATAGGTTTCCTCTTGTCCTCACCTACCACCCCACCAGCCTCCAGGTCCAATGTATAATTCTCTGTAGCTTCCGCCACCTCCAATGGGATCCCACTACCAAGTACATCTTTCCCTCCTCCCCCTTTCTGCTTTTCACAGGGATCGCTCCCTACGCGACCCCCTTGTCCACTCGTCCCCCCCATCCCTTCCCACCAATCTCCCTCCTGGCACTTATCCTTGTAAGTGGAACAAGTGCTACACCTGCCCTTACACTTCCTCCCTCACCACCATTCAGGACCCCAGACAGTCCTTCCAGGTGAGGCGACACTTCACCCGTGAGTCGGCTGGTGTGGTATACTGTGTCCGGTGCTCCCGGTGTGGCCTTTTATATATTGGTGAGACCCGACGCAGACTGGGAGACTGTTTTGCTGAACACCTACGCTCAGTCCGCCAGAGAAAGCAGGATCTCCCAGTGGCCACACATTTTAATTCCACGTCCCATTCCCATTCTGATATGTCTATCCATGGCTTCCTCTATTGTCAAGATGAAGCCACGCTCAGGTTGGAGGAACAACACCTTATATACCGGCTGGGTAGCCTCCAACCTGATGGCATGAACATTGACTTCTCTAACTTCCGTTAATGCCCCTCCTCCCCTTCTTACCCCATCCCTGACATATTTAGTTGTTTGTTTTTTTTTCTCTCTCTCTGCCCATCACTCTGCCTGTTCTCCATCTCCCTCTGGTGCTCTCCCCTCCCCCTTTCTTTCTCTTGAGGCCTCCCGTCCCATGATCCTTTCCCTTCTCCAGCTCTGTATCACTTTTGCTAATCACCTTTCCAGCTCTTAGCTTCATCCCACCCCCTCCAGTCTACTCCTATCATTTTGCATTTCCCCCTCCCCCCACTACTTTCTTTTACTTTTACTTTCTTACTATCTTTCCTTTCATAGTTAGTCCTGACGAAGGGTCTCGGCCCGAAACGTCAACAGTGCTTATCCTTATAGATGCTGCCTGGCCTGCTGTGTTCCACCAGCATTTTGTGTGTGTTATCTAATCAATCAGCCAGCTCATTTTTTGGAATGAAAAACAAACAGCAGAGAAAACTCATGCAACCACAGAGAAAAATGTTACAGACCACAGAAAGAGCAACAGCGGTCAGGGTCAGATTTCTGGTCACTGCAACAGTAGAGTACCTGCTGCACTGTGCCACTCAAAGACAATGAACTGAGACTTCACAAGGTATTGGACAGACTGCACTTGGAGTATTGTGAGCAGTTTGGGGCCACTTATCTAAGAAGGGATTGCTGACATTGCAGGGGGTCCAGAGGAGGCTCATGAGAATTATCTTGGGAATGAAAGGGTTAATGTACAAGAAGCATTTGATGGCCTGGGCCCTTGCTCACTGGAGTTTAGAAAATGATGGAGATCTGTGAATTCTTTGCCACAGATGGCTGTGGAGGCCAAATTATTGGGTATGTTTAAAGCAGAGGTTGCTAAGTTCTTGATTAGGAAGGGCATCAAAAGTTATGGGTAGAGGGCAGGAGAATGGGTTTCACGTGGGCCCTAAGGCCTCCTTCCTGGTAGTAGTAGTAAGGCATGGCCTGGATGGCGAGGGTCTTTGATGGTGGATGCTACTTTCTTGAGGCAGTGCTCCATGTAAATGGAGAACTTCTTACTGGGGACCAGCTGACTTATTTGAAACAAGACTTAAGGAATTGTGTCATGAAGGGCCAGCTTCCATGCCTACTGAAGCAATGCTAGGCCACATCCAAAACTGGTACAGCAATGCCATTCATTTCAAGAGTGGGGAGACGGAGAAAGGCAATCTTCTGGTAATCTGCATCTCTATTAATTCATTTAAATTGATTTAAGTTTACCTACAATTCTTAGTAACACAAATATTTGAATAAAGCATACAACTTCTAAAAGTCTAAAGTTCAAAGTAAATTTATATCAAAGTACATATATGTCACCGTATACAATCCTGAGATTCATTTTCTTGTGGGCACACTCAATAAATCCATAATAATAACCATAATAGAATCAATGAAAGACCACACCAACTGGGCATTCAACCAGAGTGCAAAAGACAACAAACTGTGCAAATACAAAAAGAAAGAAATAATAATAAATAAAAGAATAAGCAATAAATATTGAGAACATGAGATGAAGGTCCTTGAAGTGAGTCAAGTTTGTGGCAGCATTTCCGTGATGGGGCAAGTGAAACTTAGAGAAGTTAACCCCTTTGGTTCAAGAGCCTGATGGCTAAGGGGGTAATAACTGTTCCTGAATATAGTGGTGTCAGTCCTGAAGCTCCAGTACCTTCTTCCTGATGGCAGTAGTGAGAAGAGAGCATATCCTCAGTGGTGGGGGTCCCTGATGATGGATGCTGCTTTTCTGTGACAGTATTTCATGTAGATGAGCTCAGTGGTGGGGAGAGCTGTACCCACTACAGACTGGGCAATATCCACTGCTTTTTGTAGGATTTTCCATTCAAGGGCAATGGTGTTTCCATATCAGGCTGTGATGCAGCCAGTCAATATACTCTCGACCACACATCTATAGAAGTTTGTCAAAGTTTTAGATGTCATGCTGAATGTTCACAAACTTCTAAGTAGCAACGCTGCCAGGTCTTCTTCATAATTGCACTTATGCACTGGACCCAGGACCAGTCCTCCAAAATAATAAATTTAGAGTTGCTGACCCTCTCCACCTCTGATCCCTCAATGAGGACTGGTCCTTAGACCTCTGGATTTCCTCCTCCTGAAGTCAATAATCAGCTCCTTGGTCTTGCTGACATTGAGTAAGTGATTGTTGTTATGGCACCACTCAGCCAGATTTTCAATCTTCCTCCTATATGCTGATTTGTCACCACCATTGATTTGGCCTATGACAGTGGTATCATCAGCAAACTTGAATATGGCACTGGAATTGTGGTTAGCCACACAGTCATAAGTGAGTAGAGCAGAGAGCTAAGCACACAGCCTTGTGGTGCATCTGTGCTGATGAAGATTTTGGAGAATTAGTTGTTGCCAATCCAAACTGACTGGGGTTTGCAAGTAAGGAAATCGAGAATCCAATTGCATAAGGAGGCATTGAGGACAAGGTCTTGAAGCTTATTGATTAGCTTTGAAGGGATAATAGCATTGAATGCTGTGCTGTAGTCGATAAAGAGCATCTTGCTGTCCAGATGTTCCAGGGTTGAGTGAAGAGCCAATGAGATGGCATCTGCTGTGGACCTGTTGCACTGGTCAGCAAATTGGCGCAGATCCAAGTTGCGTCTCAGGCAGCATTTGATAGGTTTCATCATCAACCTCTCAATGCACTTCATCACAGTGGATGCGTGGCTACTGAATGATAAAGTAGTCATTAAGGCAGGTTACCAAGCTCTTCTTAGGCACTGGTATAAGAGATGCTTGCTTGAAGCTGGTGGATACCTTAGACTGCCAAAGCAAGTGGTTAAAGATCTCAGTGAACACTCCAGCCAATTGATCAGCACTGGTCTTTCATACTTGGCCAGGTACCCTGTTTGGGCTGGATGCTTTTTGTATGTTCACCTCTTGAAGGATGCTCACACGTCGACCTCAGAGACTGAAATCATAGGATGATTGGGGGCTGTTGGAGTTTGTGATGGTCAAAGTGAGCATAGAAGGCATTGGGCTTATCTGGAGGTGAAGCCCTGTTGTCGCCTATGTCACTTGATTTGACTTTATAAGAGGTGATAGCATTCAAGCCCTGCCATAACTGTCGAACATCCTTCATTGATTCAAGTTTAGTCCAGAATTGTTACTTTGCCCACGAGATGGCTTTCCAGAGATCACACCTGAAACTTTTTTGGTCATCAGAATTAAATGCCTCTGATCTGGCCCTCAACAGATTGAGGATCTGATAATTCATCCAGGGATTTTCTGGTTGGAGAAGACTCTGAATGATTTTGAGGGGACTCATTTGTCTACATCTGTTTTTATAAAGTCCGTGACAACCATTGTATATTAATTCAGATCCATAGATGAGCCCTTCAACACATCCCAGCCCATCAACTTGAAGCAATGCTGTGGCTGCTCCATTGCCTCCCATGACCACCTCTTTGTTGTCCTAATCTCTGGAGCTTTACTTTTCTGCCTTTAATGTATGTGGGTAGAGGAAAGACAGCCAGGTGATCTATTTTCCCAAAATATAGACTGGGCATGCAACTGTAGTATAGCAGTGGTCTACTGTAATTGGACCTCTGGTGCTACAGGTTATATACTGATGGCAATTGAACAGGGTTTGCTTCAAACAAATCTGGTTGAAGTCACCAACCATGATTTGAAATGCATCGGAATGGACTAATTCTTGTTCAGAGACAGCATCAAGCAGTAACTCAAGTGCTTGATTATAGTCAGTCACTGGTGGTATGTAAACTCTGGTGAGGATCACTGATGCAAACTCCCAAAATATATAGAATGGACAGCATTTGACTGTTAGGTGTTCAAAGTCGTGGAAACACAAGTTTGACAAAACCACCACATCAGAGCACCATCAAGAGTAAATAATGAAATACACACCTCCACCTTTTGCCTTTTCCAATTCAGCAGTTCACTCCATCCTGGGAACTGAGAAGTCTTTGGGTCTGATCATTGTAAATGGCATGCTGGGCATAAGCCATGTCTTGGTAAAACTTAGAACAGGACAATCTCTCATTTCCCTTCAATACAGCAATCTTGCCCTCAGGTCCTCAATTTTGTTCTCCAGCAACTGCACATTTGCCAACAAGATGCTGGGTAGAGGGGGTCTCATTCTTCTGTATTTCAGCCTCATAAGTAGCTGTTGAACATCCTTGAATTTAACGAATGATAGAACGATGGAGCTTATAGCACTTTGTTCTCTACTTTGAATTGTTTGACTGCTTTGAAAATTACTTTAGAATGAGGCTCACAATTCACTGCTGTCAATACATTTCACCGGGATTTATCCTTGGAAGGGCCTACATTCGATCAGCTTGGATCTTCATTGGTTCAGGAAGCACTTGCCAGGGATCTGTTGAATGCAGCAGTGGTGTATTTGCATAGATTGCTGCTCCCAGGAAACTCTGAGCCATTAAATACCAACTGGATGGGGGGGGGGGGGGTTAAAATGCAAATTAACCACACATCATAAACCTTAAGTTTCATTATCAGGAAAGAATAGTGATTAATTCTAATACCTCAAACACAAGAGATGCCATAAATCTTGAGGAACACACATAAAACATTGGAGGAACTCAGCAGTTCAGGCAGCACCTACAGAGGGGAACAAACACTCAGCATTTCAGGCCGTGGCCATTCATCGGGACTGGAAAGGAAGGGGGCAAAAGCTAGAATATAAAGGTGGAGGGAGGGTAAGGAATACAAGCAGGCAGATGATAAGTGAGACCAAGTGAGGGGGTAGATGGGTGAGTGGGGAAGTGAAAGTAAGAAGTGGAAGAGGTAAAGGACTGACGAAGAAGGAACAGAGGACAGAGGACAGCGGACATGGAAGAAATGGGAGGAAGAGGGAGGAGGGAGCTGATGGACAGGCGAGGAGAAGAGAACAGGTAAGAGGGGAACCACAATGGGGAATGGAAAAAGGAAGGAGGGGGAAAATGTTATGGGCATTTAGATAAATCAATGTTCATTCAATCAGGTTGGAGGTTACCTATATGGAATACGAGGTGTTACTCCTTCAACCTGAGTTCAGCCTTATCAATGCAGTAGAAGTGGCAACCATTGACAGTCATGTCAGCATGGGAAGTCGAATTGAAATGGATGGCCACTGGGAGATGTTGCCTTTTATTGCAGACAGAGTGAAAGTACTAGGCAAAGTCTGCATCAGGTCTCACTGATGTAAAGGAGGCCACAATGGGAACACCGAACCAGTAGATGACCCTGACAGATGAAGTGTTGCCTCACTTGGTGGTGAGGGAGATGGTGTAGGGGCAGGCATGGAATTTGTCCCACTTGCAGGGATAAGTGCCAGGAGGGAGATCAGTGGAGAGGGACATGTGGACAAGGAAGTCACAGAGAGAGCAATCCCTTCAGATAGTGGGGGGAATGACGGAGAAAAGGAGGAAAGAAGTGCTTAGTGGTGGTAAATCTAATACTGCACCGAAAGTTGAATTAACATCCTTATGAAGCTTTTCAATCTTTTATGAGACTTTTGCCCAGTGTACAGACCCCCAGACCAACATCCCCAGCACCTTGTAACATTCAGCCAGCTGCAGTGGGTCAGGATGTCCATCAGGTATAAAAAAATTTTTGAGGGCTATAGATAAGGTTAAAGCAAGCAGTCTTTTCACACTGAGGTTGGGTGAGACTAGAACTAGAGATTATAGGTTAGGGGTGAATGGCAAAATATTTGAGGGGAAGCTGAGAGGGAACTTCATCTCTCAGAGAGAGATACGACTGTGAAACAAACTGTCAGTGGAAGTGGTGGATGTGGGTTCGATTGTTGGAAATACATAGACGCCCAGTAAAATGACCAAAAGAGTGCACCACCTCCCAAACCATCAAACCTCCTGTTCCATAAAGTGCTTTTTAACCATATAACAATTACAGTACAGAAACAGGCCATCTTGGCCCTTCTGGTCCGTGCCAAATGCTTACCTTCACCCAATCCCACTGACTCGCACTCAGCCCATAACCCTCCATTCCTTTCCTGTCCATATACCTATCCAATTTTGCTTTAAGTGACAATACCGAACCTGCCTCTACCACTTCTACTGGAAGCTCGTTCCACACAGCTACCACTCTCTGAATAAAGAAATTCCCCCTCATGTTACCCTTAAACTTTTGCCCCCTAACTCTCAACTCATGTCCTCCTGTTTGAATCTCCCCTACTCTCAATAGAAAAAGCCTATCCACATCAACTCTATCTATCCCCCTCATAATTTTAAATACCTCTATCAAGTCCCCCCTCAACCTTCTACACTCCAAAGAATAAAGACCTAACTTGTTCAACCTTTCTCTGTAACCTGGGTGCTGAATCCCATGTAACATTCTAGTAAATCTCCTCTGTACCTTCTCTATTTTGTTGACATCTTTTCTATAATTCGGTAACCAGAACTGTACACAATACTCCAAATTCAGCCTTACCAATGCCTTGTACAATTTTAACATTACATCCCAACTCCTATACTCAATGCTCTGATTTATAAAGGCAAGCATACCAAAAGCTTTCTTCACCACCCTATCCACATGAGATTCCACCTTCAGAGAACTATGCATCATTATTCCTAGATCACTCTGTTCTACTGCATTCTTCAATGCCCTGCCATTTACGATATATGTCCTATTTGGATTATTCCTACCAAAATGTAGCACCTCATATTTATCAGCATTAAACTCCATCTGCCATCGTTCAGCTCACTCTTCTAACTGGCCTAAATCTCTCTGCAAACTTTGAAAACCTACTTCATTAACCACAACGCCACCTACCTTAGTATCATCTGCAACTGACTTTTTAAACGGACTTGTGGCTGTGTGTCCAAAACACTGACAAAGCTTGCATTCGTCATCATTGCCTGTCACCTCTCCCCCACGAAGAACCATTTGTTTCATGTGCTCAGTGCTCTATCCTACTGATGGGACTGATCACTGGCTCAGTCAGTGAAGCTACGGCTTCACAGCGCCAGAGACTCAGGTTCAATCTGGACTTCTGGTGCGACATGTGTGGAGTTTGCACATTCTTCCTGTGACGATGTGGGTTCTGCTGGTTTTGTTTGGGTGTTCCAGTTTCCTTCTATGTCCCAGAGATGTATTAATTGGTAGGTTTATTTATTTAATTTATTTTAAGTGGCTGCTGTAAGTTGTCTTGAGTGTCTAGGTGAGTTGATGAAAATGTGGGGAGAAGATAAATGTCGATATCATGTAAATGGGAGGTTGATGATCATTATATACTCTGTGTGCCACAGGGTCTGCTTCCATGCTGTATTTCTATAACACTAAACAGTGATGACAACAGCTCTGCCTGGGATTATAAATAATTCCATTAAACCAGTAACATTATGGGTGTAGTTATGGGTGATTCCAACTTCCCTCATATTGACTGGCACCTGACTGCAAGGGGGATGGATGGGGCTGAATTTGTCAGGTGTGTTCAAGAAGGATTCCTGACACAGTATGTGGACCGGCCAATGAGAGGAGAGGCTATACTGGATCTAGTTCTGGGTAATGAACCTGGCCAGGTGACAGACCTCTTGGTGGGGGAGCATTTTGGTCAGAGTGACCACAACTCCCTTAGCTTCAGCATAGCTATGGAAAGGGATAAAATTAGACAAAATGGTAAAGTGCTTAACTGGGGAAGGGCTAACTTTGAAGGGATGAGGCAGGAACTAGCGAGAGTAAATTGGAAACAGATGTTCAAAGGGGAAAGCACAGAAGTAATGTGGGAGAAGTGTAGGGACCACTTGAGTTGGGTTCAGGATAGGTTTGTCCCACTGAGGCAAGGAAAAAATGGTAGGAAAAGGGAACCGTGGCTGACGAAACATGTGAGGCAGCTCGTCAAGAGGAAAAAGGAAGCATATGTTAGATATAAGAAGTAGGAAGGGCTCATGAGAAATATAGGGTAACCAGGAAGGAGCTAAAGAAAGGACTTAGGAGAGCTCGAAGGGGGCATGAGAAGGCTTTGGCATGTAGGATTATGGAGAACCCCAAGGTGTTCTATGCATATGTGAAGAATAGGAGGATGACGAGAATGAAGGTGGGACCGCTAAAGGATAAAGAGGGCAACATGTGCCTGGAGGTGGAGGAGGTTGGGGAGGTCCTAAGTGAATACTTTGCTTCAGTATTCACAAGTGAAAAGGATCTTGATCAGGGTGAGGTCGAAATAGAGCAGGCCTGTGTGCTGGACAGTGTGGAGATTATGGAAGAAGAAGTGCTGGATCTTCTTAAAAACATCAAAATTGATAAATCCCCAGGGCTGGATATGATGCACCCCAGGTTGTTGTGGGAATTGAGAGAAGAGATCGCAGGAGCATTAACCATGATCTTTAAATCCTCTTTGGCTACAGGGGAAGTGCTGGAGGACTGGAGAACGGCAAATGCAATTCCCTTGTTCAAAAAAAGGTAATAGGGAGAAACCTGGGAACTATAGACCAGTGAGTCTTACGTCGGTGGTCTGCAAACTGCTGGAAAGGATTCTTAAGGATAGGATCTACGAGCATTTGGAGAAGTACAGTCTACTCATGGATAGTCAACATGGCTTTGTGAAGGGAAGATCGTGCCTCATGAGCCTGATTGAGTTTTTTGAAGAGGTAACAAAAGAAATTGATGAGGGTAGGGCAGTGGATGTGGTCTACATGGACTTTAGCAAAGCATTTGACCAGGTCCCTCGTGAGAGACTCATCCAGAATGTCATGACACATGGGATAAGTGAAACCTTGGCTGTTTGGATAAAAAAAATTGGCTTAAAGGAAGAAAGCAGAGGGTAGTTGTGGAAGGAAAGTATTCTGCCTGGAGGTCAGTGACTAGTGGAGTGCTGCAGGGATCTGTCCTGGGACCCCTGCTATTTGTGATTTTTTATAAATGTAGAGGATGTAGAGGTGGAAGGATGGGTGAGTAAGTTTGCGGATGACACGAAGATTGGAGGAGTTGTGGATGGAGCTGTAGGTGGTCAGAAAAATGGCAGATGGCGTTCAATCCAGACAAGTGTGAGGTGATGCATTTTGGAAGGACAAACCAGAAGACTGAATACAGGATTAATGGTCAATTACTTAAAAGTGTGGAGGAACAAAGGGACCTTGGGGTTCAAATCCAAATATCCCTCAAGGTTGCTGCACAGGTTGATAGGGTAGTTAAGAAGGTCTGTTGGATGCTAGGCTTAATTAACAAGGGGATTGAGTTCAAGAGTAGAGAGGTCATGTTGCAACTCTACAAATCTCTGGTGAGACTGCACAGAGTATTGTGTTCAATTCTGGTCACCTCAAAATAGGAAGGATGTGGAAGCTATGGAGAGGGTGCAGAGGAGATTTACCAGGATGTTGCCTGGTTTGGAGAACAAGTTTTGAGGCAAGGTAAGCAAAGCTGGGACTTTTTGGAGCGTAGAAGAATGAGAGGGGACTTGATAGGGGTCTACAAGATTATGAGAGGCATAGATAGGGTGGATAGTCAGTACCTGTTTTCCAGGGCACCAATAGCAAACACCAGAGGGCATATGTACAAAATTAAGGGAGGGAAGTTTAGGGGAGACATCAGGGATAAGTTTGTTTGTTTTTTTTTTACACAGAGGGTTGGGAGTGCCTGGAATGACTTGCCAGGGATGGTGGTGGAGGCTAAAACATTAGGGGTATTTAAGAGCCTCTTGGACAGACACATGGATGAAAGAAAAATGGAAGGTTATGGGGTAGTGTGGGTTTAGTACTCTTTTTTAAGGATTATATGGGTCGGCACAACATGGAGGGCTGAAGTACTGTGCTGTAGTATTCTATGGTTCTATTATCTAAATTGCCTATACATTAGATTTGTAGCAAAAAAATCATTTACAGCTATTCAAATATTTGATAATTTGACTTGAGATACTTATTTTTGGCTTTAGGTTACACTTCTTATCATGAACAAGTGAATGTGCTTTGAACTGTCTGTGAAAGGCAAGGGAAAGAGTTCACTTGTGCTGAAGAGGCTTGAAGCTAAACTTGTTCTACTTAACATGGTTCCACTCATATACTCAGCTTAGAAATGAGTGTTTAAACATTTGTGTTTTTAACACATTCTGTTTGCAACTTTGAATGCTTAGCCACTGTGTTAGAAGTTATTTCACATGTATCTAAACATTGGCCATGTGAATTTAATGAGTGAATGTATAAATAATTAAGAAAAAAACACTGTTCTTAAATTCTTCAATATGCTCAGGGAACAATTGAAAGCACTACCAAACTATACAGCCCCCCCCCCCCACCCCATTAAGTGCTTTCTATCGCACATATGGCCATGTCTGTAAATTATTTGCACACACTGAGATGAACTATAAGTTAAGCACTTAAAATATGTCCCATCCAGAAGTAATACACACAAAATGCTGAAGGAATTCAGGAGGTCAGGCAACATCTATAGAAAAGAATAAAGAACTGAAGTTTCGGGCTTAGATTCTAGTGAGAAATATTTGCAATAACATATTGCCCATCCACATGCCTTTCACAAGACAGTAATAAACTCTGAATTTTGAGAGAATCAATTAAATTATTTTTTAAAAATTGTGAGGCATTTGCACTGAATGTTGACTGCATTTACACACACACACTCACATATATAGTCATAAAGTGATTGAAACTGCATTGAACACAGAAGTACAAATGATACATCATTGACACGTTTGCACAAAATTTTATAAAAATATCCAAATGCAGTGTAAAAAATTAGGACTATACATTGGACACACTTCTTGCATGATTTTCTGATACTTCCTACTTAAAGTTACACAAAGCCTGCTGGAGCCAACAGTATATTGTGGTCAAACTTTTCTCTCCCAGTCCAGAGTCCTGATCAATTGTGTTTCTATTTCCCCTCCTCTTGACTGGACACATCTATTGTGTTGCCTTAAACAAGCATGTCAATTTATACACAAACAAGAGAAAATCTGCAGATGCTAGTAATCAAACCAACACACACAAAATGCTGGAGGAGCTCAGTTGGCCAGGCAGCATCTATGGAAAAAAGTACAGTCAACATTTCGGGCTGAGGGCTGCTCTGCCAAAGGGTCTCGACCTAAAACAGCAACTGCACTTTCTCTGCTTTCTGGGCTGCTGAGTTCCTCCAGCATTTTCTGTGTGTTACTTACATCAATTTATAACTGCTTGCATTTATCCTTCACATCCGTCATTTAAATCTCCGATGAAAGAAGACCTAGCAAATGTCCTGCTTGATCATTCAAATGTGCAGCAGATATGGGTGACGAGGATGAAGGAAAAATGTAAAGGGATTATTAAGCATTGGAGATGGCATGCTTTATCCACCTAACTGAGTATGACTGCAAGGAGAAAAGCAACATGCACATATTAAAATAGATACCAACAGGCTCCAATTGTTCTGCAAGAGATAGAATAGGCTCTCTGTAACCCTTGCTGTGCAATTCTACGCTACCATATTAGAGAGTATCCTCATATTACTGTTTGGTTTCATGAAACATCCTCTCATAATATAAAAAAATTGCAGCAAACTATCAGGGCAGCAGAATAGGTTATTAGCTGTGGAATGAATACCATCACTACAAGACAAAGACAAAGATGACAAAATCATTATGGACTCTACTCACTCAGCAAACCGTCTTTTCCAAAAGACAGTTTTCCTTCTTAAAAGCTCTATAGAGCTTTTAAAACAAAAAAACTTTACTCCATTTAAAAAGTTTTTTCCCCAGGCAGTTAATCTGATCAACCATTCTAGTTAGCCCCCCACCCCCTCTACCTATTACCTCAGTCACTGCACTGCACAGTAAACACCTTAAACCACCTTTTGTAATGCTGTTCATATTATAACTATATCCTAATATTTATGTATTTCTGCACATTTTATTCCATATCTGTACTTCTAACTTTATTTTTATATAATTTCCAATGCTGTATAATTGTTAGAATGTTGTCATTTTTGTTGCATGCTGTGCCAACACACTGCAGCAAATTCCTAATACATGTAACTGTATACGGAGAATAATGTTGACCCTTGATCCTCCCCTTATTACCAATGGGCAAGATATGCCAAACTAAATGTAAAGCCTTCTGTACCTGTTTCTTTGCTAGCTCCTCATGCAGAAGGTTGCATGCATCAGACATAGTCAGTACTCGGACTGATGAAATCCCTTATTTATATTTCATCCCCAGATTGGTACAGCACAATTAACTGAGCTGGGAATGGATATTAATATTCTCTACTAGTAGTGATGGAAAGATCAAGAGCAGAATAGATTCCTTAATCATTTGTTACTGTGTTTTTATCTTTAAGAGTAGTAGAAGCCATGGGGAGATTTAATTGACTAGTATGAAGATGAGGGACCTCAATGAAGAAATGAGGAAGGACATATTTCCTTTAGCAAAGGGGTCACAGATTTAAAGTAATTGGTAGAAACTATGTTTTCATCCCAAATGTGTCAGGTTTGAAATAAGAAATGCCTGGCCGTAGACTCAGACAGATAGCAAGGCATTACTATAGATCAAGTGCTGGCACAGATATGATGGACCAAATGGTCTCTTTTGTGTATTTACAGATTCTATGAATTCCAAGAAATAAATTAGATCCTGAGAATTTGTCCCAATAGTTTAACTTTGAAGTCATGCGATGTTTTTCCCCAATTTCCTTTACAAATGTGTTAATTTCATTGAATTTCTATACCACTATAAATGTTGGTACAACGGGGAAAATAATCAATGCAGATTTATTTTAAAGAGGCTGATTTTGTATTTGCTTACATCTTGAAGCTTTCAAGCATCCAATATGCAACAACTAGACCACTTTTCACATGGACGATCAGTGCAAATGTAACAACTCTGGACAGCACTCACCAATTTCCCCACACACTGTTGCCTGCACGCATCCTCTCCACATTGTGGGTGAGCATTGATTTTACAGAGTTTGCATCGCCATCCACGTTTTGAATACCCTAGAAACAGAAAACAGCAAAAGAAATGCTACTCCATCTGTGTGAAAAGAGCAAACTGTAGGATCAACATTTAACATAGAGTAAAATTACTGCAGTATGGCTTTATACCACCCCATAAGATATAGGGGCAGAATCAGGTCCTTTGGCCCATTGTTACTGCTCCGACATTCAATCATGGTTGATTTATTAACCTTCACAACCCCATTCTTCTGCCTTTACCCCATAAGCTTTGCCACCCTTACTGATCAAGAGTATATTAAACTCAGCTTTAAATATATCCACTGATTTAGCCTCCACAGCTGCTCATGGCAATGAGTTCCACAGATTTATCACCCTCTGGCTAAATAAATTCCTCCTGATCTCTGTTCTAAAGGTACATGCTTGTATTCTAAGGCTGTGCTCCCTGGTCAGCCTCTCTATGTCCATTCTATCTAGGCCTTTCAATATACATGATTAATAAGGTCATTGATCTGAAAAAAAATTCTCTATAAGGCAAGGAGATTTGTGAAGCTGAAGGATTTTAAAAATATTAATCTAATAGTTTTATCTATTACTAATAACAAGTCTTCCTTCCCCTCACCATTCCTGATTAACTAATGTCATTGTGAAATGAGTCAGTTCTCTAGATTAAAATTCTATACGTTTATACAGCAAGGAAATTGACGCCTTGGCTCAACTCATCCACATTGACCAAGATACCTTTCTGAGTAAATCCATTTGCCTGTATTTAGCCTATATCCTAAACCTTTCCTATCCGTGAAACTGCTCAGGATCAGAATCAGGTTTAATATCACTGACATATGTCATGAAATTTGTTGTTTTGTGGCAGCAGTACGTTGCAATATAAACTATCAATTACAATGAGATATATTAAAAATTTAGTGAAAAAAGTGAGCAAAAATAGTGAGATAGTGTTCATGTGTTCATTGTCCATTCAGAAATTTGATGGCAGAGGGGAAGAAGCTGTTCTTGAAACGTTGAATGTGGGTCTTCCGACTTCTGTACCACCTCCTTGACGTTAGCATAACCTAGGTGATTGTGGTCCTTAATAATGAATGCTCCCTTCTTGAGGCATCGCCTTTTGAAGGTGTCCTCAATTTTGGGGAGGCTAGTGCTCACGATGGAGCTGGCTGAATTTACAACTTCTTGTAAGCATTTGTCAAGGACACTTCATTACCATTCTGATTTATGCTGCTTGCTCCTTCCTCTCCTCCCACTTTTTATTCTGACTTCTGCCCCCATTCTCTCCAGTCCTTATAAAGCGTCACATCCTCTATGGTGCAGGGGTTAGTGCCGATGGAGCTGACCTCTGCAGCTTTTTATGATCCTGCGCACTGGTGCCTCTATACCAGATGGTGATGTAACAAGTCAGAATGCTCTCCAAGATGGATATAAAAAAGATAGGGGCAAGGAAAAATTTCTTCTCTCAGAGAGCAGAAACCTTTATAATTCCTTTATAGTTCTATTTATAATTCCCACAGGCAATTACTCAGATCGATAATTCTAGTAAGCCCCTCACCCACTCTCTTTTACCTCAGGCACTGCACTGTAAAAACTTTATACCACTTGTATAATGCTGCTTACATTGTAACTACATTATGGTATTTATGTATTTTATTCCATATCCGTCCTTTAACCACTAAATTTATTTTTTATATAATTTTTCATAATTGTTGAATGTTTTTTATTGCATCATGTACTCTGCAAATTTCTATGTACACCCAGGAGCCACTTTATTAGCTACCCCTGCTCATTACTGCAAGTATCTAATCAGCCAATCATGTAGCAGCAACTCAAAGCACAAAAAAACATCCAGACATGATCAAAAGGTTCAGTTGTTGTTCAAACCAAGCATCAAAATTCGAAAGAAATATGATTCAAGTAACTTTGACAGTAGAATGATTATTGGTGTCAGATGGAGTGATTTGAGTATCTCAGAAACTGCTGATCTCCTGGGATTTTCATGCACAACAGTTTTCAGAATTTACAGAGAATGGTGCAATAAAGGAAAAAAAAACATCCAGTGAACAACAATTCTGTGGGTGAAAATGCCCTGTTAATGAGAGAGGTCAGAGGAGAATGGGCAGACTGGTTCAATCTGATAGAAAGATGGAGGTAACTCAGATATCCATGTGTTACAACAGTGATGTGTAGAAGAGCATCTGTGAATGCACAACACATCAAACCTTAAAGTGGATGGACTACAGCAGCAGAACACCAGATCAAATTCCATTCTTGTATCTAATAAAGTGGGCACTAGTGTACATGATAAATAAAGGTGATCCTTGATCCTTCTCCACCCGGTATGCTGTGGCAGCAAAGGCATTGAATATACTTGAGCCTGAGAGTTTTGGACTACAATGAACAGGGAACAGGGAAGAAAGTGGAACCAAAGGCACAATCAGATCAGTTGTGGGGAGAATCAACAGGCTGTCTGCCTACAACCTAGTACATGTTGGTCTCACAGATTCTGGTGCTGAGGATCTCACCTCTGCTCTCGGTGCAAACAAATTTTGTGACGGTGATAGACCAGGGCATTAATAAACTAGAAGATTCAGTAGTGAATATATTTGCTATTATTATTCTTTTAAATTATAGAAGATAGAAATCAGCCTTTGTATCTCTAATATTTCGCTTTTCTCCTCTTAGATGCTTCCAGGCAGCATGGTCACACAGCCTACATCACTGAAGGTCAGTTGTTATGGATTCACTCTATGTTGTAAGATCTTGGCTGCCTTGTTAGGAGTCCACAAAAGCTCTGCCTTTCTGCTGTCAATAAATTTAACTACCTAGCAGTTTGAACGTTTATCACGGATGACTTAGACTGACAGGTAACCCAAGAATTTGTTCTGGGTTAACATACACAAAATGCTGGAAGAACTCAGCAGGTCAGCCAGCATCTATGGAGAGGGCCGAGACCCTTCATCATTTGTGTCTGTTACTCTGGATTTCCAACATTTACAGAATCTCATGTTCAAGTTGAAGCTTTAGATCAAGGAGATGGACAGAGAAGATGATTCCACTTGCAGGCAAAAATCAAAGGTATTGCGTCAAGGCAAACTCTGAAATATCAAGCAAGGAATTTGGAGAAAATAACTTTTTCCTAAATTGTGACCAGAATGTAATCAATAAGCTCATCGTTGATTTTGATCTCAGCACCATTTTCCGGTACTAACAGCAGATGCCAGATTTTCTGAATATTTAAAAATCAGTCAATATTTCTCTTGAATATACTGAGCAGCTGATCCAACTCAGACCACTTGGATATAGAATTCCAAACATTCTCCGCTCACTGGGTTATGAGAATTTTAGATATGGGAAGTGGAGAGTACTTGGAGGCACATGATAAAATAGGCCGTAGTCAGCATGGTTTCCTTAAGGGAAAATCTTGCCCGATAAATCTGTTGGAATTCTTTGAAGAAATAACAAGGATAGTCAAAGGAGAATTGGTTGATATTGTGCACTTGGATTTGCAGAAGCCATTTGACAAGATGCTAGACATGAGGCTGCTTCACAAGGTATAAGCCCATGGTATTACAGGTAACATTCTAACCTGGATAAAGCAGCGGCTGATTGGCAGGGGACAAAGAATGTGAATAAAGGGAGCCTTTTCTGACTGACTACCAGTGACTGGTGGTGTTCCACAGGGGTCTGTGTCGGTAACTATTCTTTTTACATTATAAGTCAATGATTTGGATGATCGAATTGATGGCCTCGTTGCAAAGTTTGCAGACGATATGAAGCTAGGTTGAGGGGCACGTAGTTTTGAGGAAGTTTAGAAGGACATTGACAGATTAGGTGAATGGACAAAGAAATAGCAGATGGGATACAGTGTTGGGAAATGTATTGTCATGCATTTTGGTAGAAGAAATGAAAGGGCTGACTATTTTCTAAATGGAGAGAAAATACATAAAAGCTGAGATGCAAAGATACTTCGGGGTCCTTGTGCAAAATTCCCTAAAGGTTACTTTGCAGGTTAAGTCTGTGGTGAAGAAGGAAAGTGTAATATTAACATTCATTTCAAGAGGACTAGAATACAAAAGCAAGGGTGTAATGTTAAGGCCTCACTTGGAGTATTGTGAAAGGGTTTGGGCCCCTTATCTTAGAAAAAAATGTTGAAATTGGAGAGGGTTCAAAAGAAGATTCATGAAAATGATTCCAAGATTGAATGGTTTGTTCTGTGAAGAGCATTTGATGGCTCTGGGCCTGTATTCACTAGAATTCAAAAGAATGAGGGGTGATGTCATTGAAACCTATCAAATGGTAAAAGTTCTTGATAGGGTGGATGTGGAAAGGATGTTTCCTATGGTGGGAAAGTCTAAGACCAGAGGACACTACCTCAGAATAGAGCAGCATCCTTTTAGAATGGAGATGACGAGGAATTTCTCTAGCCATAGAGTGGTGACTCTGGAGAATTCTTTGCCACAGGCAGCTGTGGAGGCCAAGTCTGCATGTATATTTAAGGTAAAGAGTGAGATTCTTGACTGGTCAGGGCATGAAAAGATATAGGGTAAAAGGCAGGAGATTAGGACAGAGGAAAATTTGAATCAGCCATAATGAAATGGCAGAGCAGACTCAATGGGCCAAATGGCCTAATTCTGCTCCTATATCTTATGGAGTAATAGTCTTATACTGTTCATTTTTTCCTGCCTTTGTCTTGTGGCCCATTCCTGATCAACACAAAACCCTCCAGCATTTTGTATGTATTACTCTGGATTTCCAGCACCGGCAGAATGTGTTTTTATGAATGTTAGATTTTCCTGGTTTTCCCAAAAATATTAACATATTAGAACATGATTAAGAAAAATCAAATAATTGAAAATTCTGTACAATTTATATTTAATCTAATTTTTTTTCTTGTGAATGCTGCTTCTCTGATGCTATATGATGCTATGCTATTGCAAGTAAGTTTTTCTTTGCACCTGTGCATTCATATACTTGGGCATAGGATAAATTATTTTCTCTCATTGGTTATGAATGGACAATACATTATTTTGAGACACTACCCCTGAAATCCTAACCAGAGGAAACATCTCTCCTTTTACTATCGATTTCCATAAGAATTTTAAATGTCTAAATGACATTTCATTCTTATAAACTTGAGAGCATAGCTCCAGTCTGCTTAACCCTTCCTCTATAAGTCAAGGACTCCATGTCAGGAATCCAACTGGTGAACCTTCTTTGAATTCCCTCCCACACATTCGTGATCATCTTTAGATATGAAGATCCAACATACATAATAATTCAGACACAGTCTCTCCAAGGCTCTATATAACACGAACTGGAAGGAGTAAAGATTAGCTTTATAATTTGACACATCCACATTGAAACAGAATGAAATGCATCATTTTGCATCAACAATCAACACAGTCCTAGGAATGTGCTAGGGCAGTCCACAAATGTCGCTACGATTCTGGCACCAACATAGCATGCCCACAACTCAATCTTTCAAAAATCATTGGACTCTGGCATGGTGCCAGAGGACTAAAATCACAAATGTCACTCCACTCTTTAAGAAAGGAGGAAGGCTGCAGAAGAAATTATAGACCAGTTAGCCTGACCTCAGTGGTTGGGAAGGTGTTGGAGTCAATTGTTAAGGATGAGGTAATGGACTAACTGGTGACATGGGACAAGTTAGGACAAAGTCAGCATGGCTTCCTTAAGGGGAAATCTTGCCTAATAAATCTTGGAACTCTTTGAGGAGTTTACACATTGTAACAGATAAAGGGGATGCAGTGGATGTTGTATATTTGGACTTTCAGAAGGCCTTTGACAAGGAGCCACACATGAGGCTGCTTACCAAGTTAAGAGCCCATGGTATTACAGGAAAGTTATTGGCATGGTCAGAGCATTGGCTGATTGGTAGGAGGCAGCGAGTGAGAATAAAAGGATCCTTTTCTGGTTGGCTGCCAGTGACTAGTGGTGTTCCGCAGAGGTTGATGTTGGGACCGCTTCATTTTACGCTGTATGACAGTGATTTAGATGATGGAATAGATGTCTTTGTTGCCAAGTTTGCAAATGATATGAAGATTGGTGGAGGGGCAGGTAGTGTTGAGGATACAGACTGCAGAAGGACAGACAGATTAGGAGAATCAGCAAGGAAGTAGCAAATGAAATACAATGTTGGAAAAACACACTTTGCACTTTGGTCACAGAAATAAATGTGCAGACTATTTTCTAAATGGGGAGAAAATCCAAAAACCTGAGATGCAAAGGCAGCTGTGGATGTTAGGTTGCTTGGTGTATTTAAGGCAGAGATTGATAGGTTCTTGATTGGACATGACATCAAAGGTTGTGAGGAGAAGGCAGATGGATGGGGTTGAGGAAGTTAAAAAAAGGATCAGCCATGATTGAATGGCAGAGCAGACTTGATGGGCCAAATGGCCTAATTCTGCTCCTACGTCTTATTGTCTTATATCTTTGGCAGCTCTCTTGTCGAGCAAACAGGACCTTTTTCTTAAAACATCTTACATGCTGCTGGCAGGACCTAATTTATAAGAGAAATGTTGAAAGGTTAGAACTTTATTCCCTGGAGTGAAGGAAATAATGGGAGACTTAGAGGTATTCAAAGTTATGAGTGAATACATGCAGGCCTTTTTCTCCTCAGGTTGGGTGGGACCTGAACTTGGGACAGAATTTAGTGTACAGGTTAGCACAATGCTTTACGGTACAGGCGACCTGGGTTCAATTCCTGTCGCTGCCTGTAAGAAGTTTGTATGCTCTCACTGTGACTGCATGGGTTTCCTCCAGTGCTCCAGTTTCCTCCGACAGTCCAAAAGACGTACTGGCTAGTAGGTTGTAAATTGTCCCGGGATTAGGCTGGGATTACATCAGGCTGGAGTTGCGGATCTGGGAGCTGGAATGGGCTGTTCCACACTGTATGTCAATAAAATAAATAAAATAAAATCTTGAAGTCATAGGTTTAAGGTGAAAGGTGAAATACTGAAGGGGAATCTGAGGGGGAATTTCTTCATTCTCTGTGAGTGTGGAATGAGCTGCCAGCAGAAGCAGTATGTTTGTTTAATTGCAGCACTTAAGAAATTTTTGGAGAAGGACATAGATGAGAGAGATATGGAGGGCTATGGTCCATAGATGAAACTAGGCAGACGACCAGGTAAACTTGAAGTAGATGGGCCAAAGGGCCCATTTCCAAGCTGTGGTACTCCATGACTCATCTGCTTTTATTCATTGGAAAATTGGAAGAATAGTATAAAAAAAATTGAATCATTACATTTTTTGTAAAATTTCCATTGCTCACAAAGGCTGCAAAAAGATGGAACTACTGTACCCTTTAGGGTACTTGACTTTTCTGCAACCCAACATCCCCTTCTCCTTCATCACCCTGCTTCCTCTGTAACTGCCAGATCTTCCCATAGTGATACTGCAACTTTCAACCTGTCTGCCATGTGACAGGCAACTTTAAAACTCTGCAAATCCAGGGAAAGTCAGCAGCCTGAAACATTAACCTACAATCCATCTCCTTTGTCCCCAGGCTACTATGTCTATATCCTGCAATTTTGTATACAAGATCTCCCCTCATTCTCTCACACTCCAGGGAACTTGGTTCTAACCTGCTCACATTTTCCTATAACTCCAGCCCTCAAGTTCTGGCAACCTGTGAGATGTTAAACGAAAGGTCCTGTTTGCTCTTTAAGAGAAGTATCAAAAGTGTTGAGGTATTGCAATGAAAAATGATTGTTCATCTCTTTAGGCATCATCTATGGAGGGGAATAAACAGCTGATTGTTTCTAGTTAGAGACCCTGCATCAGTCTCAGCCTGAAATTTCAAGATTATTTCCCTCTGTAGATGCTGCCTGACCTCCTGAGTTCCTCCAGGTAGTAGGTAGTAGGTAGCAGGTGGTAGTAGGGGTGGGGCGGGGGGTATGTGTATGTCTGTATATGCTTTGCTCTAGCATTTTCTGCTTTTGTTTCAGATTTTCAGCATCTGCAGTATTTGTGGATTCAAGGCATATGATGGGTTTAAAACGAGAGTCTTAAAAGGAGTTGAATGTATTTCTAGGATTGGCAGCACACATCAATTGCACACCATCTAATCTGGCTTCCAACAATGGATAGGTAGAACAACTGATGCCTGTCTAAAACTGCTGGAGAACTATAAAAATAAAGACAAGCTTTATTTGTCACATGTACATCAAAACATTGAAACACACAGTGAATTGCAATGTTTATGTCAACAATCCAGGAATGTCCAGGAATGTGCTGGGACAGCCTACAAGTGCTGCCATGCTTCCGTCACCAAGATATCCTGGCCACTGTTTACCAATCTTAACTTGCTCATCTTTGGAAAATGGCGGAATCAGGTGTAAAGGGGGTTTCTTTTTTTTTTCTTTGTTACTGTTGGGAAAGGGTTTCCTTTTGTTAACTAGCAGGAATGCTAATTTACTGATAACGAGAATGGTTATTCCTTTGTAAACCAAATGGGGATTAATGTTCTTTCTTCTGAGTCTGTAAGCTTTTGTTGACGGGCTTTTGGGCAGATTGGCGCGAGGAGGTCGAGAGAGAGGACGCAATGCTCTAAGCTGGGCGAGGATCGGACCCCAAAGGGAGATTCTCCGAGGGGGGGGGGGGAAGAAGCTAGATGTGCTTGGTTGACCACTCGGAGGGTCCTGAGCTGTTTGGAGAGTCGAGGAGTTCGGAGGGTCCTGAGCTGCGAGTTGAGGAGTTCGGAGGGGATCGAATGGTGGCCAGAAGACTTCAGTAATTGAGCTCCAATGGTTGTGCACGAAGTGGTTTGGACTTTGATAAGTTTGGCGCCTTTTCTTTAATTTTCTCTTCATATATACTGTATCGTTATTAATCACTTAGTTATAGTAACCTTTATAAATTGTACTCATTTAATCACATATGGTGTACTGTCTGGTTTTGGGCGAGGCGGGGACATCACACAGCATCCACACCAGCTGATTACCCAGTTTGGCGGGGCCAAAGGCTGCTCCCCCTAGACAAGAACGAGCTGAGCGAGCCTGAGGCGACCCAGGGGGTTACACAGGCATACCCGGAGAAAATCTGCCGGGTCACAGGGAGAACGTGCAAGATTCTTACAGGCAAAGGCAGGAACTAAACCCCGAACATTGATGCTGTAAAGCATTATGCTAGCTACTATGCTACTGTGCCACAGATTCTCGGAAAGAAAATTCAAAGTAAATTATTATCAAAATGTAGTACAGTGTGTATGGCATATACAATACTGAGATTAGTTTTCTTGCTGGCACCCACAGGAAAACACAGAAATACAATAGAATCCAAAAAACTATACATAACAAAGACCAACAAATATCCAATGTGCAAAAGAGGATATATTGTTCAAATAATAAGATAGTAAACAAATAATACTGAGAACTTGAGCTGCAGAGTCCCCGAAAATGAGGCTGTGGGGTTAGTTCAGCATTGAGGTGAGTGAAGCCAGTCCAAGAGCTCAATGGAGATCCTTACAAGATGTCCTTAGGACATCCTGAGGAGATGTCCCTGTCCCATTAACTATATTCCTTCATCTATTTTATCACTGCTACAGCAACTATGGCGTTGCCAGTATCCTATCACTTAGTGGAAGTTGTGGATCACCAAGCTTGGCAAAATGTTTGCAGGTGTTTCAGCTCCAAATAGAGAAGCCATCACCCACAGTTGAGGGTGTTGCCTCCTCAGAATCCGAGCTTATTCCACAATATTTTAATACTATCCCTTAAAAATTTACAAAGCATTGTGAGAAAAAAATGTTTGCCTCAGGAAACCTAATTTGGCAACTTCAGTACAATCTATTCTTTGCTCAAAGAGAAAGATTTATAATGCTCCTACTTTCATTGCAAGTTAATAAAGACACGACCTTAAATACTGACAAATGCTCCAACTAAGCGGCACTGTAGCATAGCATTGAATGCATTGTATTACAGTGTCAGCAATCATCAATCAGGGTTCAATTCCCACTGCTGCCGCAAAGGAGTTTCTCTTTGTGACTGCATGGATTTCCTTTGAGTTATCAGGCAGGAACTTGGAAGCATACATTGGGAACAAATGTTCTCAGGGAAAAGTACGGAAGAAATGTGGCAAATGTTCAGGGGATACTTGCGTGGAATTCTGCATCGGTACACTCCAAAGAGACAGGGAAAGGATGGTAAAGGATGCTATAAATCTAATCAGAAATAAAATAAAAGCTTACAAAAGGTTCAGAAAAACTAGGTATGTGAAGAGCAAGAAGACAAGACATGAAAGAATAGGACCAATCAAGTGTGACGATGGAAAAGTTTATATGGAACCGGAGGAGATAGCAGAGGTATATATAGCAGAGGGAGATAGCAAAGTACTTAATGAGTACTTTGTTTCAGTATTCACTCCAGAAAAGGATCTTGGCAATTGTAGGGATGACTTACAATGGACTGAAAAGCTTGAGCATGTAGATATTAAGAAAGAGGATGTGCTGGAGCTTTTGGAAAGCGTCAAGTTGAATAAGTCATCAGGACCAGTCAAGATGTACCCCAAGCTGCTGTGGATGGCGAGGAAGGAGATTTCTGAGCCTCTGGTGATGATCTTTGCATTATCAATGAGGACGGGAGAGGTTCAGGAGGATTGGAGGGTTGTGGATGTTGTTCCCTGATTGAGGAAAGTGAGTAGAGATAGCCTAGGAAATTATAAACCAGTGAGTCTTACTTCAGTGGTTGGTAAGTTGTTGGAGAAGATGCTGAGAGGCAGGATTTATGAACATTTGGAGAAGCATAATATGATTAGGATTAGTCAGCATGACTTTGTCAAGGATGGGTAGTGCTTTATGAGCCTAATTGAATTTCTTGAGGATGTGACTAACACATTGAGCAGTACATGTAGTGTATATAGATTTCAGCAAGGCATTTGATAAGATACCCCATGCAAGGCTTACAGAGAAAGTAAGGAGGCATGGGATCAAAGGGAACATTGCTTTGTGAATCCAGAACTGGCTTGCCCACAGAAGGCAAAGAGTGGTTGTAGATGGGTCATATTCTGCATAGAGGTCGGTGACCAGTGGTGTACCTTAGGGATCTGTTGTGGGACCCCCTACTCTTTGTGATTTTTATAAGTGACCTGGATGAGGAAGTGGAGGGATGGGTTAGTAAATTTGCCGATGACACAAAGGTTTGGGGTGTTGTGGATAGTGTGGAGGGCTGTCAGAGGTTACAGTGGGACATTGATAGGGTGCAGAACTGGGCTGAGAAGCGGCAGATGGAGTTCAAGTTGACTCTGTGGTTAAGGCGGCATACAGTGCACTGGCCTTCATCAACTGTGGGATTGAGTTTGGAGCCGAGAGGTAATGTTGCAGCTATTCAGAACCCTGGTCAGACCCCACTTGGATTACTGTGCTCAGTTCTGGTCACCTCACTACAGGAAGGATGTGGAAACCATAGAAAGGGTGCAGAGAAGATTTACAAGGATGTTGCCTGGATTTGGAAGCATGCCTTATAAGAATAGATTGAGTGAACTTGGCCTTTTCTCATTGGAGTGATGGAAGATGAGCGGTGAACTGATAGAGGTGTATAAGATGATGAGAGGCATTGATCGTGTGGATAGTCAGAGGCTTTTTCCCAGGGCTGAAATAACTAGCACTAAAGGGCACAGCTTTAAGGTGCTTCGAAGTAGGTACAGAGGAAATGTCAGGGGTAAGTGTTTTTTTCATTACCGCAGAGAGTGGTTAGTGTGTGGAATGGGCTGCCAAGGACGGTGGTAGAGGTGGATACGATAGGGTCTTTTAAGAGACTCCTGGACAGGTACATGGAGATTAGAAAAATTGAGGGCTAATGGTAACCCTAGGTGATTTTTAAGGTAAGGATATGTTCAGCACAGCTTTGTGGGCTGAAGGGTCTGTATTGTGCTGTAGGTTTTCCATGTTCCTAGCTTTATCCAAATAGTGTTTAGATGGTTGAACTTACTTCCACAGGGCTCATTGAGTCAAATACTAGAACCATATAAGGCCATCCTAGATGAAGATAAGATGTTCATGAGAATGATCCCAAGGATTAACATATGAGGAGTGTTTGATGGCTCTGGGCCTTGCTGGAGTTTAGAAGCATGAGGTGGATCTTATTGAATATTGAAAGGCTTAGATAGAGTGGAGATGGAGAGGATGTTTCCTATAGTGGGACAGTCTAGGAGCAGAGGATACAGCCTCAAATTCGAATAAAATCTCATTAGTTAGAACAGAAATGAGGTGGAATTTCTTTAGCCAGAGTGTGGTGAATCTGTGGAATTCATTGCCACAGATAACAGTGAAGGCCAAGGGTATATCTAAAGCAGAATTTAATAGGTTCTTGATTAGTAAGGGTGTCAAAGATTATGAGGAGAATTGGGTTGAGAGGGGTAATAAATCAGTCATGATGGAATGGTGGAGCAGCTTTGATGGGCTGAATGGCCTATTTCTGCTATATTTTCTGCTCTTATAGTCTAAGACAAAGGATATCAGAACTTACTGCACATCTTAAAGCAACAGCATAGGACCTTTCAGCCCATCATGTCTGCAGTCAGTTTTTACCAATTCCACTCACCAACCATTTCCTTCAGGCTTGACATTTTTTTTCCTCTCATTATTTATCCAAATCTTTTTTTAAGGTGTCAGTAGAACCTACCAACACCATATCTGCTGGCAGTGCATTCCATATTACAACCAAATATTGTGCTAAAATTCATCCTCATCTCCAATCTAAAGGGATAGCCTTCTATTCTGAAGCTGTGCTCTCTTATCCTGGACTCCTCTCCAGATCCAATCTCTTCATTCTCTTCTTCAAAAACTGGAATGGGGGAAAGCTTGTATGAAGCATAAACACAGGTATCAGTTGCATTTGGACAAGTCGCATTTCTCCTCCAAAATTTCTATGTCATTCAAATTCAATGTCTGCTAAAAATTATCAGGAATATAAGAAGCACATGCAGGCACAGAATACATTGCCCTACTGTTGTTGTGCACACCAGGAAAATTTGAACATCGTGGAGAGAGCAACAATTACAAGGCACACACAAAATGCTGGAGGACCCTAACAGGTCAGGCAGCTTCTATGGAAAGGAATAAAGAGTCAACATTTTGACCAAGACCCTTCATCAGTACTGATCAAGTCCTGATAAGACCACAAGACATGGAGCCCATCAAGTCCACTCTGCCATTCCATATAGGCTGATTTATTATCCTTTTCAACCCTACTCACTTGTCTTTTCCCCATAACCTTTGATGCCCTTACTAATGAAGAACCTATCAACCTCCATATTAAATCAATTGGCCTCCACAGCAGTCCGTCGCAATGAATTTCACCCTCTGGGTAAAGAAAATCTCCTCATCTCTGATCTAAAGGGATATCCTTGTATTCTGAATCTGTGCCCTCTGGTCCTAGACTCTCCCATTATGGGGAACATCCTCCTCATATCCAATCTATGCAGGCCTTTCAATATTCAATGAGACCCCTTCATTCTTCTAAACTCAAATGAGTACAGGCTCAGAATCAAACACACTTCATATGTTAACCCTTTCATTCCTGGAATCACTCATGAACCTCCTCTGGACCCTCTTCAATGCCAGCATATCTTTTCTTATATAAGGGTCTCAGCCTGATACATCTACTCTTTATTCATTTCCATTGATGCTACCTGACCTGTTGAGTTCCTTCAGCATTTTGTGTGTGTTACTTTGGATTTCCAGCATCTGCAGAATCTCTTGTATTAACAATTACAAAGCCGCACTTTCCACTTAAAACCCAAACAGGACACTAGCAGAGACGGCAAACAATAGCCACACCCAGCTAGAATGTAGAGTCAACTTTCTAGAACTACATAGTTACTGAATAAGTATTGTTTACCAATTAATGTTGATGATGAACTGCAGATGCAACGATGCATTATAAAATGTTGCATACAAACTCAGCCATTATTATTGAGTAAATCTGATGCTCATGGCTGTTACAGCTAACATGAAACATACCTACAATCATGTGATGGCAGATGTCACAAAATGTGGGCTTTTTGAAGACAAATTCTTGAAAGTTGTGCATCCTTACTGATTTGAGGGGCAGAATGTCCTGGTGGGATTTCCTTGCTGATGGTTCGTTAACATTGGGGTCCGCTTGTTGGAACGAACTGGGTGGAGTTGGTGGGGGAGTAGGTGGAGGAGGCAGGATCTCTGGTGGGAATTTCACATCACTGTTGGACCGTTGGAAGAAATTTTCAACGCTCTTGCTTCTGAGGATGGTCTTGAAGGAAAGGGATCTCTTTAATCGTTGAAACTAAAGAAAAAAATAGAAGTACTATGAAGACCACCAATGTTTGTGGAAGAGGACCAAATAACAGATACCATTGTTAAGATGGATTGGTTTCCTACCAATATCCCAGATACAATCAAATAAGATCTACTATAATGAGTCTTTGCTCAATTAGAGAATTGACAATTTGTCCCTTTCTAACTCAATATTTATAGCAAGCAGAATTAGAGTATAGTGTATAGGATTGTGCCCCATTAACCCCATTCTTTGCTCTTTCCCTTACACCTGAATTTAATTCCCTCACTTATCACCTCCTCCCTTTTTGAAAGCTATTGCTGAACTTACCTGCCCTATTCTTCCAGATATTACATTTAATCCTTTATTGTGTTGAAATAGTTAAAAAAGAAAAAAATGACTCCCTTCAACCATTCAGTTCTTGAATCAACCTGCATAGACTGAATCCTACCACACACAGTATCACACTATGACTACTGTACAGTACCATTGACCTTTTTTTATTCTAATTGTAAGAAATAATGCAAAAAAGTGAATAGTTTTTTTATTGTGAACAATGTGTCTCTGACACTACAGTATGTGCCTGTGATGCTGCTGAAAGTGAGTAATTCCCATGTACAAGTGTACTTGTGCCTATGAAAATAAACTTGACTTTGACTGACTTCTAGCTGACTTACCAAATTCACTAAATCCTTGTCCTCTGGTTATTGACTGTACAGCCTCTGGAAGCCATTTCCCTCAAAATTCCTCAACTATGACCATATAGAGAAGGAGTCTTGAACTTGTGCTGCTTAATAGACTGGAACCAGGTGAGTGGAACAGAGGGACAAACAGAAATCACAAAGACTCTTCAGCCTTTTCCACTATATAATGAGACAAAAGCTGGTCTGTGCCCCAGTTCTTCCAGTCATCAGACCCAAAATCCCCATAACTTTGGTTATTAAAAAAAAATCAATCTCAGATTCAAACTTAATTGACTCAGAACAAATTATTATTTTGCAGAAGGGTATCCAAACATTTCCTAATCACTCTTAGACCAAAACACCATTAGACATAGGAGCAGAATTAGGCCATTCAGACCATTGAGCCTATCAATGCCTTCTCCCGTAACCATTTACACTCTTAGTAATCAAGAATCTATTAACATCCACTTTAAATATACCCAGTGACTTGGCCTCCACAGCCATTTGTGGCAATGAATTCTATAGATTCACCAGCTCTGACTAAAGAAATTCCTCCTCATCTCTGTTCTAAAGGAACAAACCTCTATAGTGAAGCTGTCTTTTCTGGTCCTAAACTTCCCCAGTATAGGAAACACCCTCTCCACGTCTACTCTATCTAGACATTTCAGAAGCAGGTGTATAAGATGATGAGGGGCATTGATTGTGTGGATAGCCAGAGGCTTTTTTCCCAGGACTGAAATGGCTAACATGAAGGGGCATAGTTTTAAGGCGCTTGGAAATAGGTACCGAGGGAATGTCGGGGTAAGTTGTTCACACAGAGGGTGGTGGGTGTGTGGAATGCACTGCTGGTGGCGGCGGTGGAAGGGTCTTTTAACAGCCTCTTAGATAGGTACATGGAGCTTAGAAAAATAGAGGGCTATGCACTAGGGAACTTCTAGGCAGTTTCTGGAGTAGGTTACATGGTTAGAACAACATTGTGGGCAGAAGGGCCTGTACTTTGCTGTAGATTTCTATGTTCTTTGTAAACTCATCTCTGCTTTTAGTCCAAAACAACATAGTAAATATTACAGATCCACTGGTTGATGCATTGGCTGGATTATCTCTTAATCTAAATTTCACAGAATATAATTTATTTTATATATTATTTTATAATCTGGAAAATTACTGTGGAGTTGCAAGGAACTATACCATTCATGATATCATGGAGATGGAAGAGACAGCAGATGCTTAAGTCTGGAGCAACACACAAAATGCTGGAGGAACTCAGCATGTCATGCAGTATGCATGAGAGAAATGAGAGTCTAGACCCTTCAACTGGACTGTATGCAGAGGTTGGGATTGGTTCAAACTGATAGGAGAATTGCATATTTGAAGGGGGCAAGTTTTGATTGGGTGAGTGGAGTGGAGAAGTCAAGACAGTTGATGCCACATCAGAAGTTGGAAACTAAGAGGTTGAGAGTGGGTCAAAAGCCATAAGTGGGTATCCAAGAGAATGAGAAGTGTTGGGGATGGGGGTTAAAAACCTCTTACCAAAAAAAGGAATAGGCACATAGGTAGAGGTACTAATGTGCTGGCATTAGAGAGAGTCTGGAGGAAATTCATAAGAATGATTCCAGGAATGAAAAGGTTAATGCATGAGGAGCATTTATAGATTCATGGAAAAGTACAGCACAGAAACAGGCCCTTTGGCCCATCTAGTCCATGCCAAACCATTTAAACTGCTTACTCCTATCGACCTGCACTGGAACCATAGCCCTCCATACCCCTACCACCCATGTACCTATCCAAACTTCTCTTAAACGTGGAAATTAAGCTTGCATGTACTACTTGTGTTGGGAATGGTTTTGAGGGCTCTAGGCCTGTATTTGCTGGAGTTTGGAAGAACGAGAGGAATGTCATTGAGACCTATTGAATATTGGAAGGCCTATCTAGAGTGGATATGGAAAAGATTTTCCTTGTAGTGTGTGGAGTGTAGGATGAGCCTCAGAACAGAGGGATGTACATTCAGAACAGAGATGAGGAAGAATTTCTTTAACCAAAGAGTGGGGAGTCTAGGAATTTATTGCCACGGATGACAATGGAAGCCAGATCATTGAGTATATTTAAAGTGGAGGTTGATAGGTTCTTGATTAGTCAGGACATCAAAGGTTATGGGGAGAAGGCAGGAGAGTGGGGTTGTGACAGATAATAAATCAGCATGATGGAAATGCAGAGTCGAAATGGCCTAATTCGGCTCCTACGCCTTATTGTCTTATTATCATAAACAAGAGATTCTGCAGGTGCTGAAAATTTTGAGCAACACGCACACAAAATGCTGGAGCCCATCACCTCCCTATGGTTCCCCTCTTTCCCTTCCATGTTTCACAGTCCTCTCCGATTAGATTCTTTCTTCTTCAGCCTTTTACTTCCACCTATCACCTCACAGCTTCTCATCTCCCCCACCAACTATCTTCCTCATCACCTGCCAGCTTGTACTCCTTCCCCTCTCCCCACCACCTTATTCTGGCTTCAGCCCCTTCCTTTCCAGTCCTGATATAGGGTCTTGGCCCAAAATATCAATTGTTTAACCCCTCTGTTGGTGCTGCCTGAGTTGCTGAGCTTCTGCATTATTTTGTGTGTGTTCTTCCAGGAGATTTTTGAATTAGCTTTTCCAGATGTAGGTGTACAGCTCCACACGATTGAGCCCAGTGTTGAATTAATTCCACACAATAGCAGAGCCTCTATGCAAGCTACACAACAATCAGTACACACAAATAGAATCAAAGCACAAAAATAACACCACATATGCAATTATATCATATTCCATCAAGCTGAGTGTCTCACAGAAGCTCACAAAATGAATTACTGCAAGTATTGAGTGCAGATTAGGGCCATATGATTGCTCATCTTTAAGCTACAAAATCTCATAAATCTTGAGTCTGGTTGTGTGATTCTTGAGAGTCTTCAGAAATGCATCACAGTGTGTGCTCTTTTACTGAGGGAAGCTGACGGGTATCTCTTGCTTTTAATTAGCAACAAGAGGGATCATGATAACAGGTCAGGGGCTACAGAAATTGGTCCCACAGTAATGGAAAATGTGCAGGACTCCAGCAGTTTCATTCAGAATCAGGTTTATTATTACTAATATATGTTGTGAAATTCGTTGTTTTGCAGCAATGCATAAAGTAATGTGTTACAATAGAAAATATATAAAATATAAATCATGCAATAAGAGACAAGCAGTGGGATAGTTTTCAGAGATTCATGGACTGTTCAGAAACTTGATGGCAGAGGGGAAAATGCTGTTCCTAAAATGCTGAGTGTGTGCCTCCAGGCTCATATACCTCCTCCCTGATGGTAGTAAGGAGAAGAGTACATGTCCTGAACGGTGAGGGGTCCTTAATGATGGATGCTGCCTTCTTCAGCTCTAATCAATGAATTCCAAAATGCGAGCCTCTGAACCTTCTTCTGCAAATGGATCCTGTACTTCATCACTGGGAGACCACAGTCAGTGTGGATTGGAAATAACTTCTCCTTCTCACTGATAATCACCACTGGCGCACCTCAAGGATGTGCTTAGCCCACTGCTCTACTCTCTTTACACCCATGACTGTGTGGCTAGACACAACTCAAATGCCATCTATAAATTTGCCAATGACAAAAAGGCAGCATCTATCATCCAGGTCCTTCATCCACCAAGTACATGCACTCTTCTCATTGCTGCCATTGAGGAAGACACACAATGTTGCAGGAACAGCTTCTTACTCTCCACCATCAGATTTCTGATTTCTGAATGTTCAATTAACTCATGAACACTTTTTTCCCTCTTTTTTTCACTACTTATTTAATTATATGTATATATATATATATATATATATATATATATATATATATACTTCTTGTAATTTATAGTTTTATTATGTAGTGGTGTATTATGTATTGTGTCTGAACCCTCTGATAATACTATTATTATGAATATATTTTTGCAAAGATTAAATATACCTCAAATTTCGACTCAAGATGTTGATATATCAGATGCACCTATTAAACAAGCCAAGGATAGCCAAGGCTATATCCTCTATGCAATTATGGAAAGCTCTGGGACCTGATGGTTACACAGCAGAATTTTACAAGACTTTTCATGAAATGCTTATGCCACATCTTCATCAAACATTTACCAATTCTATATTTGCCGGGAACCTCCCAAAAACTTTTTATGAGGCATTAATTTCATTGATTCTTAAAAAAGGAAAAGACCCACTAGCATGTGCATCTTATAGGCCCATTTCTTTATTGAATGTAGATTTTAAAATTCTCTCCAAGATTCTAGCTAACAGACTTGAGAATATTTTACCTGATGTTATCTCAAATGATTAAACAGGATTTATTAAAAATAGGTACTCTCATTTTAATATTCAGAGATTGTTAAATATCATTTTTTCCCCCTCAGTCAAAGAATCTGAATGTATTGTATCTCTGGATACAGAGAAAGCCTTTGATAGGGTGGAGTGTCCTTATTTATTTCAGGTTCTGAAGAGGTTTAATTTTGGTCCGGGATTTATTTCCTAGATTAAATTGATTTACCATAACCTGCGGTTATAACTAATAATCAAAAGTCTCCTTATTTTAGATTATATAGAGGAACTCATTAGGGGTGTCCTCTTAGTCCTTTATTATTTAACTTGGTTTTAGAACCACTTGCTATTGCCCTTAGGGATTCTAATTCCATGCAGGGTATTAAGAGAGGGGATAAATTACATAAGGTTTCATTGTATGCGGATGATTTATTAGTTTACATTTCAAACCCTAGGAAATCTATTCCTTTTATGCTATCTATATTTACAGAATTTAGTAGTTTCTCTGGATATAAACTTAATTTACATAAAAGTGAATTGTTTCCTATTAATAATTATTCTGATTATTATGATCAAATATCTTTTAATATTGCTAAAAATTATTTCCCCTACCTTAGTATCAAAATTACTAAAAATTTTAAAGACCTATATAAGTATAATTTCTTCCCTCTAATTGAATATATTCAACAAGCTCTTTCTAAATGGTCGCCTATGTCGATGTCATTGATAGGTCACATTAATGCTATAAAAATGGTTATTTAACCAAAGTTTTTATATATATTTCAAGCAGTTCCCTCTTTTGTTCCAAAAACATTTTTTGATAAAATTGATTCTATGACTTTGCCATATGTTTGGAATAACAAAAGCTCTAGAGTGAATAAACTTTTATTGCAAAAATCAAAAAAAGATGGAGGACTGGCCCGACCAAATTTTAGATTTTATTATTGGGCAATCAATATTCATTATATTACTTTTTGGATTTATAATACAGATAACCAGGATCACCCTTCATGGTTACATTTGGAGGAAAATTTGGTAACCGGGTTTTCTTTGGCTTCTTTATTAGGAGCTCCCCTTACTTTTTCGTTCTCCAGAATAGGTAGAGAAACTCTCAACCCTATCATTAAACATACTTTAAAAATCTGGTTTCAGTTTCATAGATTTTTTGAATTAAATATTTTTTTTATTTTCTAGTAATATTTATTCTATTTTTTTTCACACCATCAATTCTGGATAAGGCTTTTTTAATATGGAAAACTAAGAGAATAAAAACTTCTTTAGATTTGTTCTTACAGGATTGTATAATGTCTTTTTCCCAGTTAATGGATAAATATGATATCTCTAACACACTTTTTTTAAAAGATATTTACAGGTTAGGAATTTTTTTTACGTGATTTTTTATCGAATTATCCCTTGCCTTAGTCCTCAAATTTGGCCTATGTTATTTTTCAGCTTAAACCATTTCAAAAATGATTAATAGCTATCATTTATAAACAGTTAATGAATGCTCGCACGTCACCTAGTGATAAGATTCAATGCACTTGGGAAACAGAACTTCAACATTCACTTTCAGATGACCAATGGAGTAAAATTTATTATCTAGTTAATAATTCATCTATCTGTGCATGCCATATCCTTAATTCAGTTTAAGATAGTACAAAGATGGTTAAAGATATTTCCTAATATAAGCCCTATTTGTGACAGATGTAATGGAGAGGTGGCTACTCTAACTCATATGTTTTGGTCCTGTGTAAGTTTAAATAAATTTTGGAGAGATGTATTTAGAACACTATCTAAAGTTATAGATCTGGATGTTCAACCCAATTCACTTACGGCAATTTTTGGGATTATCCCAGAGGAAGTAGGCTCAACATGTGATTGCCTTTTCAACTTTACTGGATAGGAGAGCTATCTTGTTAAGATATACAAAAAATGAATTTGACCACAGCATCTGCAGTGAACTTTGTGTGAGCTATCTTGTTATACTGGAAAGAATCTAATCCGCCTACTGTTTTCTATTGGCTCACTTCCATTATCTCATGTTTAAGTTTGGAGAAAATTAGAAGCCGGACCTTTGATACATCTTTTAATTTTGAGCAAGTTTGGCGACCCTTTATTCAATATTTTCAAATGATTTAATTTATTTTTATTTATTTATTTTTCTTCATTCTCTTTGGGGAAAATCCTTATCCATGAAGGTTTGGAGGTGACTGGAAGGATGTTCTTTCTTTTCCCTTTTTAAACATTTTTTCCTCAAATGGACTGCCCAATCTTTCTTTTTTTTTCTCTCTTTTTTTTGTTCTTATTTAGTTTAGCAGGTTTTTTCCCCTTATATAAATAACAGATGGTAAAAAAAAATTGGAAGATGTTAAGAGGAGTTGTGGCTTTTTTTATTATAATACTGTATATATAACAGTGTAACATTATACCTATTTGATTTTGACAACATATACTTTTTTATTGCTGTTTATATGTCCTTTGCATTATCTGTTTGCTGAACTTCTGATTTGTATATTTTTTACTGGAAATCAATAAAGAGATTGAAAAATGAAATGAAATGATAATCACCACTGGTGAACCTCAAGGATGCGCTTAGCCCACTGCTCTACTCTCTTTACAACCATGACTGTGTGGCTAGACACAACTCAGATGCCATCTATAAATTTGCCAATGACAAAAAGGCAGCATCGTTCATTCAGGTCCTTCATCCACCAAGTACATGCACTCTTCTCATTGCTACCATTGAGGAAGACACACAATGTTGCAGGAATAGCTTCTTACTCTCCACCATCAGATTTCTGATTTCCCTATGTTCAATTAACTCATGAACACTACCTCACCTTTTTTTCCTCTTTTTCCACTACTTATTTAATTTTTTTATATATATACTTGTTGTAACTTATAGCTTTATTATGTACTGCATTGTATTGCCGCCATAAAACAAATTTCAAAACATATGCCAGTGATATTCTGATGGAACTGGCTAAATTTACAACCTTCTGCAGCTTTTTCTGATCCTGTGCAATGGTATCTCCATACCAGATGGTGATGCAACCAGTCAGAATGCTCTGCACAGTACATCTGTAGAAATTTGCTAGAGTATTTGATAACATGCCAAATCTCTTCAAATTCCTAATAAAGTATAGCGACTGGCATGCCTTCTTTTATGCAGGGAATAATAAATACAGTTTGTGTTGAAAACTAGATTTTAGGACTCAATAAAGTGGACACAAAGATGATTTTTCCTATAGTGGAGGAATCCAGGATGAAAAGGCAGTCTCAGAATAGAAGGACGTCCCTTTAGAACAGAGATGAGGAGCAATTTATTTAGCCGGTGGTAGTGAATCTGTGGAATTCATCACCATGGGCAGCTAAGGCCAAGTTATTTAAAGTTGGAGGTTAACAGGTTCTTGATTAGTTAGGGAGTCAAAAATTATGGGAGCAGGCAGGAGAATATGGTTGAGAGGGATAATAAATCAGCAATGATGGAAGGACAGAACATTCTTTATAGGCAGAATGGCCTAATCCTGCTCCTATGTCTTATGGCCTTTTGCTCTAATTGTAGATTTTTACAAATAAAATAGTGGAGGCATTTTACATTTAAGGAAAGCCATAGCAATTAATTTATTGAATACCAAAAAATTGAACTCAAAGCACGTTAAAAGTACTTTACTTAACAATGTCATTGTGTCAAAACAGCCTCTTAAAGTGAACACCCAACTCAATGTCAGTGGTTGTGAATTGTGTATGTTTCCACTAATTACCCTACACAGGCCCCATGAGAATTCATCAAAACTGGCTTTGAGAGCCACTCTGGAGCTCGGATGAGCAGCTGGACTCGGTCCTATGTTCCATGGGTGGAGGAACAGCGGGTGCCTCTGGCTTATCCAGAGACGTGTTGACACGTTTACAGTCACATCATGATGCCAGGGGCACGGTAACAGAATCCTACAAATGTTGGTGAGCCAGTTAAGGCGATCTGAATATGTTTTGGTAGGTTTACCACTTTCATCTATGATAAAAGTCTTTTCTTCCTGTTCCAAAATGTGAAATGGGCCGGGATGTACATCATGGCATATGGAAAAAAACAAGGCAGTGTGTAGGTCAACAGGAAATCAAGAATGCAAAACACCATGATGGAAGGTAGGAATAGGTGAAAAGGAATTGAATTTACTGGGGGGGGGGGGGGGGAAGAAAGGAAACGATGTTGAGAGGCCAACCAGGTGGTCATGGTGTTTTCTAGAAGAAAACAAAATAGAAGACAGCCAGACAGAAACAGAGAAGCTTCCAGTCAAATATGCTGTACTTCCTTTTGGGGTAGGTGTGAAGTTGCCAGATGAAGGCAACGAGAGGCTGCCACTAACCTCCGACTAACTGTTCATGCACAGCACCCACAGCATAGTCTGAAGTGTCAGTAGAAATGGCTATGGGTGCATTGGAGAGCAGGAGCACCAATACCGTCATACTGGAAAGAGCTTGTTTGCTATCATCGAATGCTCTGGTCATGTCCACTGAACATTCAAGCACGTGATTAAGAATATTGCCTTTAAGTGCGCTATACAGGTGAAGCACAAGTTCAGCAGCTCGCAAATGAAATGCTGATAGAAATTCACCATGCCTAAAAGTGGGAAACCCATGATAGTGGCTTCTTTTGATGGGAGCAGTTTCACACCTTCTGTGGTGATGCAATGGGCAAGAAAGTCAATGGTTGACAACCCAAATGGCAGTAGCAGGGTACGTATTCAATCCGTGCTGGCATAAGTGCTTGACAAGTGCGCAGAGATGAGATACATGCTCAGATTTGGATGCACTGGCAACAAGTATGTCATTCAGGTAAACAAAAAAAATAAATTAGATTTTCTTTTTAAGTAGAGAGTCCATCAGCCATTTTAGCAAAGTCCCTGTAGACCTTCACGGGTGCATTAGTGAGGGCTATGTGGACTTGATCAGGCTTTTGCTGCATGAAGAGTTCTTTAAAAATAAAACAAGGATGGTAATTTCCCAGGAGAGACAGCATGTGATCCATTAGCTCTGATGGCTTACCATCACCAAGAACAGGCAAGGAGAGCAACTGTTTGGTGTGTTCAGACTCCAATAATCCAAAAGTCTGTAAAAGGAGAGTTTTCAGTGATTGGTATTTATCATGTTCAGACAGGTGTTCTAGTAGACCCACCACTCTTGCAGCCATGGGAATTGCTGAATGACGCTACTACATAGAAATGTTTGGGGTTGTTGGTGAAGATTTCTCTAAGTGCGAATTGGGTCTTGGCTTGTACAAATCAAGCGATGGCATTTAGCTCCCAAATCTCTGGCAGTTTCAAAAGGACTGTGTTGGCTGACATGTTCAATAACTCTGGAATCATCCTAGAGCATTGGGGTCACCAATGTAGGTTTTCACAAATGAAACACTGGAGGCATTTTACATTTAAGGAAAGCCATAGTAATTCATTTATTACCAACAAAAAACTGAACTCAAAATGTGGCATCATCGCATCAGAACAGCCTCTTAAAGTGAACCCCAACCCAATGTCAGTGGTTGTGAATTCTGTACATTCCCTCCAATTACATCCATGTCACATGTAACAAAATCCCTTGAAACTCCAGAATCTAATAACGTATCAGTTGCTATTTACAAGAATGAAATAGTATTCCAATAGCCAGTTCCAGTAGGAACAGAACAGAAGCACCGAAGGTTCCACAGATGCTAGAAATCCAGAGCAATACAAACAAAATGCCAGGGGAACTCAGCAAGTCAGGCAGCATCTATGGAGAGGAGCAAATAGTGATGTTTTGGGCCGAGACTCTTCAGCGGGACTGGAAAGGATGGTCCACTTCCTTTTTGGGACAGAACAGTACAGCATAGAAACAGGGCCTTCAGCTTAGGATGTTATGCTGAACTAACTAAATTAATGACAATTAAACTAATCCCTTCTGCCTACACATGGAGCATATCCCTCCATTCTCTGCATATTCATATTCCCAAGAGCTTCAGGGCACCATCTTACTGTAGCAGTTAACGCAACCCTACCGCAGCTTGGGGCATTGGAGTTCAGAGTTCAATTCAACGTCTTCTGGAAGAAAGCTTGGACATTCCTCCCATATGCACTCGAGTTTCTTCTGGGTGCTCCAGCTTTCTCCCATAGCACAAAGACATACCAATTGGTAGGTTAATTGGTCATTGTAAATTATCCTGTGATTAGGCTGGGGTTAAATTAGTGTGTACTGGACAGCACAATTCAGTGGGGCCACAAGGGTCTGTTCCATGCTGTACTTCTACATAAATAGATCTTGCCCCACACCTTCTTTAAACTTACCCCTCCCTCTCACCTAAAAAGTCTGGAGGCCAAAGTCAGACTCTTCTCTAGTTTGGGGACAGTATATGAATGTGGGTGGGTATGTGTTAGGGAGGAACAGGACCTGTTTTGCTGCTTGTTGTGTTTCTGTTTCGTTGCATTCTGTGTTGTTTTGCTGAACATTGTGGGCGCTATGTTGATGCTTGAATGTGTAGTGACATTTGTGAGCTGTCTCCATCACATTAGGTGTGTTTGTTAATGCAAATTACACATTTCACTATATATTTCAATGTACATGTGATAAATAAATGAATCTAGACCCAGAATGCACACCTCTGGTATTAGACATTTCAACCCCAAGAAAAAGATACTGGCCACCCAATCTATCTGGATCCCACAATTCTATCAACTCCACATCTCCAGAGGAAACAATCCTAGTTTATTCAACCTCTCCTCATGGTACATATGATCAAATCCAGGCACCCTACTGGTAAATCTCGTCTGCACCTTCTCTAAAGCCTCTACATCCTTACTATATTGAGATATTTGCAGCTTGAGTCAGTAGTAAGGAAGGCAAATGCAATGTCAGCACTCATTTCAAGAGGATGAGAATATAAAAACAAGCATGTACTGCCAAAGCTTCATAAAGCACTGCCGAGGCCTCACTTGGAGTATTGTGAGAAGTTTTTGGTCCCCTTATCCAGGGATGTACTGGGTCTGGACAGGGTCCAGAGGAGATACAGCTGGGAATGAATACAACAAATTTCATAATATTGTTCTGTAGCAGGACAGAAAAGATCACATTGATATGGTTGCCAATATTTGACCCTCAGATCAACGTCTTTAAAATAGATTTGACCAAATCATATTGCTGCATGTGGGAGCGTGATATGTAGAAATTGGCTGCTGCAGTTCTTACATTAAGCACTGAGAGTACTGCATTGGCTGCAAAACAACTTGGAACATTCTGTAAAGCACTTTAAGTGTGTTATACAAGGACACTTTTCCTTCCTCTTTATGCTAAACTTATTCCTTTTAAATATTCACCAGGAGAGAATGCTATGCATTCCAAAATCCCATCTCTTGATTAATATTTTATAAAGTTGATAGTGTTGCTTTAAATATCTTCCCATGTACTGTCAAAAACTAAAATCATGGAAATGGAAAACAAAGTTTGTGGAGCCATTCTGCTAAATTATAAATATATACTTCCTGACTAATTATGTATGGTCATTTTACATGGCTTCCACTGTCCACATGCTGGAATAACTACAGAAAACATGCAAGGCAAGTAAGCAATAAGGTACAAGATCATACCAAAGTAGACTGAGGTCAAGAGTCCATCATATCATACAAGAGGTTCATTCAAGAGTCTGATAACAGTGGGATAGAGGTTGCCCTTGAGCCTGGTTGTATGTGCTTTCAAGCTTTTGTACTTCTGCTTGATGGGAAAGGGGAGAAGAGAGAATGTCTGGTGTGGGTGGGTTCTTTGATTATGCTGTCTGCTTTACTGAGGGACTGAGAAATATAGAGAGAGTCCGTGGAGGGGAGGCTGGCTCCTGTGATGTACCGAGCTGTGTCCACAACCCTCTGCAGTTTACTTTTTGGGTCACACACAGAGCAGCTGCCATATCAGGCTGTTTTGCATCCATTTAGAATGCTTTCTTTTGTGTATCAATAAAATTTGAGAAAAGTCCAATAGGGAAATGCCAAAGTTCATTGGCCTCCTGAGGAAGTAGAGGTGCTGGTGAGCTTTCTTGGTTGTGACATCAACACGCTTGGACCAGGACAGGTTATTAATGATGTTCACACCTAGGAACTTGAAGCTCTCAACTTCAACTCCAACTATGTTATGAACAGTTGATAAAACAGGCAGAGAAATGGCAGATGGAATTAAATACCAAAAAATGTGAGATGATAGATTTTCAATTCAATTCAAGTTTAATTGTCATTCAACCATACATGAATACAGCCAAACAAAATAGCATTACTCTGGGGCCAAGGTGCAAGACACAGTATCAACAGTCATACAGCACAAAGCACACACATTATATACAAGCTAGCAAACACAGAGATCAGTAAAATACAGCCACACAAAAAAAGGTCCAGATACTGAATCTATGAGTGCCACAGAAACTGCAGTCAACCACAATGCAGCTCGTCTTCTGCAGTGCAAATTTTGGGGAAGAATAATGAGACTTGGATATATGAATGATAGAACACAGGAAACACCCTTCTCAATATCAGCTGGGGATATAACTCAGTGGTAGAGCATTTCACTTCAGATCACGAGGTTCCTGGTTCAAATCCAGTGGCATTTTATTAGGTACAGGATTGGAGCCCAGCAGTGTCTTCTACTGCCATAGCCCATCCACTTCAAGTATCGACCCCTTGTGCAGTCAGAGATGCTTTCCTGCACACCACAGTTGTTATTTGAGTTGCTGACACCTTCCTGTCAGCTTGAACACGTTTGACCTCTCGCATTGTCAAGGCATTTTTGTCCACAAAACTGACATTCACTGGATGAATTAATATTTTTTTTAAAAAAAGACTATTCTGTGAAAATCCTGGGAGATCAGCAGTTTCTAAGATATTCAAACCATCCCATCCAGTAGATGGGGCCAGAAGATTCACCTTCAAAGTTATTAAGTAGAGGGAGAAGTTTAAAGGTGATTTGAAGAGCAAGATAGTTTTTTTTTAAAAAAACATACTGAGAGTGGTAGGTGCCAGAAATAGGTTATCAGAGATATCAGTGGACATACTTTTTTTGTGTTTTCCTTGGAGTGGAGGTGGCTGAGGTGGTGGAGCGTTTGGAGGAACCTGATCAACCCTAGAGAGGACAGTAAAAACAACCAAGGATCACTGTGGTCTCCCTCCCCACTATTTGGGACATTTATCAGAAGTGCTGCAGACAAAAAGGCCAAAGTATTGCTGAGGATTCCCACCACCCATCTCACAATCTGACTCACTACCATCAGAAAGGAGGTACAGGGGCATCAGGACTAGGACTGCCAGACTTTCCCCAGGCTGAGAGACTAATGAATACCCAAGGTCTCATAACTAGATCAGCGAGCTGTTTACCTGTGCTGCACACTACATGCATTTTGAATTTTATCATGGCATTAGCAGCAGACCAATCAATTCAAAGAGAGAAAGCACTTCGCACAGATCAAGGAGAAAAGTTTTAAAAAGGAGCATTTCCCCGGGCTCGGCACATTAGCGGCTGACCAATAATTTCAAAGATAGAGCTTTGCACAGGTCGGACAGCAGAGTCTCGTGGGACTCGGCTCATAGAATACTGGGTATGACTGAGGCTAGTTTTCTGTTCTGGGTGTCAGATGTGGGATGTCCAGGAGACTTCCAGCCTCCCCGATGGCCACATCTGCACCAGGTGCATCGAACTGCAGCTCCTTAGAGACCGAGTTAGGGAACTGAAGCTGCAGCTCAATGACTTTCAGCTTGTTAGGGAGAGTAAGGAGGTGACAGACAGGAGCTATAGGTAGTAGTCACCCTGGGACCACAGGAGACAGATATGTGGGTGACTGTCAGGAAAGGGAAGGGAAGGTGTCAGGTAGTGGCTGTCCACCATAACGAGAAGTATTCCATTTGAGTGCTGTTGCAGGAGACAACCTACCTGGGGGAAGTAACAGCAACACTGGAATCTGGCCCTGTGGCTCAGAAGGATAGGGAACGGAATAGGAGGTGCCAGGGTTCTTGATGTTTCTGAGCGTGTCCGCAATATCCTGAAATCGGAGGATGAGCAGCCAGAGGTCATGATACAATAGGTAGAAAAAGGGTGGAGGTCCTGAAAGCAGAATACAGGGAATTAAGAAGGAAGCTGAGAAGCAGGAACTCAAAAGGTAGCAATCTCAGGATTGCTGCCACGTGACAGTGAGTATAGAAGAGGAATGAGGTGGAGGATAAATGTGTGGCTGAGGGATTGCAGCAGGGGGCAGGGATTCAGATTTTGGGATCATTGGGACCTCTTCTGGGGCAGGTGTGGCCTGTACAAAAATGACAAGTTGCACTTAAATCTGAGGGGTGCCAATATTCTGGCATGGAGGCTTGCTAATGCTATTCGGGAAGGTTTGAACTAGATTTGCAGGGGTGGGGAACTGAAGTGAACCTCTGCTGACTGCATTGATGATGCAAAGATCACCGCCGGGGGCTCAGCAGTCTTCTCCCTTGCCTCCCACAGTAGCCTGGGTACATCTCATCTGGTCCCATTGATTTATCCAACTTGATGCTTTTGAAAAGCTCCTGCACATCCTCTTTCTTAATAGCTACATTCTCGAGCTTTTCAGTCTGCTGGAAGTCATCACTGCAATCACCAAGATCCTTTTCCAAAGGGAATACTGAAGCAAAGTATTCATAACCACCTCTGCTGTCTCCTCCGGCTCCAAACACACTTTTCCACAGTCACACTTGATTGGTCCTATTCTCTCACATCTTATCCTCTTGCTCTTCACATACTTGTAGAATGCCTTGGGGTTTTCCTTAATCCTGCCCACCAAGGCATTCTCACAGCCCCTTATGGCTCTCCTAATTTCCTTCTTAAGCTCCTTCCTGCTAGCCTTATAATCTTCCAGCTCTCTATCATCGCCGAGCTTTCAAAACCTTCCATAAACTCTTCTTTTCTTCTTGACTAGATTTACAGCAGCCATTGTACACCACAGTTCCTGTACCCTACCATCCTTTCCCTGTCTCATTGGAACATACCTATGCAGATTTCCAAGCAAATACCCCTGAACATTTCTATATTTAGAATCATAGAGCATTACTGCACAGAAACAGGCCTTTTGGCCCTTCTTGGCTGTGCTGAACCATTTTTTCTGCCTAGTCCCACTGACCTGCACCTGGGCCATATCCCTCCAAACCCCTCTCATCCATATACCTGTCCAAGTTTTTCTTAAATGTCAAAAGTGAGCCCAAATTCACCACTCCATCTGGCAGCTCATTCCACACTCCCACCACTCTAATGTTCCCCTTAATGTTCTAAGAAGCCCCCCACAATGTTCCCTTTAAACATTTCCCCCTTCACCCTTAACCCATGACCTCTGTTTTTTTTCTCCCCTGGCCGCAGTGGAAAAAGCCTGCTTGCATTCACTCTATCTATACCCATCATAATTTTATACACCTCTATCAAATCACCCCTCATTCTCCTATGCTTCAGGGAATAAAGTCCTAACTTATTCAACCTTTCTCTGTAATTCAGTTTCTCAAGTCCCGGCAACATCCTTGTAAACCTTCTCTGCACTCTTTCAACCTTATTACCGGTAATATACTTCCTGTAATTAGGTGACCAAAACTGCACGCAATACTCCACCAATGTCTTATACAACCTCACCATTACATTCCAACTCTTATACTCAATACTTTGATTTATAAAGGCCAATGTACCAAAAGCTTTCTTTCTACTTGTGAAGCTACTTTTAGGGAATTATGTATCTGTACTCCCAGATTCCTCTGTTCTACTGCACTCCTCAATGTCCTACCATTTACCTTGCATGTTCTACCTTGGTTTGACCTTCCAAAGTGCAATACCTCACACTTGTCTGCATTAAACTCCATCTGCCATTTTTCAGCCCATTCCTCCAACTGGTCCAAATCCCTCTGCAAGCTTTGAAAACCTTCCTCACTGTTCACTGCACCTCCAATCTTTGTATCATCACCAAATTTACTGATCAAATTTGCCACATTATCATCCAGATCATTGATATAGATGACAAATAGCAATGGACCCAGCACTGATCCCTGTGGCACACCACTAGTCACAGGCCTCCACTCAGAGTAGCAATCCTCCACTACCACTCTCTAGCTTCTTCCATTGAGCCAATGTCTAATTCAATTTACTACCTCTCCATGTATACCTAGTGACAAAATCTTCCTTACTAACCTCCCATGTGGGACCTTGTCAAAGGCCTTTCTGAAGTCCATGTATACAACATCCACTGCCTTCCCTTCATCCACTTTCCTGGTAACTTCCTCGAAAAACTCCAATAGATTGGTTAAACATGACCTACCACACACAAAGCCATGCTGACTTTTTCTAATGTCCCTGTCTATCCAAATACTTGTAGATCCTATCTTAGTATTCTTTCCAATAATTTACCTACTACTGATGTCAAACTTACCGGCCTATAATTTCTCGGCTTACTTTTTGAACCTTTTTTTAAACAACGAAACTACATGAGCTATCCTCCAATCCCCTGGTACCTGACCCATGGATATTGACATTTTAAATATTTCTGCCAGGGCCCCTACAATTTCAACACTAGACTCCTTCAAGGTCCGAGGGAATACCCTGTCAGGTCCTGAGGATTTATCTACTCTGATTTGCCTCAAGACAGCAAGCACCTCCCACTCTTCAAACTGTATAAGTTCCATGACCTCCCTACTTGTTTGCCTTGTTTCCATAGACTCCATTCCGGTTTCCTTAGTAAATACAGATGCAAAAAACCCATTTAATATCTCTCCCATTTCTCTTGGTTCCATACATAGCCGACCAGTCTGATCTTCAAGAGGACCAATTTTATCCCTTACTATCCTTTTGCTCTTAACATACCTGTAGAAGCTCTTAGGATTATCCTTCACCCTGACTGCCAAAGCAACCTCATGTCTTCTTTTAGCCCTCCTGATTTCTTTCTTAAATATTTTCTTACTCTTTTTATACTCCTCAAGCATCTTATTTCCTCCCTGTTGCCTATACATGTTATACATCTCTCTCTTCTTCTTTATCAGAGTTCCAATATCCCTCGAGAACCAAGTTTCCTTATTCTTATTCATTTTGCCTTTAACCCTGACAGGAACATACAACCTCTGCACCCACAAAATTTCTCCTTTGAAGGCCTCCCACTTACCAATCACATCCTTGCCAGAGAACAACCTGTCCCAATTTACGCTTTTTAGATCCTTTCTCATTTCTTCAAATTTGGCCTTTTTCCAGTTTAGAACTTCAATCTGATGACCAGATCTATCTTTATCCATGATCAAGTTGAAACTAATGACGTTGTGATCACTGGAACCAAAGTGTTCCCCTGCACACACTTACATCACCTACCCTAACTCATTTCCTAATAAGAGATCTAATATTGCATCTTCCCTAGTTGGTACATCTATATATTGATTTAGAAAACTTTCCTGAACACATTTTACAAACTCTAACCCATCTAGACCTTTAACAGTATGAGAGTCCCAATCAATGTGTGGAAAATTAAAATCCCCTACAATCACAACTTTCTGTCTCCTGCAGTTATCTGCTATCTCTCTGCAGATTTGCTCCTCCAATTCTCGCTGTCTATAATACAACCCTATTAATGTGGTCATACTTTTCCTGTTTCTCAGCTCCACCCATATGGCATCAGTAGACAAGCCCTCTAATCTGTCCTGCCGAAGCACTGCTGTAATATTTTCCCTGACTAGCAAAGCCACTCCCCCACCCTTCATCCCTCTGCCTCTATCACATCTGAAACATCAGAACCCTGGACCACTGAGCTGCCAGTCCTGCCCCTCCTGTAGCCAAGTTTCACTAATGGCTATGATATCATAATTCCACGTGTCAATCCAAGCCCTCAGCTCTTCTGCCTTTCCCACAATACTCCTTGCATAGAAATATACACACCTCAGAAGATCATTACCACCACACAAAACCTTACTATTTGTGACTTTGCATGAACTACTAACATCATTTATTTTTACCCCCGTTCCACTATCTACTCTGGCACTCTGGTTGCCATCCCCCTGCAAATCTAGTTTAAACCATCCCCAATAACACTAGCAAACCTCCCTGCAAGTATATTGGTCCCCTTGTAGTTCAGGTGTAACCTGTCTCTCTTGTACAGGTCCCACCTGCCCCAGAAGAGGTCCCAATAATCTAGAAATCTGAAACCCTGCCCCCGACACCAGTTTCTCAGCCACGTGTTCATCTGCCAGAGCATCCTACTCCGGCACGTGGCACAGGCAGCAATCCAGAGATTACTACTCTCGAGGTCCAGTTTTTCAACTTCCTACCCAAGGTCTCTGTACTCACTCTTCAGGACATCTTGACTCTTTCTACCTATGTCATTGGTACTGATGTGTACTACAACATCTGGCTGATCACCCTCCCACTTCAGAATGCTGTGCACACGATCAGAGACATCCCTGACCCTGGCACCCGGGAGGCAACAAACCATCCGGGAGTCTCTGTCATGACCACAGAATCTCCTGTCTGTACCCCTGACTATGGAGTCCCCTATCACTACTGCTCTCTCCTTCTTCCTCCCTCCCTTTTGCACTGCAGAACCAGACTCAGTGCCAGAGATCCAGCTGCCACAGTTTATCCTAGGTAAGCCATTCCCCCCACAACAGTATCCAAATCGGTATACCTGTTTTGGAGGGGAATGGGCACAGGGGAACCTGCACTACCTGCCCTTTCCTCTTCCTTCACCTCACGGTAACCCAATTTCCTGTGCCCTGTTCCTTAGGTGTAATTACCTCCTGGAAGCTACTATCTATAAACTGCTCAGTCTCCCGAATGATCCGGAGGTCATCCAGCTCCTGCTCCCTAACGTGGTCTGTTAGGAGCTGCAACTGGATGCACTTTTTGCAGGTATCGTTGTCAGGGAGACCGGAGGTCTCCCTGACTTCCCACATCCTGCAAGAGGAGCATTCCAACATCCTGCCTGACATATTCTTTAGTCTGAACAAAAAAAAAGAAAACAGAAACTTACCGGAACCTACTCTTGACGAAGCCTGATTGAGCCAAAGCCGTCCCACTCCGACTCAGTCCACTTCAACGATAGCCGCTGTATATGGCGGTCTTTCTTTTAAACCTTGGCGCGCTACGTCACGCGCCTGTGCAGTAGAGCCTCTTTTCCCCGATTAATTAAAGAAAAGAAAAATGATCTTCCCTCCGCGATGCTTCAGTCTTTCACTCTCAGCCGCTTGCTTCGATTATTTCTTCCATACATTTCCCTGTTTTCAATGTATTCTTCCAAGTCCCTGCCTGATAGCCTCATATTTCCCCTTACTCCAATCAAATGCTTTCCTAACTTGTCTGTTCCTATCTGTCTCCAATGCTATGATAAAGGAGATAAAGTTGTTATCACTATCTCCAAAATGCTCTCCCATTGAGAGACCTGACACCTCACCAGGTTCATTTCCCAATACCAGATCAAGTACAGCCTCTCCTCTTGCAGGCTTATCTACATACTGTGTCAAGAAACCTTCTTGAACACACCTAACAAACTCCACCCATTTAAACCCCTCGCTCTCGGGAGATGCCAATTGATATTTGAGAAATTAAAATCTCTCACCACAACAACCCTGTTATTATCACACCTTTTCAGAATCTCTCTCCCTATCTGCTCCTTGATGTCCCTGTTACTATTGGGTGGTCTATAAAAATCTCCCAGTAGACTTATTGACCCCCTTCCTGTTCCTAACTTCCACCCACAGAGACTCCGTAGACAAATCCTCCATGACTTTTTCCTTTTTAGCAGCCGAGACACTATCTCTGATCAACAGTGCCATGCCCCTACCTCCTTTGCCTCCCTTCCTGTCCTTTTTGAAACATCTAAATCCGGGCACTTCAAGTAACTATTCCTGCACCGGAGCCATCCAAGTCTCTGTAATGGCCACAACATCCTAGTTCCGAGTACTGATCAACACCCTAAACTCATCTGCTTTTTTAACTCCTTGGACTAAAATGAACACACCTCAAACCATCAGTCTGAGTGCGTCCCTTATTGATCACCTGCCTATCTTCCCTCTTGCACTATCTCCAAGCTTTTGACATTTGTGAGCTAACTGCCTCTTCTTCCATCTCTTCAGTTTGGTTCCCACCCCCCAGCAATCTCTCCCCAATAGCCTTAGCAAACCTCCTTGCTGGGTTATTGGTCCTCCTGGGATTCAAATGCAACCAGTCCTTTTTGCACAGGCCACTCCTACCTCAAAGAGGTCCCAATGATCCAGAAACTTGAATCCCTGCCCCCTGCACCAATCCCTCAGCCATGCATTTATCCTCCACCTCACTCTATTCCTATACTTATTGTCACGTGGCACAGGCAGTAATCCTGAGATTACTACCTTAGAGGTCCTGCTTCTCAACTTCCTTCCTAACTCCCTGTTGTCTGTTTTCAGGACCTCTTCCCTTTTCCTACCTATGTCCTTGGTACCAATATGTACCACGACCTCTGGCTGTTCTCCCTCCCACTTCAGGATATCTTGGACGCGATCAGAAACATCTCGGACCCTGGCACCTGGGAGGCAAACTGCCATCCGTGTTTCTTTCCTGCGTCCACAGAATCACCTGTGGACCCCCTAACTATAATGTCCCCTATCACTACTGCCAGCCTCTTCCTTTCTCTACCCTTCAGAGCCACAGGGCCGGACTCTGTGCCAGAGGTACAGCCACTGTTGCTTCCGCCAGGTAGGCTGTGCCCCCCCCCCCCCAACAGTACTCAAACAGGAGTACTTATTGTCAAGGAGTATGGCCACAGGGGTGCTCTCTAACCTCTGACTCCTGCCCTTCCCGCTCCTGACTGTTACACATTTATCTGTCTCCCCAGACCCCGGAGTGACTACCTACCTAGAGCTCCTTTCTATCACCTCCATACCCTCCCTGACCAGACGAAGGTCATCGAGCTGCAGCTCCAATTTCCTAACCCGGTCCCTAAGAAGCTGCAGCTCGATGCACCTGGTGCAGATGTGGCCGTCCCGGAAGCTGGGAGAGCTCCCGAATCTCCCACATCTAACGCTGAGCACAGAAAACCGGCCTCACACACATACTTTCTGTCTGTATTCTACAGAGATAACCTACCTCGCCTCAAATCGTGAAAGCCCAAGCCTCCCTCTACACCATCTCCCTCTACTTTGTCACCTGCTCCTCCGCTGATGCCTGCTCTATAACGTTGTCTCCTTTTAAACTCTTCTTGCTGTTTTCACTGACAGACGTCCACACACCTGCACAGTCGTGTCTTGATCAAACTTCTGAAGAAATAACCAAGAAATTTACAAGGATGTTGCCTGGATTGGGGAGCATGCCTTATGAGAATAGGTTGAGTGAACTTGGCCTTTTTTCCTTAGTGGCAAAGAATGAGAGGTGACCTGATAGAGGTGTACAAGGTATTGAGAGGCATGGATCGTGTGGATAGTCAGAGGTTTTTTGCCAGGGCTGAAATAGTTAACACAAGAGGGCACAGTTTTAAGGTGCTTGGAAGGAAATACAGAGGAAACGTCAGGGGTAAGTTTTTTTTACACAGAGTGGTGAGTGCGTGGAATGGGCTGCCAGCGATGATGGTGGAGCCGGATATGATAGGGATTTTTTAAGAGACTCCTGGATTGGTACATGGAGTTTAGAAAAATATAGGGCTAAGGGTAACCCCAGGTAATTTCTAAACTAAGTGCATGTTCAGCATAGCATTGTGGGCTGAAGGGCCTGTATTGTGCTGTAGGGTTTTCTATGTTTCTAAAATACTATTTAGTTAATCAGCCATCTTCTTGTCCTCCGTTATTATTTGTCCTGCCTCAATTTCTAGTGGTCCTATATCCACTCTCATTTCTCTTTTATTTTTAACATAATTGAAAAAACTTTTACTATCTGCTTTGATCTTATTGCTAGCTTGTTTTCATATTTCATTTTTTCCCTTCTAATGATTTTATTTTAGTTCTAGGTTTTTAAAAACTTCCCAATTCTGTATCTTCCCACTAATTGTCGATTTGTTGTATGCCCTTTCTTTAGATTTTACAATAGCTTTGATTCCCCTCGTTAGCCACAGTTGTACTATTTTACCATTTGAGTATTTCTTCATTTTTGGAATACACATGTCCTGCACCTTCCTCATTTTTCCCAGAAATGCACACCATTGATACTCTGCTGACATCCCTGCCAGCAGCTCCTTCCAATTTAGTTTGTGCAACTCCTCTCTCATACCACTGTAATTTCCTTACTCCACTGAAATACAGTACTGCTATGTCAGACTTTACTTTCTCCCTATCAAATTTCAAGTTGAACTCAGTCATAACGTGATCATTGATTCCTCAGGGTTCTTTTACCTTAATCTCCCTAATTGCCTCTAGTTCATTGCATAACAGCCAATCCAGTACAGCCGATCCAGTACAGCCGATCCAGTATAGGCTCAATGACAACCTCTTCTAAAAAGTCATCTCTTATGCATTCAACAAACTCACTCTTTTGACATCACAACAAACCTGATTTTCCCAACAGACCTGCGTGTTAAAATGTCCTATGACATTGCCTTTTAGGGATGAATTGTACAAAAGGGATGGGTTGCACCTTAATAGACAGGGGACCAGCATTCTGGCAGACAGGTTTGCCACTGCAACGCGGATGTGTTTAAACTAAGTAGTGAGGGGGAGGGGATGAAATGGAAATATAAGGATGGAGTTAAAGGGAAAGTGAAAATAAGTAAAAAGGACAACAGAATCAATGGAGTAGAAAGCTCAAGAAGAGATCATACAGTATGGCCAAGTGAAATAGGAATTGATATGAAAGGAAAGGGGAGTAAAGAATTAAAAGTATTATATATGAATGCACGAAGTATAAGGAATAAAGTAGATGAGCTTGAGACACAGTTGGAAATTGGCATGTACGATGTTGTGGGAATACCAGAGACATGGCTTCAATTGGACAGGGCCTGAGAAATGAATATTCAAGGTATACATCTTATCGAAAGTACAGACTGACTGGAAGAGGGGGTGGGGTGGCTCTCTGGGTGAGGAATGATATTCAGTCCCTTGCAAGGGGGGACATAGAATCAGAGGATGTAGAGTCAGTATGGATAGAACTGAGAAATTCTAAGGGTAGAAAGACCCTAATGGGAGTTATCTACAGGCCCCCAAACATCAGTCTGGATGTAGGGTGTAAGTTGAATGAAGAGTTAAAATTGGCATGTCGCAAAGGTAATGTCATGGGGGATTTCAACATGCAGGTAGACTGGGAGAATCAGGATGGTACTGGACCCCAAGAAAGGGAGTTTGTGGAGTGCCTCCGAGATGGATTCTTAGAACAGCTTGTACTGGAGCCTACCAGGGAGAAGGCAATTCTAGATTTAGTGTTGTGCAATGAACCGGATTTGATCAGGGACCTCGAGGTAAAGGAACCAATAGGAGGTAGTGACCATAATATGATATGTTTTAACCTACAATTTGAGAAGGAGAAGGGAAAATCAGATGTGTCAGTATTACAGTTGAACAAAGGGAACTATGGAGCTATGAGGGAGGAGCTGGCCAAAGTTCAATGGAACAATACCCTAGCAGGGAAGACAGTGGAACAACAATGGCAGGTATTTCTGGGAATAATGCAGAAGGTGCAGGATCAGTTCATTCCAAAGAGGAAGAAAGATCCTAAGGGGAGAAAGGGGTGGCCTTGGCTGATGAGGGAAGTAAAGGGCAGTATAAAAATAAAAGAGAAGTATAACATAGCAAAGATGAGTGGGAAACCGGAGGACTGGGAAGCTTTTAAAGAGCAACAGAAGATAACAAAAAAGGAAATATGCCAAGAAAAAATGAGGTACAAAGGTAAACTAGCCAAGAATATAAAGGAGTATGGTAAAAGCTTCTTTAGGTATGTGAATAGAAAAAAAATAGTTAAGACCATAATTGGGCCATTGAAGACAGAAACTGGTGAATTTATTATGGGGAACAAGGAAATGGCAGATGAGTTGAACAGGTACTTTGGATCTGTCTTCACTAGGGAAGACACAAACAATCTCCCAGATGTAATAGTGGCCAAAGGAACTAGGGTAAAGAATGAACTGAAGGAAATTTATATTAGGCAAGAAACGGTGTTGGATAGACTGTTGAGTCTGAAGGCTGATAAGTTCCCGGGACCTGATGGTCTGCATCCCAGGGTACTTAAAGAGGTGGCTCTAGAAATCGTGGACTCATTGGTAATCATTTTCCAATGTTCTATAGATTCAGGAACAGTTCCTGCTGATTGGAGGGTGGCTAATGTTGTCCCACTTTTCAAGAAAGGAGGGAGAGAGAAAACAGGGAATTATAGACCGGTTAGCCTGACGTCAGTGGTAGGAAAGATGCTGGAGTCAATTATAAAAGAGGAAATTACGACACACTTGGATAGCCGTAGAAGGATCAGCCCGAGTCAGCATGGATTTATGAAGGGAAAATCATGCTTGACTAATCTTCTGGAGTTTTTTGAGGATGTAACTATGAAAATGGACAAGGGAGAGCCAGTGGATGTAGTGTACCTGGACCCAGAAAGCTTTAGATAAAGTTCCACAAAGGAGATTAGTGGGCAAAATTAGGGCACATAGTATTGGGGGAAAAGTACTGACATGGATTGAAAATTGGCTGGCTGACAGGAAACAAAGTGTAGCGATTAACGGGTCCCTTTCGGAATGGCAGGCTGTGACCACTGGGGTACCGTAAGGTTCAGTGCTGGGACCGCAGCTGTTTACAATATACATTAATGATTTAGATGAAGGAATTAAAAGTAACATTAGCAAATTTGCTGATGACACAAAGCTGGGTGGCAGTGTGAAATGTCAGGAGGATGTTATGAGAATGCAGGATGATTTGGACTGGTTGGGTGAGTGGGCAAATGGCAGATGCAGTTTAATGTGGATAAATGTGAGGTTATCCACTTTGGTGGCAAGAACAGGAAGGCAGATTACTATCTAAATAGAGTCAAGTTAGGAAAAGGGGAAGCACAATGAGATCTAGGTGATCTTGTACATCAGTCAATGAAAGCAAGCATGCAGGTACAGGAGGCAGTGAAGAAAGCTAATGGCATGCTGGCCTTTATAACAAGAGGAATTGAGTATAGGAGTAAAGAGGTCCTTCTGCAGCTGTACAGGGCCCTGGTGAGACCCCACCTGGAGTATTGTGTGCAGTTTTGGTCTCCAAATTTGAGGAAGGACATTCTTGCTATTGAGGGAGTGCAGCGTAGGTTCACAAAGTTAATTCCCGGAATGGCAGAACTGTCATATATTGAAAGTTTGGAGCGACTGGGCTTGTATACACTGGAATTTAGAAGGATGAGATTAACATATAAGATTATTAAGGGATTAGACACACTGGAGGCAGGAAGCTCCCGCTGATGGGTGAGTCCAGAACTAGAGGCCACAGTTTAAGAATAAGGGGTAGGCCATCTAGAACAGAGATGCGGAAAAACTTTTTCACCCAGAGAGTGGTGGATATGTGGAGTGCTCTGCCCCAGAAGGCAGTGGAGGCCAAGTCTCTGGATGCATTCAAGAGAGAGTTAGATAGAGCTCTTATAGATAGCGGGGTCAAGGGATATGGGGAGAGGGCAGGAACAGGGTACTGGTTGTGTATGGTCAGCCATGATTACAGTGAATGGTGGTTCTGGCTAGAAGGGGCGAATGGCCTACTCCTGCACCTACTGTCTATTGTCTATTTTGACACACCTTTTCCATTTGCTGTCTAATCTGTGGTCCACCTCCCAGCCACTATTGGGAGGCCTGTTCTGTAATTAACTACCATCAACGTCCTTTTACCCTTGCAGTTTCTTAACGCAACCCACAAGGATTCAACATCTTCCGATCCCATGTCACATCTTTCTACCGATTTGATGCCATTCTTTACCAGTAGAGCCACACCATCCCCTCTGCCTATCTTCTTATCCCTCCAATATAATGTGTAACCTTGGACATTCAGCTCCTAACTACAACCATCCTTCAGTCACGATTCAGTGATGGCCATAACATCATACCTGGCACTCTGTAATAGTGCAACAAGATCATTCACCTTATTTCTTATACTACGCGCATTTAGATACAACTCCTTTAGTACTGTATTTGCCATCCTTTCTGATTTTGCATCCCTGATGATTTGATGCTCAGCCTGTTGGATGCAACTAAGTCTGATCACCTAACTGCCCTTCCTGACAGTCTGACTGTATGCTATCTTTACTTATTTACCATCTGTCCTATCTTGAGTCCGTTAACTCCGGTTCCCACCCCCCTGCATAATTATTTTAAACCATCCCCAACAGCTCTAACAAACCGGCCCATTAGAATATTGGACCCCTCGGGTTCAGGTGCAATGCATCACTTTTGAAGAGGTCATACCTCCCCCACATGAGATCCCAATTATCCAAGAACCTGAAGTCCTGCCCCCTGCACCAGCTTCTTAGCCATGCATTAATGACAATAAAGGAAGACATTAGAAGAGCCTTCCTGAAGATAAGTCCAAGGAAGGCAACGGGTCCAGATGGCATCCCGGGGCGGGTTCTCCGGGCCTGTGCAAGCGAGCTAGCTGGAGTGTTTGCTGACATCTTCAACTCCTCCCTGCTTCAGTCTAAGATCCCCTCATGTTTTAAGAAGGCAACGATAATCACGGTGCCGAAGAAAAGCAAGGTGGCATGCCTGAATGACTACCGACCTGTGGCTCTAACATCAATTGCTATGAAGTACTTCCAGCAATTGGTTATAGCACACATCAACCATAACCTACCGGTCAACCTTGACGCTTTGCAATCTGCCTACCTGAGCAACAGGTCAACGGCAGATGCCATCTCTCTGGTACTACATTCCTCCTTAGAACACCTGGAGAATAAAGACACATATGTAAGGCTCCTTTTCATCGACTACAGCTCTGCCTTTAATACCATCATTCCAAATAAACTGATTCCTAACCTCCAGAATCTGGGTCTTAGCACTCAGTTCTGCAGCTGGATCTTCAACTTCCTCACAGACAGGACCCAGGCTGTAAAAATAGGGGACAAGCTCTCCTCTACAATCACTCTGAACACTGGTGCCCCACAAGGCTGTGTACTCAGCCCCCTGCTGTACTCACTGTACACCCATGATTGTGTAGCCAAGTTTCCATCAAACTCAACATGTAAGTTTGCTGATGACACCACAATTGTAGGCCGTATCTTGGGTAATGATGAGTCTGAGTATAGAGAGGAAATTAAGAACCTGGTGGCATGGTACCTATCCCTCAACGTCTGCAAGATGAAGGAATTGGTTGTTGACTTCAGAAGGAGTAGCGGACCGCACAAACCCATCTACATCGGTGGTGCGCATGTGGAACAGGTCAAAAGCTTTAAGTTCCGCGGTGTGAATATCACAAATGACCTGACTTGGTCTAACCAAGCAGAGTCCACTGCCAGGAAGGCCCACCAGTTCCTTTACTTCCTGAGAAAGCCAAAGAAATTTTGCCTGTCCCCTAAAACCCTCACTAATTTTTATAGGTGCACCGTAGAAAGCATTCTTCTAGGGTGCATCACAACCTGGTATGGAAGTTATCCTGTCCAAGACTGGAAGAAGCTGCAGAAGATCGTGAACATAACCTAGCACATCACACAAACCAATCTTCCATCCTGGGACTCCCTTTACACCACATGCTGTCGGAGCAGTGCTGCCAGGATAATCAAGGATAAGTCCCACCCAGCCAACACACTTTTTGTCCCACTTCCCTCCGGGAGAAGGTTCAGGAGCATGAAGATTCGTATGGCCAGATTTGGGAACAGCTTCTTTCCAACTGTGATAAGACTGCTGAACAGATCCTGACCCAGATCTGGGCCGTACCTTCCAAATATCCGGACCTAACTTGCACTACCTTACTTTCCCTTTTCTATTTATGATTTATAATTTAAATTTTTATTATATTTACTTCGATTTGTACTTCAGGTACTTCAGGGAGCACGAAGTGCAGAAACAAATATCACTGTGATGATTGTACGCTCTAGTATCAATTGTATGGTGACAATAAAGTATTAGTAAGTATTAGTAAGTGATCTGCTAAATCATCCTGTTTCTATCCTCACTGGCACATGGCACAGACAGTAATCCTGAAATTACTACCCGAGAGGTTCTGCTTCTCAGTTTTCTATCTAGCTCTCTAAATTCTCTTTTTAGGACCACATTGCTTTTCCTTCCTTTGTCATTGGTACCAATATGTGCAAAGACAGCTGGCTGCTCCCCCTTCCTCTCCAAAATGCTGTGTTTGTGATCTGAGACGTCCCTGACCCTGGCACCTGGGAGGCAACATCCAGGTGTCCAGTTCACATCCACAGAATCTCCTGACTATTCCCTTCACTATCTCTATCACTACCGCTCCTATCTGCTCTCTCTTTCCCTTCTGCACCACGGACCTTCTGCTCTATGCCTGTAACCTGGCATTCTCTCGGGAGGTCATCCCCCACAGAAGAATCCAAAGTGGTATACTTGTTTTTGAGGGGAATGGCCACAGGGGTGCTCTGCTCTATCTGCCTATTTCCATTTCTCCTGACAGTCATCCAGCTACTCGCCTCCTGTAACTTTGGGGTGACTACTTCCCTGTAGCTTTGATTAATTATCTCCTCACTTTCCTGTACAAGCTGAAGGTCATCCAGTTGCTGCTCCAGATCCCTACAACGGTCTTCAAGGAGCTGCAGCCGGATGCACTTCACGCAGATGTAGTTCCCCAGGAGACTCTGGGTCTCACTGTTCTCCAATATCCAGCATGAAGAGCACACCACAGCCATTTAAATGGTATGGTATGAGAGTAAAAAAAAACAAAAAGGAAACCTTAACAGAAGCTTTACACAGAACCGACACCTCTTTTAAGTCAAAGCCTGTTGCTTCTAGTCTCTCCATTGGTCTACTCCCAATGATGTCTGCTCAGCTTATCCCTTCTGTACTTTTGTTTAGTCCATAGAGCTCTGTTGATGCTGCTGATAAACCCTAGTGAAAGGAATGGGATAGGGTAGGTGTCCAGTGGAACACTTCGTATGTTGTGCTATTAGTTTCAAAGTAAATATGGAAAAAGATATGTCTGGTCCATAGGTTGAGATTCTAAATTGGAGAAAGGCCAAAGTTAATGGCATTGGAAAGTATCTGGCAAGAATGGATTGGGACAGGCTGCTTTCTGACAAAGGTGTACTTGATAATTGGGAGGACTTGAAAAGTCAAATTTTGAGAGTACAAAGTTTGCATGTGCCTATCAGAATAGAAGGTAAATATAACAGGTTTGTGGAATCTTGGTTTTCAAGAGATGTTGAGGCCCTGTATAAGAGTAAAAAAGGAGATGTGTAACAGGTATAAGCAGTAGGAATAAATGAGGTACTTAAGGAGTATGAGATCTGTAAGAGAAGACCTAAGAAAGAAATCAGGAGGGCTGAAAGCAGGCATGAGGTCACCTAAGCAGATGAGGTGAAGGAAAATCATAAGGAATTGGAAAATTGCGAATTTCATTCCACTCTTCAAGAAGGGAGAAAGGTGGAAGGAAACTATAGGCTAATTAGTCTGACCTCAGTGGTTGGAAAGATGTTGGAGTCAAATATTAAGGATGAGGTCTCAGGGTACTTTAAGGCACATGATAAAATAGGCCATAGTCAGCATGGTTTACTCAAAGGAAAGTCTTGCCTGACAAATCTGTTGGAATTCTTTTGAAGAAATAACAAGCAGGATAGACAAATAAGAATTGGTTGATGTTGTATACTTGGATTTTCAGAAGGTCTTTGACAAGGTGCCACACATGGGGCTGCTTAACAAGCTATGAGCCCAGGGTATAACAGGAAAGATTCTAGCATGGAAAAAGCAGTGGCTGATTGGCAGGAGGCAAAGAGTGGGAATAAAGGGAGCCTTTTCCGGTTGGCTGCTGGTGACTAGTGGTGCTCCACAGGGGGTCAGTGTTGGACATGATACTTTTTATGTTATATGTAAGTTATTTGGATGATAGAATTGCTGGGTTTGTTCCAAAGCTTGCAGGAGTTAGGAAGAGAGATGGAGGGGCAGGTAATTTTGAGAAAGTAGAGAGGCTACAGAATGACTTGGACAGAAGAGAAGAATGGGCAAAGAAATGGTAAATGAAATATAGTGCTGAGAAGTGTATGGTCATGCACTTTGGTCAAAGAAATAAAGGGTTGACTACTTTTTAAAATGAAGAATAAAATACAAAAAAATTGAGATTCAAAGGGACTTGGGTCGTACTGCAGGATTCCCCAAAGGTTAATTTGCAAGTTGAGTGTGTGGTGAGGAAAGCAAATACAATGTTAGCATTCATTCCAAGAGAATTAAAATATAAAAGAAAGGATGCAATGTTAAGAATTTATAAAGCACTGGTGAGGCCTCAAAGAGTATTGTGCACAGTTTTGGGACCCTTACCTTAGAAAGGATGTGCTGAAAGGAAGTTCATGGAAATGATTCCAGGACTGACCAGCTTGAAGTGTTTGTTGGCTCTGGGCCTGTATTCACTGGAGTTCAGAAAAATGAGGGATGACACTGAAATCTATCAAATGGTGAAAGGCCTTGATACAGTGAATGTAGAGAAAATGTTTTCTATGGCAGGAGAGTTTAAGACCAGAGGACACAGCCTCAGAACAGAGGAGTGTCCTTTTAGAACAGAGATGAGGAGCAATTTCTTTAGCCAGAAAGTGGTGAATCTGTGGAATTTTTTTGCTAAAGACATCTGTGAAGGCCAAGTGTTTATGAAAGGCAGAGGTTGATAGATTCTTGATTGGTCAGGGAATGAGGTACATGGGGAGAAGGCAAGAGATTGGGGCTGAAAGGAAAATAGTATCAGCCATGATGAAATGGTGGAGCAGACTCAAGCCTCTTAAAAGACCATATCATATCCACCTCCACCATTGTTGCCAGCAGCCCATTCCACACACTCACCAGTCTAAGTAAAAAACTTACCCCTGACATCTCCTCTGTACTTACTCCCCAGCACCTTAAACCTGTATCCTCTTGTGGCAACCATTTCAGCCCTGGGAAAAAGCCTCTGACTATCCACACAATCAATGCCTCTCATCATCTTGTACACCTCTATCAGATCACCTCTCATCTTCCTTCACTCCAAGGAGAAAAGGCCAAGTTCACTGAACCTATTCCCATAAGACATGCTCCCCAATCCAAGCAACATCCTTGTAAATCTCCTCTGCACCCTTTCTATGGTTTCCACATCCTTCTGTTACACAGGGACAACAGAGGAGAACCCTAGTGCAGGACCCTGGCACATCAACTCAGTTGGGGAGGCTGGAGTAGACCTGAACATAGAGCAGGAAACCAGAGGGATCTTGACAAGGAGACAGGATTCATAGGGACTTTCTAGAAACTTGAGCAGAACTTAGAATTAACAGTTCTAATCAGATCAGGGAACAAAGTATCACACGAGAATTGACCAATGAACTGGCAACCTGTGATAGAGTTGTCCTCGTATTTATTTCCCAGTATTTGATGAAAGCCAGGTGTAAGGTTATTGGGTAACTAGCAGCAATTGACTGAAATTGGGGCATGATCAGGGAGAAAGAAGTGTTAAAGGGGAATGGTCAACTGGAACCATGACACCTTCCTGTAGTGAGGCGACCAAAACTGAGCACAGTATTCCAAGTAGGGTATGACCAGGGTCCTATATACCTGCAACATTACCTCTCGGCTCCTAAATTCAATTCTACGATTGATGAAGGCCAATACATTGTCTGTCTTCTTAACCACAGAGTCAACTCGCGCAGCTGCTTTGAATATCCTATGGACTTGGACCCCAAGATCCCTCTGATCCTCCACACTGCCAAGAGTCTTAGCATTAATACTATATTCTGCCATCATATTTGACCTACCAAAATGAACCACTTCACACTTAACTGGGTTGAACTCCATCTGCCACTTCTCAGCCCAGTTTTGCATCCTATCAGTGTCTCACTCTAACCTCTGATGGCCCTCCACACCATCCACAACACCTCCAACCTTTGTGTCATTGGCAAACTTACTAACCCATCCCTCCACTTCCTTATCCATTTATAAAAATCATTTATAAAAATCACGAAGAGTAAGCATCCCAGAACAGATCCCTGAGGCACTCCACTGGTGACTGACCTCCATGCAGAATATGACGCATCTACAACCACTTTTTGCCTTCCATTGCAAGCCAGTTCTGGATCCACAAAGCAATGTCCTCTTGGATCCCATGCCTCCTTACTTTCTCAATAAGCCTTGCATGGGGTACCTTATCAAATGCCTTGCTGAAATCCATATACTCTACATCTACTGCTCTTCCTTCAGCAATGTGTTCAGTCACATCCTCAAAAAATTCAATCAGGTTCGTAAGGCATGACCTGCCTTTCACAAAGCCAAGCTGACGACTCCTAATCATATTACACCTCTCCAAATGTTCATAAAGCCTGCCTCTCAGGATCTTCTCCATCAACTTACCAACCACTGAGGTGAGACTCACTGGTCTATAATTTCCTGGGCTATCTCTACTCCCTTTCTTAAAATAAAGGAACAACATCCGCAACCCTCCAATCCTCAAGAACCTCTCTCGTCCCCATTGATGATGCAAAGATCATCGCCAGAGGCTCAGCAATCTCCTCCCTTGCCTCCCACAGTAGTTTGGGGTGCATTTCATCTGGTCCCAGTGACTTATCCAACTTGATGCTTTCCAAAAGCTCCAGCACATCCTCTTTCTTAATATCTACATGCTCAAGCTTTTCAGTCTGCTGCAAGTCATCACTACAATCTCCAAGATCCTTTTCCATAGTGAATACTGAAGTATTCACTAAGTACCTCTGCTATTTCGTCCAGTTCCATACACACTTTCCCACTGTCACACTTGATAGATCCTATCTTTCATGTCTTATCCTCTTGCTCTTTACATATTTGTAGAATGCCTTGGGGTCTTCCTTAATCCTGCCCACCAAGGCCTTCTCATGGCCCATTCTGGCTCTCCTAATTTCCTTCTCAAGTTCCTTCCTATTAGCTTATCCTATTAGGATGATGGTGTTCAAAAGAGAAAATGTGAAGTGCTTGAGTTTTTCAGAATCAATTCATTTACCTTTAAACATCATCAGCTTTTTAACTCCAGATTGTATTAACCACATTCCAAGTTGACAAAGATTTAAGCACACATTATCTGAATTATTTGATAGAGAAGTGAAACCACCATCTTAATAGTGCCTCCGAAATTACATGTCTCTTTGTATTTGAGTCAATGAGCAACACAGATGGCCCAAGACTGCTGGTGTACTGAGGTCAACAAATGGGGCAACACAATACATGAAATTATAGACCAGTGAGTCTTACTTCAGTGGTGGGGAAAGTTGTTGAAGATCCTGACAGGCAGCATTTATGAGTATTTGGAGAGACATAATCTGATCTGGGATAGTCAGCATGGCTTTGTCAAGGGAAGGTCATGCCTTATGAGCCTGACTGAATTATCTGAGGATGTAACAAAACACATTGATGAAGGTAGTGCAGGGGATTTAGTGTATATGGATTTCAGTAAGGCATTCGATAAGGTTTTCCATGCAAGGCTCATTCAGAAATTAAGGAGGCACAGGATCGAAGTAGACCTTACTTTGTGATCCAGAGTTGGCTTGCCCTCAGAAGGCAAAGGGTCATTGTGGATGGTTTTTATTCTGCATAGAGAACAGTACCCAGTGATGTTCTGCAGGGATCTGTTCTGGGACCTCTTCCCTTTGTGATTTTAACAAATGAGCTGGATGAGGGAAGTAGAAGGGTGGGTTAGTAAGTTTGCTGATGAAACAAAAGTTGGGGTGTTGTGGATAGGGTTGTCAGAGGTTACAGTGGGACATGGATAGGATGCAAAACTGGGCTGAGAAGTGGCAGATGGAGTTCAACCCAGATAAGTGTGAAGTGGTTCATTTCAGTAGGTCAAATTTGAAGACAGAACATAATGTTATTGGTAATACTCCTGGCAGTGTGGAGGATCAGCGTGATCTTGGGGTCCACATCCACAGGCCAATCAAAACTGGTTGACAGTGTTGTTAAGGTGTATGGTGAGATGGCCTTCATCAAGCATGGGATTGAGTTCAAGAGTCATGAGGTAATGTTAAATTTATACAAGATATTAGTTAGACCCCACTTGGAGTACTATGCTCAGTTCTGGGCACCTCATTACAGGAAGGATGTGGATACTATAGAGAGAGTGCAGGGGAGATTTACAAGGATGTTGCCTGGATTGGAGAGCATAAAAACATGCAAGCATGCCTTACCAGAACAGGTTGAGTGAACTTGACCTTTTCTCTTTGGAGTGACAGAGAATGAGAGGTAACCTGATAAGAGGCATTGATTGTGTGGATGGCCGAGGCTTTTTTCCCCATGGCTGAAATGGCTAACACGAGGAGGCATAGTTTTAAGGTGCTTGGAAGTAGGTACAAGGGGGATGCCAGAGGCAAGATTTTCCACAGAGCGGTGAGTGCATGGAATGGACTGCCAGCAACAGTGGTAGAGGCAGATACGATAGGGTATTTTAAGAGACTCTTAGATAGGTACATGGAGCTTAGGAAAATAGAGGGCTATGTGGTAGGGAAATTCTAGACAGTTTCTAGAGTAGCTTGCATGGTCAGCACAACATTGTTGGCTGAAGGGCCTGTAATGTGCTGTAGAGTTCTATGCTGTATGTTCTAATCCACTGCCTTGTACAAGGCAGCTACAGCACTTTAGTCCAACACTACAGTATGAAAGCAATGATGCATTTACATCCTATGCCCTATCAACAAATGCCAGAGGATGCCTGCAAAGTAGATTGTTCAGGTAGTAAGCAGCAATGAACTCCACTCATTCACTCCAGACACACGAGATCTGACCTTTGGTAAGAGCTGGCTCCCGGGGAAACCATGCTTCCTATACCTAATAAAGTGATAACTGAGTGTATGTTTATGGCCTTCTGCTTCTGTAGCTCATACAGTTCAAGCTTTGAGACTGTACTTTTTCACACCATTGTTGTAATGTGTGGCTATTTGATTTACTGTCACCTTCCAGTCAGCTTGACCAGTCTGGTCAATCTCCTTTGATCTCTCTCATTAACATGGTGTTTTCACCCACAGAGCTGCCGCTCACTGGATGTTTTGTTTTTCGCACCATTCTCTGTATTCTCTAGAGACTGTTGGGTATGAAAACCCCAAGAGATTAAGAGTTTCTGAGATACTCAATCCACCCTGTCTGGCACCAACAATTATTCCACAGTCAAAATCATTTAGATTGATATTGATATTGAATTGTCTAAGGTGTGGGAAACAAGTAAGGAAGTTATGGAACCTATGACAATTAAAGAGGTGGAGGTACTGGCGCTTTTAAGAAATTTAAAAGTGGATAAATCTCTGGGTCCTGACAGGATATTCCCCAGGACCTTGAGGGAAGTTTGTGTAGAAATAGCAGGAGCTCTGACGGAGATCTTTAATATGTCATTAGAAACGGGGATTGTGCCGGAGGATTGGCATATTGCTCATGTGGTTCCATTGTTTAAAAAGGGTTCTAGAAGGAAGCCTAGCAATTATAGACCTATCAGTTTGACATCAGTGGTGGGTAAATTAATGGAAAGTATTCTTAGAGATAGTATTTATAATTATCTAGATAGACGGGATCTGATTAGAAGTAGCCAGCATGGATTTGTGCGTGGAAGGTCATGTTTGACAAACCTTATTGAATTTTTTGAAGAAGTTACGAGGAATGTTGATGAGGGTAAGGCAGTGGATGTAGTCTATATGGACTTCAGCAAAGCCTTTGACAAAGTTCCACATGGAAGGTTAGTTAAGAAGGTTCAGTCGTTAGGTATTAATGCTGGAGTAATAAAATGGATTCAACAGTGGCTAGATGGGAGATGCCAGAGAGTAGTGGTGGATAATTGTTTATCGGGATGGAGGCTGGTGACTAGCGGGGTGCCTCAGGGATCTGTTTTGGGCCCAATGTTGTTTGTAATATACATAAATGATCTGGATGATGGGGTGGTAAATTGGATTAGTAAGTATGCCGATGATACTAAGGTAGGAGATGTTGTGGATAATGAGGTGGATTTTCAAAGCTTGCAGGGAGATTTATGCCGGTTAGAAGAATGGGCTGAATGTTGGCAGATGGAGTTTAATGCTGAGAAGTGTGAGGTTCTACATTTTGGCAGGAATAATCCAAATAGAACATACAGAGTAAATGGTAGGGCATTGAGGAATGCAGAGGAACAGAGAGATCTAGGAATAACTGTGCATAGTTCCCTGAAAGTGGAGTATCATGTAGATAGGGTGGTGAAGAGGGCTTTTGGAATGCTGGCCTTTATAAATCAAAGCATTGAGTACAGAAGTTGGGATGTAATGCTAAAGTTGTACAAGGCATTGGTAAGGCCAAATTTGGAATATTGTGTGCAGTTCTGGTCACCGAATTATAGGAAAGATATCAATAAATTAGAGAGAGTGCAGAGACGATTTACTAGGATGTTACCTGGGTTTCAGCAATTAAGTTACAGAGAAAGGTTGAACAAGTTAGGTCTCTATTCATTGGAGCGTAGAAGGTTGAGGGGGGATTTGATCGAGGTATTTAAAATTTTGAGAGGGATAGATAGAGTTGACGTGAACAGGCTGTTTCCATTGAGAATAGGGGAGATTCAAACTAGAGGACATGATTTGAGAGTTAGGGGGCAGAAGTTTAAGGGAAACACGAGGGGGTATTTCTTTACTCAAAGAGTGATAGCTGTGTGGAATGAGCTTCCTGTAGAAGTAGTAGAGGCCAGTTCAGTTGTGTCATTTAAGGTAAAATTGGATAGATATATGGACAGGAAAGGAGTGAAGGGTTATGGGCTGAGTGCGGGTAGGTGGGACTAGGTGAGATTAAGGGTTCGGCACGGACTAGGAGGGCCAAGATGGCCTGTTTCCGTGCTGTGATTGTTATTATATTATATGAATTTCTTCCCCATTCTGATGTTTGGTCTGAACAACTGAACCTCTTGACCATGTCTACATGGTTTTATGCTTTGAGTTGCTGCTACATGATTAGCTAATTAGATATTTGCTTAATAAGGTATACAAGTGTACCTAATAAAGTGGAAACAGTGTAGGTTGAATAGTTCAAAGTTTAAAGTACATTTCCAAAGTATGTATACATTAAAACCTTGAGATTTGTCTCCTTATAGGCAGCCACAAAACAAGAAACCCAAAGGAACCAATTAAAAAAAAACAATACCCAATATGTAGTGAGAAAGAAAACAAATTGTGCTAACAATAAAAGCAAGCAAATTGCATTTAGAATAAAAGTGAATCCTTAGACATGAAACCTGGAGCAGCCCACAGCCTCAGTTCATCACACAGTGGAGCAAACATTGAAACCCACAGCCTCAGTACAGTGAGGAGTGGAGTAAATGTAATGGACCAGTGAGTAGAATCGGCCTGAGCCGAGCCTCTGGTGCCAATACCCTCCATTTTCAATCCATCTGGACCTACATTTAAATTATCCAAACATCAGGTCATTCCTCACCAAGACTCAGGCCCTGTCACATCGATACATTCGGGACCTGGACTCCACTGCCACGTTTTGGCCCGTACCCAACCTTTCCAAATCGGCCCAGCAATCAACCTCTCTTGGTTTAGGTGGATGGGGTCTGACAAATTTGTCCTGTATTTTAGCTCCACTCCATGGGGAAGGTTGATATAATGTGATTGGACAAAGTGTTGGAGTGAAAGCAGAGTCTTGCATAGCACCCATCTACACTGATAAAGGGTCTTAGCCCAAAAGATCAGCTGGCCATTTCCCTCTATAGACGCTGCCTGTCCTGCTGAATTCCTCTGGCACTGTGTGCGCTTTGCTCCAGATTTTTCACATCAGCTGTTTCTCCTGTCTCTAACAAGACAGGTCTGTTGTGGAACCATTGATTGAGTTCACATCTAGCATGTGGCTATTTTGCAAGTGGAGGAGAAATGTAAATTTCTTCACGCAGCCAAATTTGTGAAGGATTCTTTACAGTCTCTCTTCACAAAATGTTATGTACAGGGTTTGGTGCACAGTGAAGATCAAGTCCACTGGGCTGCTGGGCAAACAGACCATTTTACAGAACATTTCTTCATGGTGCTGGGAGAAGGCAGGAAGTAGGACACTGGTGATCATTTTTCCTTGTCTAGACACCATGAGCTGCCCTGATTAGCACAACTCTAAACCAGCCCCAAATACAGGTGAGATTGATGAGGTGGCAGGGCTTTTTTTAAACTAAGTAGAACTTCTCATCAGGTCAAAAATTTGGGATGTTTGGGATGCAATTTGGGATGTTGAGTCAGTATATAGTGATGAAAATGGGTTGGCACCTCTACAATCATAAGACAGTTACTTTGTAAGTGCATTCCTTCTAAATATAGATATCCTGGGTATGTAGTGCATGAATTTTACCCCCTCATTTAATTTTCTCAAATAATACAAAAGTTTCCACCCTACCATTGAGCACATCTTAAAGCTGCACTGTCGTAGCAAAGCAGCATCCGATATCAAGGACCCTGATGATCCAGGCCATGCTCTCTCCTCACTGCTGCCTTCAGGAGGGAGGTACAAGTTCCCACAACAGCAGGTTCAACAACACTTATTACCCCTGAACCAGTGTGGGTAATTTCCCTCACCACAACACTGAACTGATCCCACAACCAATGGAGTCATCTTCAAGAACACTCAATTTTTTAAAATTTATTAGTAGTTTTTCTTTTTTTATCTGCACTTTTTATTATCTTTTACAAATTGGTAGTTTTCTTGTCTTTGTGTAGTTTTCATTGATTCTATTGTATTTCTTAGTATCTACTGAGTATGCCCACAAGAAAATGAATCTCAGAATAGTGTAATGGTAATGAATTTATCTTTAAATTCTCTAAATTAAAATAGCCACCATGTTGATGCCCATCTCCATAAGACATAGGAGCAGAATTAGGCCATTCAGCCCATCAAATCCACTCCACCATTTCATTCAGATCCCATTCAACCCCATATATTTGCCCTCTCACCATATCCTTTGATGCCCCAACCAATCAAGAATCTATCAACTTCCACTTTAAATATACGCACAGACTTGACCTCCACGTGTGACAGAGCATTCCACAGATTCACCACTCTTTCGCTAAAAAAAAACCTGTTGTTTGAAAAGGACACCACTTAATTTTGAGGCTACACCCTCTAGTTCTGGATACCCCCACCAGAGGAACCATCCTCTCCACATCCACTTTATCTAATCCTTCCAACATTCATTAAGTTTCAATGAGTTGCCCCCCCACCCCCACAGGCACTCATCATATGCTAACCCCTTCATTTCCAGAATCATCCTCGTGAACCTCCTCTGGACTGCCTCCAATGATAATACATCCTTTCTGAGATAAAGGGCCCCAAAACTGTTGACAATATGCCAGGTGCGGCTTGACTAATGTCTTATAAAGGCTCAGCATTATCTCTTTTATATTCTATTTGCCTTGAAATAAATGCAAACATTGCATTTGCCTTTTTTACCACATACTCCACCTGTGAATTAATCTTCTGAGAGTCTTACACAAGGATTCCCAAGTCCCTTTGCACCTCTGATGTTTGAATTTTCTCCTCATTTAGTTAAGAGTCTGCACTATTGTTCCTTTTAACAAAGTGCATTATATTCATATCCACAAAATGCAATACTGTGGCGACCCACTTCCCAGTGCACTCGAACCGGCTCACAAAGTGGCGCGCGCCGGCATAGAGGCCGGTTCCAAAGAGGGCACCAAGTCTGCTTCACCAGCAAGAGGAAAAGCCCGCGCATGGGGGACGGGACTGGGAATACAGTATTCCTGCCCGGGGAGGGCGGGATCAGGAAGGCTTTAAAGCGAGGCCACGGAATTTGAATAAATCTCTTTTGCAACTGCAGCTCACCGACTCCGTGTCGTAATTGCAGCGCTGCGTGTAGCACACCGCTACAATACTGTATTTCATCTGCCACTTTTTTGCCCATTCTTCCAATTTGTCCAAGTCCTGCTAGAATCGCATTGCTTCCTCAGCACTACCTAACCCTCCCCCTATCTTCACATCACCTGCAAACTTTGCCACAAAGCCATCAATTCCACCATTTAAATCATTGACAAACAATGTGAAAGTAGCAGTCCCAATACTGACCCCTGAGGAACACCACCAGTCACTGGCAGCCAACCAGAAAAAGCCCATTAATTCCCATTCACTGCCTCCTGCCTGTCAACCATTCCTCTATCCATGCCAGTATCTTTCCTCTAAGACCACAGGATTTTATCTTAAGTAGCCTTCTGAGAGGCACCTTACCAAATGCCTTTTGAAAATCTAAATAAATGATAGCCACTGCCTTTCCTTTGTCCACCATGCTTGTTACTTCTTCAAAGAATTCCCACAGATTTATCAGGCAAGATTTCTCTTTACAAAAGCCATGCTGACTTTGACTTATTTATCATTAATCTCCAAGTACCCCAAAACCTCTTCCTCAATAATAGATTCCAATATCTTCCCAACCACTGAGGTCAGACTAACTGGCCTATAATTTCCTCTTGTCTTCCTCTCTTTTTAAAGAGTGGAGTGACATTTGCAATTTTACAGTCCTCTGGCACCATGCCAGAATCAAGTGATTCTTGAAAGATCATGATCAATGCAACAGTTATCTCTTCAGCAACCTCCTTCAGAGTTTTGGGATGTAGTCCATCAGGTCCAGGTGACTTATCCACCTTAAGACCTTTCAGTTTGCCTAACACTTTTTCCTTTGTAATATCAATGGCACTCACTCCTGCTCCCTGACACTCACAGACCTTTGGCATACAGCTAGCGTCTTCCACAGTAAAGATTGAAGCAAAGTACTTAAGTTTATCTGCTATTTCTTTGCTCCCCATTACACCAGCATCATTTTCCAGCGGTCCAATATCAACTCTCACCTTTTTTATGTAACTGGGAAAAAAAAACTTTAGGTATCCTGCTTTATATCACTAGCAAGCTTGCCCTCATATTTCATCTTTTCTCATCTTAAAGCTTTTTTAGTTTCCTTTTATTAGGTTAAAAGCTTCCCAATCATCCAACTTCCCACTCATTTTTGCTACTTTATATGCCCTTTCCTTGACTTTTATGCAGTCCTGAACTTGCCATGTCATTCACTGTTGTCTAGCTCTGCCATTTGGGAACTACTACTTCTGTAGGATATATCTATCTTGTGCCTTCTAAATTATTCCTCGAAACTTCAGCTACCCCTGTTCTGCAGCCATCCCTGCTAGTATCCCCCTCCAATCCACCTGGGCAAGCTCCTCTCTCATGCCTCTAATTTCCTTCATTCCATTCCGATATTGATACATGTAACTTGTGCTTCTCCCCTTCAAACTGCAGTATGAATTCAATCATTATGATCACTGTCTCCCAAGGGTTCCTTTCATTAAGCTCCCCAAGATCTGGGTTATTACACTACACCTAATGTAAGATAGCCTTTTACACACCCCCTCCACCCCCCCCCCCCCCCCGGCGAGTAGGGTCAAGCACAAGCTGCTCTAAAAAGTGACCTCGTAGGCATTCAACAAATTCCTTCTCTTGCAATCCGATGCCAACCTGATTTTCCCAATCCTCTTGCATATTGAAGTCACTCATTACAATTGTGATATTACCCTTATTGCACGCCTTTTCCACCTCCCTTTGCAATCTCAACCCCACTTCTCAGTTACTACTTGGAGGCTTATATACGATTCCCATGACGGTTGTTTTTTTTTAAACCCTTGCAGTTTCTTCACTCCACCCACAAGGACTTGACATTCTCTGGCCCTCTGTCACCTCCTTCTAGAGATGCAGTTCCATCTCTTACTATTAAAGCCATACCACCACCTATGCCTTCCTGCCTGTCCTTTCAGTAAAAAGTATATCCTTTGATGTTAATCTCCCAACTATGATCTTCTTTCAGCCATGACTCAGTGATGCCCACAACTTCATACCGACCAATCTCTAACTGCATGAGTTCATTCACCTTATTCTGAATGCTACATGCATTTAAATATAGCACTTCAGTCCTGCATTTTTCACCCTTATGAATTTTGCCTCTGTGGTACAGCTCAACTCTTTGCTCTGTCTGCAGTTGTACCCAATCATTGGCTTGTCCTTCCTAACCCCGCTCAAATTCTTCAGCCACCTCATTCTATTCCTATCCGCACAGGTAGAAATCCCAAGATTATAAACCCATGAGGTCCTGCTTCTCAGATTCCTTCCTAACATCCTGTATTGTTTCAAAGGAACTCCTCCTTTTTCTATCTATGTCGTTGGTACCAATATGTACCACAACTTTGGCTGCTCACTCTCTTTTTTCAAGATATTGCAGACATATTCAGAAACATCATGGACCCTGGCATCTGGGAGGCAAACTACCATCCATGTTTCATTTTCTCATCTACAAAATCTTGTATCTGCCACCCTGACTATAGGGTACCCTTTTACTGCTGCCATCTTCTTCAGTCTCCTACCCTTCTGAGCCACAGTGCCAGAGGCATAGCCACTGTTGCTTCCCCCAAGTAGATTGTCTCCTCCATCAGTACTCAAAATGTAGTAGTTATTGTTGAGGACAGCCACCTGGGTGCTGCCCACTATTTGACATTCTCCCTTCCCTCTCCTGACAGTCACCCATCTATCAGTCTCCTGCAGCCTTGGGGCGACTATCTTCCTGTAGCTCCTGTCTATATCACCTCCTCACTTTCCCTAATAAGCCAAAAGTCATTGAGCTACAGCTCCAGTTCTTTAGCACAATCTCAAAGAAGCTGCACCTTGATGTCTTTCTGACCTTGGAGTCATAGAGTACTACAGTGCAGAAACAGGCCCTTTGGCCTATCTAGCATGCTGAAGTATTAATTCACCTAGTGGGGTGCCATCAAACTGCACCCAGACTATAGCTCTCCACAGTTCTCCCATCTATGTACCTATCCAAATTTCTCTTAAATGGTGAGATCGACCCCTTAAACTTGCACTGGCAGCTCATTCTACATTCTTACCACCCTCTGATGAAATTCCCCTTTATGTCTGTTTGAATATTTCCCACTCAAACTGTAACCTCTAGTTCTAGTCTCACACAACCTAATTGGCGAAAGCCTGCTTGTATTTATCTCATCTATACTTAATTTTGTTTACTATGATCAAATCTTCTCTCTAGGGAATATAGTCCTAGCCTATTCAATTTTTCCCTATAACTCCTGTCAAGATCTTTGTAAATTTTCTCAGCACTCTTTCAATCTTATTGACATCTTCCCTGTAGGTAGGTGACCAAAATTGCATTTATTCAATATTCCAAAATCTTGTACAGCCTCTACATAACATCCCAGCTCCTGTACTTAGTACTTCGGTTATAAAGGCCAAAAGTTCTCTTTGCAACCCAATCTACCTGTGACGCCACTTTCAAGGAATTATGGATCTGTATTTCCAGATCCCTCTCTTCAACCACACTCCTCACCCTGGTCTGTCCCTGTGCAATACCACACACTTGTCTGCATTAAACTCCATTTGCCATTTTCAGCCCATTTTTCCAACTGATGCAGATCCCTCTGCAACCCATGATAGCCTTCCTCACTATTCACTAGACTCCCAATCATGGTGTCATCCACAAATTTGCTGATCCAGTTAACCATATTATCATCTAGATCATTGATACACAGGTCTTCAGAGAGGCAACCATCTACTACCACTCTCTGGCTTCTTACAAGGACAATGTCTAATCCAATGTAATATCTCATCTTGAATGCCAAGCAATTGAACCTTATTACTCAAACTCCCATGTGGGACCTTGTCAAAGGACTTCCTAAAGTCACTGCCTTGCCTTTATCCACTTCCTGGTAACTTCCTTGAAAAATTAAGATAGGTTAGACTCAACTTACAACACAAAGCCATGTAGACTATCCCTAATCAGTCCCCATCTATCCAAATTCTTAAATAGCCAGTCCCTTAGAATACCTTCCAATAACTTTCCCACTATTACTCATGTTACTTATGTCAGACTCTCCAGCCTATAATTTCCTAGCTTAATCCATGAGCTTTTCTTAAAAAACTGAACAACATTAGCTATCCTCCACTCCTCTGGCAGTTCACATTTTAAGGATATTTTAAACAGCTCTGCTAGGGTCCCTGCAACTTCTGCAATAGCCTTCTACAGTGTCCGAGCAAACACTTGATCAGGTCCTGGGAATCATTCCACCCAATTTGCCTCAAGACAACAAATACCTCTTCCTCTAACCTGTATACAATCCAAGACTTCCCTGCAACTTGTTCCTTCCTGTCTATACCTGCTGTGCATCTCCTCCTTTTTTTTAACCAGGGCCTCAATGTCTCAAAATCCAAGGTTCCCTAAACCTGTTATATGTCTTTTGTTCTGACAGGAACATACAAACTCTGTCCTCTCAAAATTTCACTTTTGAATCCTCCAACTAACGTTAAGACACAAGAGCAGAATTGGGCCATTTGGCCCATAGAGTCTGCTCCACTATTTCATCATGGCTGATCCATTTTTCCTCTCAGCCCAATCTTGCGCCTCCCCACCCCAGTATCCCTTCATGCCTTGAACAATCAAGAATCTATCAACCTCTGCCTTAAACAGACTCTCAAGGAGGCACTCATGGTGTGAGGCACACTTTGGCTTTGCTCCATTCCTTTCACTTCTTTTACCCGTAATCACCCTTAAATGCCTTATTTATATCTATACTAAAGGGGTTTATATTCTTTGAGCCTTTATTTTAGGTTGCTGGAAATGCTTACTAGAGTACAAGAAGCTAAAGATGGGAAAGATTCTAATGACAATGGGAAAAATGATGGTGACACTAAACCACCATCTAAGCAAGTCCCTCTAACTCAGGATGCAATTTCAAAGCTTCTAGATGAGAAACTAGTGAAAAACTAGATGCAAAATTCAGCCAAAAATTCTCCTCGCTTGAAGGAATCTCTGCCTTAAACATCCATAAAGTCTTGGTCTCCACAAATTCATCACTCTCTGATGAAAGAAATTCCTCCTCATCTCCAATCTAAAAGGATGCCTCTCTATTCTAAGGCTGTGTCCTCTGGTGTTAGACTTCTCCACCATAGGAACCATCCTATCCACAGCCACTCTATCAAGGCCTTTCACAATTTGATAGGTTTCAATTAGATCACCCCTCATTCTTCTGAATTCCAGTGAATACAGGACAAGAGCCATCAAACACTTTTCATATGAAAAGCCATTCAACCCTGGAATACTTTTCATGAACTTCATTTGAACAATACAAGGACAAGGTAGAGTCAAGATTAACTACTAATAGCACATGTGACTTATGGCAAGGGTTACCATTGCAGACTTCAAAGCCAAATGTAGTGGTGCCGCCAACAACGAGGCCTCACTCGCAGATGATCAGTCGCTTTTACTCTCAGTTCAATGTTGCTAACTCTGAACCTCTGAGGAAAACTTCCACTACAACCTGCAAGCTGGTCATCTCTGAGGCTCAGGCACGCAGATGCTTCCAATAAATGGACAGTCGCAAGGCTGCGGAACCGAACAGCATCCCAGGGCAAGTACTCAGGATGTGCACGGCACAACTGACAGGTGTGTTTACAGACAAGTTTAATCTCTCCCTCTCCCACTGTAAAATGCCCTCCTACATCAAATTATCCACCATTGTCCCTGAACCAAAAGACACGTCTGAACGACTGGCATTCTGTTGCACTCACCTCAATAATAAGTATTTGTTTTGCTTTGAGAGGCTGGTTAAGAACTACATCTTGCAGCATGCTACCACCCAAAGTGGACCCCCTACAATTAGCCTACTGGCACAACCGATCAACAGATTATGCAATAGCCACAGCTCTTCACACCTGGATAGGAAAGATACTTATGTGTCAATGCTGTTCCGAGACTACAGTTCAGCATTCAACAACATAATTCCATCCAGGCTCGACCGGAAGCTCAGAGATCTCAGCCTTGATCCTGCCTTGTGCAGCTGGATCCTAAACTTACTGTCAGATCACCAGCAGGTGGTAAGAATGGGCTCCCTCACCTCCAACCCCCCTGACTCTCAGTACACAACCCTGAGGAGCTCCTATGTTAAGTCCCTCTCCTTTACTCCCTGTATATCCATAACTGTGTTGCCACCCACAGCTTTAATCTGCTAATTAAATTTGCTGAGGACACTACATTGATTGGCCCAATCTCAAACAATAACGAGGTGGCCTACAGGGAAGAAGTCATCTCTCTGACACAGTGGCATCAAGACAACAACTCCCTCAATGTTGCAAAAACAAAGGAGCTGGTTGTGGATTACAGGAGGAATGGAGATGGGCTAACCCCTATTAACATCAATGGATCTGGGGTTGAGAGGGTAAACAACTTCAAGTTCCTCAGCATCTACATCACTGAGGACCTCACATGGTCTATACACACCAGCTGTGTGGTGAAAAAGGTACAACAGCGTCTCTTTCACCTCAGATGGTTGAGGAAGTTTGGTATGGGCCCCCAAATCCTAAGAACTTTCTGCAGGGGCACAATTGAGAGCATCCTGACTGGCTACATCACTGCCTGGTATGAGAACTGTACTTACCTTAATTGCAGGACTCTGCAGACAGTGATGTGGACAGTCCAGCACATCTGTAGTTGTAAGCTTCCTGTGATTCAGGACATTTACAAAGACAGGTGTGTAAAAAGGGCCCAAAGGATCATTAGGGACCCAAATCACCCCACCACAATCTACTCCAGCTGCAACCATCCAGGAAACGGTACCGTAGCATAAAAGCCAGGACCAACAGGCTCTGGGACAGTTTCTTCCACCAGGTCATCAGACTGATGAACTCACACTGATTTGAGTGTATTTCTATGTTACATTGACTGTTCCATTTATTATAAATTACTATGATTGCACATTTAAACAGAGATGTAACAAAGATTTTTACCCCTCATGTATGTGAAGGAAGCAAGAAATAAAGTCAATTCAGTTCCTGTTTCAGCACATCCTTTCCAAGATAAGTGGACCAAAACTGCTCACAATACTCCAAGCGAAACCTCACCAGTGCTTTATAAAGTCTCAACGTTACATCCTTTTATTACATTCATTTCTTCTTGAAATGAATGCTAACATTGCATTTGCCTTTCTCACCACAGACTTATCCTACAAATTAGCCTTTAGGGAATCCTGCAAAGACCCCAAAGTCCCTTTGCACCTCACCACCTTTGCATTTTTTCTTTTTATAAAATAGTCAATCTTTTCATTTCTTCTACCAAAGTGCATGACCTTACACTTCCCAGCACTGTATTCCATCTGCCTCTTCTTTACCCTTTCTCCAAATCCAAGTCCTTCTATTGCCTCTCTACTTCTTTAAAACTACCTGCCCCTCCATCTGTCTTTGAATCATCTGCAAACTTTGCAACAAAACATCAATTCCATCATCCAAATCAGTGACATATAATGTAAAAAAAAGAATTGGGCGCAACACAGATCCCTGTACAACGTTACTATTCACTGGCAGCCAAGCAAAAAAGGTAGATTTTACTCCCACTCTTTGCCTTCTGCCAATCAGCCACTGCTTTATCCATTGTAGGATCTTTCCTGTAATACCAAAGGCTCATAGCCTGTTAAGCTGTCTCATGTGTGGCATCTTGTCAAAGGTCTTCTGAAAATCCAAGTACACATCAACCAATTCTCCTTTGTCCATCCTGTTTGTTATTTCTTTAAAGAAATCCAAAAGATTTGTCAGGCAGGATTTTCTCTTAAGGATACCAAGCTGACAACAGCCATGTGCCTCCAAGTACCCCATAACCACATCAACAATTGACTCCAGCATCTTCCCAACCACTGAGGTCAGAATAACTGGCCTAAAATTTACTTTCTTCAGCTTCTCTCCCTTTTTGAGAGGTGGAGTGATATTTGCAATTTTCAATTCCTCTGGAACTATGCCAGGATCAAGTGATTCTTGTAAGATCATTACTAATGCCTCCATGATCTCTTCATCATCATCCTAGCAAATCTCTAATCTGCCCCTCACATGTTGATTGTCCCTCATGCTCAATTCTTAATCCCTCCTGCTTTAGCAGTGACAACACATTTCCAGTGTGGTATTTTGAGTTACTCGGGAATTTGAAGATAATTCAGCAAAAATTTATGAAATTGCTTTCTCCATTTTTTTTGTGGACTTGTAAAATCCGAGATGTCATGGATGGAAGGTGAAGACAGGCCTTGAGAAACTTTCTGGTGCCTATGGTCCAATTTATTCAAGCTTGTTTTGGTGCAATGCCACTACTTTGTTATATTTTTGTCTCTCCAAGTGTACCCTCTAATCCCAGCCAACAATTTGGCTTCTGGAACTTGAAGTGACATCTCCCAGAAACTTATCCAGCTTTAAGCTCTTTGGAAATTTGCTCCAGAAGGTAGCAACTATTTGTCAAGGGGAGAATTTAGTAACATTTATTCTTGCTTTTTTTGGCACAATGATTTGGTGTGTTTCTTTTAGATCTGTAGGACAAAGCTCCAGACTGTCAAAGGCACAAAGGGAACAATCAGGCTTGCAAGTTATTTCTTACCTTCACCTCTCAACACCATCTACTGCTTCTCATTTAGTCATTCTGATTTAAAGATAGAATAGGCAGAAATTTCCTCCAATTTCATAATGAAGAGCAAAGCTGTTGTCTCCAGTTTTCACCAGTACAATATTGTAGTAGTTAGGGTAGTTCTTTACATTGCTGTAAAATTGGGTTTTAACTCCTGCCTATTTGCAAGGAGTTTGTATGTTCTCCCCTGACTACATGCATTTCCTCACACGTTCCAAAGGTATATGGGTTAGGGCTGCTCCCGGTACATCCTCAGGCTGGCGCAAACAACCTATTTCATTGCAACACACACAAAATGCTGGTGAAACACAGCAGGCCAGGCATCATCTATAAGGAGAAGCACTGTCGACGTTTCGTCAAGACTAACTGAAAGAAAAGATATTAAGAGATTTGAAAGTAGGAGGGGGAGGGGGAAATCCAAAATGATAGGAGAAGACAGGAGGTGGAGGGGTGAAGCTAAGAGCTGGAAAAGTGATTGGCAAAAGAGATACGAAGCTGGAGAAGGGAAAGGATCATGGGATGGGAGGCCTCGGGAGAAAGAAAGGGGGAGGGGGGAGCACCAGAGGGAGATGGAGAACAGGCGAAGAGTGATGGGCAGAGAGAAAAAAGGGGGGGGGAAGGGTGGGAAATAAATAAGGGATGGGTGTGGTGAACTACATATACCTGTCTGGACATGCCCCCCCCCCCCCCCCCACTGACTGCTCCTGTGGCTCCTCCTACTGACCGTGGATCCTCCCACGGACCCCGGTATAAAGGCGATTGGAGACACTGCCCCGGCCTCAGTCTCCAGGATGCAGTGTGGTGGTCAATTGCTGCTTGTTCTTTCTTCCAGCCAATAAAAGCCTAAATCTCGCCTCACGTCTCCAGGAGTTATTGATGGTGCATCAACTTTATTGGCTGGAAGTTTTAAAACATGGAAAGCATTTTACATCTGGAAAAATTAGACTTGGACCCCCAAGACTCAGAAGCAGCTCTTGCCTTTGAACTCTGGCTTGCATGCTTCCAATCATACTTGGAGGAGGTTTGAGTGACTGAGCCCGCTATTATGCACAGAATCCTCCTTTCGAGGGTGAGCCCCAAAGTTTACTCACTTATCAGGGTCCTCCTTTATGAGTGATGAGCTGCGCCAGTATCTGCTGGCTAGGGGCATTGCTACTAGTAGGACCACGAGCTATAATCCTCGGGGAAATGGACAGGTGGAGAGGGAGAATGCCACAGTGTGGAAGGCCACACTTTTAGCCCTTAAGTCAAAAGAGTTGCCAGTCTCTCAATGGCAGGAGGTCCTCCCCGAGGCACTCCACTCTATCCTCTCCCTGTTATGTACGTCCACCAATGCCACCCCTCACGAGCGCCTATTCTCTTTTCCCAGGAAGTCTGCCACTGGGACCACTCTACCGGCTTGGCTGACATCCCCAGGGCCAGTGCTGCTCTGGAAACATGCGAGGAACAATAAATACTCCCTGCTGGTCGAGAGGGTTCACCTTCTACATGCGAACCCCCAGTATGCCTACGTGGTCTTACCTGATGCGCGGGAGGACACGGTCTCCGTCCGCGACCTAGCGCCCACAGGAGCAGCAGACCACTACCCCGAACATTCCACGGTAACTATGAACCCTGTACCTGACGTGACACCGCGCACTACACAGACTCCTCACAACACTCCTATACCCGGTGTCTCGCACGCGCATATACCAGGTGCCTCGCACACACATGACGGATCACTGACGCCTAGTGGGCTGACACCTCCAGTTAGGCCGGAATCAGCACAACCTTCGTCTCCGGTGCAATCACCACCGGCAGCTGTGCAATCACAGCCGGTGCTACGTAGATCGAAGGGACAGATTCGACCACCTGATAGACTTAACCTATAAATATACTTGTAAGAAACTTCGCCACATGGGGACTCTCTTTTAAAACAAAGGGGGGGTGAATGTGGTGAACTGGTGAACTACATATACCTGTCTGGGCATGCCCCCTCCCCTGCCGACTGCTCCTGTGGCTCCTCCCACGGACCCCAGTATAAAGGCGATTGGGGACTCCGTCCTGGCCTCAGTCTCCAGGATGCAGTGTGCTGGTCAATTGCTGCAATAAAAGCCTATATCTCGCCTCACGTCTCCAAGAGTTATTGATGGTGCATCAATGGGTTAAGAAGGGGAGGAGGGGCATTAACAGAAGTTAGAGAAATCAATGTTCATGCCATCAGGTTGGAGGCTACCCAGACGTAATATAAGCTGTTGTTCCTCCAACCGGAGTGTGGCTTCATCTTGACAGTAGAGGTGGTCATGGATAGACATATCAGAATGGGAATGGGACGTGGAATTAAAATGTGTGGCCACTGGGAGATCCTGCTTTCTCTGGTGGCCAGCATAGGTGTTCAGCGAAATGGTCTCCCAGTCTGCGTCGGGTCTCACCAATATATAGAAGGCCGCACAGGGAGCACCAGACGCAGTATACCACACCGACTGACCTGTCTGGGGCCCTGAATGGTGGTGAGGGAGGAAGTGTATGGGCAGGTGTAGCACTTGTTCCACTTATAAGGATAAATGCCAGGAGGGAGATCAGTGGGAAGGGATGGGGGGGTGGGGGGGAGACACGAACGGACAAGGGAGTCGCAAGGGATCCCTGTGGAAAGCAGAAGTGGGGGAAGGGAAGATGTGCTTGGTGGTGGGATCCCGTTGGAGGTGGTGGAAGTTACGGAGAATTATACGTTGGACCTGGAGGCTGGTGAGGTGGTAGGCAAGGACAAGGGAAACACTATCCTTTCCTCACAGGTGAAGTGTTGCCTCACCCGGAAGGACTGTCTGGGACCCTGAATGGTGGTGAGGGAGGAAGTGTAAGGGCAGGTGTCGCACATGTTCTGCTTACAAGGAACATATTTCATTGTATGTTTTGACATACATGACAAAGATAACCTTTATTTAATCTTTCATTAGGAAACACTGCTCATGAGCTACTAACCCAAGTTCCCTCTGAGATAAATGGTTTAGTCAAGTAGAGTTGAGTTTTTTTTCCCCCATGTGTGCAACTATGGTGAAGTACAGGTACAATTTAATAACTTGCTCGAGCACCACCACAGGCATGTAGGCACAGATAACGCAGCAGATAACGCAGCAGATTCAAGCTATACAAAAGTGAGGGAGGGGGTTTGATTTGTGCCAACAAATCAAAGACCATCGCATTGCAAGAGATGGTCTATAATGTTCTATTGTTAAACCAGAGTTCAGCTGCTGATCCAATTTTCTCTCCATAAATGTTGATTTCCTAGAGTAATAGACCACTGCAGCACAGAAGCAGGCCCTTTGGCCCATCCAGTCTGTGCCAAACTTATTCTGCCTAGTCCCATAGTCCACCACACCCCTCTTATCGATGTACTTATACAAATTTCTCTCAAATGTTGCAACTAAGCCCACATCCAACCCATCCACTGGCTGCTTGCTCCACATTTGCACCACCCTGAGTGAAGCATTTTCACCTTTAATCCATGACCTCCAGTTCTAGTCTTACCCACATCCACCATTTTACCCATGTCTGTTCCTAGCTCTGCAGATGATACAACACTGCCTTCAGACAAATATTTCTTTTTTCTGGGCTGCGTTTTTAATGTGGAGCTATAGAAGTTACTGCACCAGTAACCACAGCTTTGGAAAAATTGATCCAGTGATGAGAGTTGAAATTCTACCATGGTAGTTGAAGAATAAATAGAAATTATGAAACAAATCTGGAATTCATTTTAAGAAATGCACCGTCTTAAAAACACATCTGGTCAACTGGTATCCTCAAGAAAGAAGGTCTGCCACCCTCTGATTTCAGCCTACAAAAGGTCCACTGTCCCCATGACAGGCTCATCATGAAGACATTAGCTCTACAGTGAAATGTGTTATTTGCGTCAACAATCAGCAGAGTACAAATATGTGCTGGGGGCAGAACACAACTGTTGCTATGCTTCAGCACCCACAAGTTACTAACCCCAACTTGTACATTTTTGAATATGTAGTGAAACTGGATCACCTAGAGGAAGCCCAAGTGGTCACAGGGAAATCTTACAAATTCCTTGCAGATAGTGACAGGATAATCAAACCCTGGTTACTGCTACTGTAAAGTGGTGTGCTAACCACTACACCACTGTGCCACCCAAGTGTTCCCATGCCCAATACTGGACAATTCAAAGTTCCATCACAACTTAAGATTAACGAGCGAGCAGAGGAAAAAGATTTTAGGATGTTTTCCTCGGAAAAGGTGCAACATTCCCATTAGCTTCTGGAAAACTCTGGCCCAAAGTGGAGAAAGAAACATTCATGATAGCACTGTGAACCTGAAGTCCATGCCCTGGAAGCCCAGAATAAAAAGCAAAAAAGGATTGCACATCATTAACCATCCATCTATCTATACTACACCAACACTACCTTCAGCCAAATCTTTAGCTTTAATCATTGCGCCACTGGCAATCAATGGTGTAAGAGCTATAATCCCCTCCCTAACCACTTGCCTTTCAGTCCTCCAAACAGATGTGCTTCAAATTCCACCTCTGAGCTAGCACGAATGGTCCAATTTCCCTGTACAAATCAGATACCGCAGTTCCACTGGAAACATTGAGGATTGAAATATAAATGTACCCCCAATAATCAGAAAAGAACAAAGGATGATCACAAAGCAAAATAATGACAAAACTCAACTTTAAGGTAACTAGAACTGTGAACTTAATATACAAGAAAAATACAAGAACTGTTCATTCAATATCTGCACCTGCTGATGGTTTGGGAAGAGATTTCAAGAGTAACAGTGTAGCAGGAAGGAGAATGAATTAAGGATCTTGGATTTTAAGAATCTTAAAGATCAAAACCTCAACCATTCAATGATACTGCCTGAATTGCTGAGTTCCTTCAGCATTTTGTGTTGCTGTATTTCCATTATATATATATATATATATTTTAAAAAAATATGTGTTTTTGCTGAATGAGCTAAACTGGATTTATTGTCCTGGTCTCATTAGACAACAGACAATAGGTGCAGAAGTAGACTATTCGGCCCTTTGAGCCTGCACCGCCATTTTGAGATCATGGCTGATAAACTACTATCAATACCCAGTTCCTGCCTTGTCTCCATATCCCTTGATTCCCCTATCCATAAGATACCTATCTAGCTCCTTCTTGAAAGCATCCAGAGAATTGGCCTCCACTACCTTCCAAGGCAGTGCATTCCAGACCCCCACAACTCTCTGGGAGAAGGCGTTTTTCCTTAACTCTGTCCTAAATGACCTACCCCTTATTCTCAAACCATGGCCTCTGGTACTGGACTCTCCCAGCATCTGGAACGTATTTCCTGCCTCTATCTTGTCCAATCCCTTAATAATCTTATATGCTTCAATCAGATCCCCTCTCAATCTCCTTAATTCCAGTGTGTACAAGCCCAGTCTCTCTAACCTCTCTGTGTAAGACAGTCCAGACATCCCAGGAATTAACCTCGTGAATCTACGCTGCACTTCCTCTACAGCCAGGATGTCCTTCCTTAACCCTGGAGACCAAAACTGTACACAATACTCCAGGTGTGGTCTCACCAGGGCTCTGTACAAATGCAAGAGGATTTCCTTGCTCCTTTACTCAATTCCCTTTGTAATAAAGGCCAACATTCCATTAGCCTTCTTCACTGCCTGCTGCACATGCTCATTCACCTTCAGTGACATTAGGTTTAATGTTAATGTCAGTCAGTTCCCTTCAAGCTGAGACTAACACAAAGAAAATCCCTAAATTAACAATTTATCTCTTAAAGACAGGATCAACTTTATTTGTTACATTAACATCAAAACATTGAAGCATACAGTGAAGTGTGACATTTGCATCACATCACTGAAGTCAGTTGGGATGTTGCTACAAGTGTCGTCATGCTACATAGCATGCCCACAACTTATTAACCCTAAACAAGAGAAAATATGCAGATGCTGGAAATCTGAGCAACACACCCACAAAATGCTGGAAGAACTCAGCAGGTCAGGCAGCATCTATGGAAAAATGTACATCGACATTTCGGGCTGAAACCCTTTGGCAGGACACACTAACTCTAATCGTTAACCTTTGGAATGTAGGAGGAAACTTACTCACATTACCGATTGCAACCCAATGAAACTGAAGGCTTATTGCATAGTTGTCCATAGATGGGCAGTGAAGAAGTAATGATAGTTGGATCTGGCTGTACACAATTCAGCTATTGATAAATCAACAACACTGACACTTGAAAATCAATGCATTCATCACGAATGATTGAGGGCATGAAAGAAAGCACCTTGGAATTTAAGTTGTTCATTTCAATGTCTTTATTTTTGTTAAGTAACAAATTAAGGAACATCCAGATGTTATCAGAAAATATGAATAGTCAGGCAGTATACAGATCTGGCATATGATAGGCCACAATAGTACTGCTATCTGCATTTGAAATTACAATGCACTATGAATATCAATAATTGTGTTAATATTTATGAAGAGACATTTAACTTTAGTGACAAATAATTAGTGGTGCCAGTAATTGTTATGCAAAAAAAGGCTCCAACTCAAACTCTTTACACATCACTGAGGTCACACCAAAATCATCATTTAAACACAAGTACACTTTGAAATTCTGTAATCTTAGAATATATTTATAGATTCTAAGATCATTAACCAGGATACCTTGCAATAAATCCCAAAATCGTCCAAGGTAGAAATAATTCCTTATTAAAACTGAGCCCTTGAAGAGGGATTTGGGAAGTTAAAGTGTGATTTGCTTGGAATTTAAGATGTGGTAACCAGTTGAGGAAGAGAGAAAAAAGTATTTCAGTAACTTGGCAAGTCAGCGACCGGAAGGCAAAACAAAGTAAATTTCGAAATGAATATAGGAAGCACTGCATTTGTGCGCATTTGGAGATGCTCTTCTGCACACCATTGTTGTAATGTGTGGTTATTTGAGTTACTGTCACCTTCCTGTCATCTTGAAATGATCGGGCCATTCTCCTCTGACCTCTCATAGAACAGTACAGTACAGGAACATGATAAAAAGCAAATCAAAACAATCAACACTAATCCTTCCTACCTACACAATGCCCTTATCCCTCCATCTTCCTCATACTCATGTGCCTATCCAAAAGTCTTTTAAAAGCCTCTAAATGTCTTTGCCTCTACCACCATACTAGGCAGCAGATTCTAGTCATCCAGCAGTCTGAGTAAAACACTTACTCCTCACATGCCCTTTGAACCTACCCCTCTCACTTATAAGCCTCCATCAGGTCTCCCCCTCAGCGTTCAGTACCCCAGAGAAAACAACCCAAGGTTATCCAACCTCCCATGATAGCACATGCCCTCTAAACCAGGCAGCATCCTGGTAAACCTCTTCGGCGCCATCGCCAAAGCCCCAACATCCTTCTGTAGTGGGGCAACCAGAACTGTATGCAATACTCAGAGGTTCACAAAAATGATTCCATATGAAGAGTGTTTGATAGCTCTGGGCCTGTATTCACTAGAATTCAGAAGAATAAGGGGCAACCCACTTGAAACCTATTGAATGGTGAAAAGCTTTGATAGAGTGGATGTGGAGAGGATATTTCCTATGGTGAGAGAGTCTTAGACCAAAGGACACAGCCTCAGAATAGAGGGATGTCAACTTAGCACAGGGAAGAGGAGGAATTTCTTTTGCCAGAGAGTGGTGAATCTATGGAATTTGTTTCCACAGGTGGCTGTGGAGGCCAAGTCTTTATGTATAGTCAAGGCAGAGGTTGATAGATTCTTGATTGGTCAGGACAGGAAGTGGTATGGGGAGAAGGCAAGAGATTGAGGCTGAGAGGGAAAATGGATCAACCATGATGAAATGGTGGAGCAGACTCAATGGGCTTAATTCTTCTCCTATATATTTTGGTCTTATGTGGCCTAACCAGAGTTCTATAAGGTTGCAACATACCCACGACTTTTGTACTCAATGTCTTGACTAATAAAAGCAAGCATTTCATAAGCTTTCTTGACCACCCTATCAACCTGTGTAGCCACTTTCAAGGAGTTGTGATCTTGGAGTTAAGAGTCTTGCTCTCAAGTGCACTATCTCCTTACTTTTTCCCCTACCAAGGTGTAACACCTCTCATTTATCTGGGTTAAATTCCATCTGCCATATCTCTACCCATAACATGATATAGATCAGTTGCAGATGTCTTCTTTGCCAGTCTTCTACACTGCCCACAATTCCACCAATCTTGGCATCATCCACAAACTTGCTAACCCACACATCTATATTTCCACTCAGGTCATTTATATAAATCACAAACAGCAGAGATCCCAGCACAGATCCCTGTGGGACACCAACAATTACAGACCTTCAACTCAAACAAGTCCCTTCAATCACTGCCCTATCTTCTATGTGCAAGTCTCTTTTGAATCCAAACTAATTCAGCAGGACTCCACACATCTTAATAAGAACATAAGAAATAGGAGCAGGAGTAGGCCATCCGGCCCATCGAGCCTGCCCTGCCATTCAATAAGATCATGGCTGATTTATCCGTAAACTCAGCTCCATCTACTGCTTTTTCCTCATAACCCTTAATTCAATTACTATGTAAAAACCTATCTAACTATTTCTTAAATATATTTAGTGATGAAGCCTCAACTGCTTTCCTGGGCAGAGAATTCCACAGATTCAACACTCTCTGGGAAAAACAGTTTCTCCTCATCTCCATCCTAAATCTTCTCCCCTGAATATTGAGGCCATGTCCCTTAGTTCTAGACTCACCTACCAATAGAAACAACTTTCCTACTTTTACCTTATCTATCCCTTTCAAAATTTTGTATGTTTCTATAAGAAACCCTCTCATTCTTCCGAACTCCAGAGAGTATAGTCCCAGGCGACTCAATCTTTCCTCATAGGTTAACCCCTTCATCCCTGGAATCAATTTGATGAACCTCCTCTGCACTGCCTCCAAAGCCAGTATATCCTTCCTCAAGTATGGAGACCAGAACTGTACACAGTACTCCAGGTGTGGCCTCACCAGTACCCTGTATAATTGCATAATCTGCTGGATTAGCTTCTACTGCGGGACTTTGACAAATATCAACAAGGTGTTTTCACTCACAGAGCTGCCATTCACTGGATTTTTTTTTGTTACTCACAACAGTCTCTGTAAACTCTGGAAACTGTTATGCGTGAAAATCTCAGGAGTTCAGCAGTTTCTGAAATACTCAAACGACCCTATCTGGCACCAACAAACATTCCACGGTCAAAGTCACTTAGATCACATTTCTGCCCCATTCAGACATTTGGTCTGAACCACACCTGAACCTCTTGACCATGTCCCCATGTTTTTATGCATTGAGTTGCTGTCACATGATTGGCTAATTAGATTTTTCATTAATGAGCAGGGGTACATGTGTATCTAATAAATTGGCCACCGAGTGTACTTGCTCTGGACACTATTCAAAACAGGTTCACGGAATTGATTCCTGGATTGAAATATTTGTCTTATGATGGTTAGGTCAGTACTCACTCAAATTTAGAGTTATCTAATCATTAGATATTTGCATTAGTAAGCAGGTGTAGCAGTGTACCTAATAAAGTGCCCACTGTGTATAAAAGCCATTCAGCTAAGTGCTGTGTTGGTTGAGTTGATGATTTGCATCTAATTGAAGTGGATTTTCAATTCCAGAAGATCGACCTTACTTTTCAGGGCTTGATGTGAACATACTTAAGTAAAATTGAGAGCTCTCATTGCAATATTATTTCTGATGGCCTGGATGCCAAACTCTACAACATGATACAAGGAGACAGCAAGCCTTCAAGCAAAAACAAAGAGACCCAAATGTCCTTGTGCCAAAGGCACATGTCTGTGGCATCACCAGCTCTATTGACACAGCTCACAGCCCTAACAGTATAATCATTAACTGCACACCAATGTCTCCTGGTAATAAAGTGCATACACAGCAAAGGATGTGAACTTCTTTAGCACTTCATTCCCCAAAGATGATGAAATAAACATCTAGAGTAAATATTTGGCTGACATTAAGTACTTGCCCAACACTAAATGTTTTTGTAATGAACATGTGCAATGTAAATATCCAGTGTTAAATAACAACACTACAGAAAATTCAATGCGTTAATGGCAGACACTTCGTTGACATTGAACATGCAGTTTACTACTCAAATGACACAAGACCAGAAGACATAGGAGCAGAATTAGGTCACTCAACCCATTGTGTCTGTTCCAATATTCCATCATGGCTGATTTATTATCCTTCAACCCCATCCTTCTGTCTTCTCCCCACAACCTTCGACACCCTTACTAATCAAGAACCTATCAACATCCACTTTAAATATACCCAATGACTTGGTCTCCACAGCCGTCTGTAGCAATGAATTCCACAGATTCACCAACCTCTGGCTGAAAAAATTCCTCCTCATCTCTGTTCTAAAAGGACATCCTATTTCTTCAGAACAGAATAGTGACAAGTCAACTTGTAAGTATGAAGTATTTAAGGGGTTGGAAAGCAGAGAAGCAGGGTTACAGGGAGAGGGATAGGAGATGAAGGAGAAGCATATACAGATACCACTAATATCCAGATCCTTTAAACAGTAGACTAAAAAAGTTACTTTCCCCAAGCAGTCAGGCTGATCAACACCTTCTACTAAGACACCCCACCACCACTACATTCATATCAACCACTCTTCTGCCCAGCCCCTCAGCACCCTTCATCATGTGCCCCCCCCCCCATGCTCTGACACTTTACAGTTACTTGTTCATCATGTTTTATAGGAGTGCTTTTACATTTGTGCCTTTTTATGATTTTTTTTTTGAAATGTTGCCTCAGATCCTGAGTAACAATCATTTTCCTCTCCTTTACACTCATGTACTGAAGAATGACAAAAACAACCTTGAATCTTGAGGCAGCATGCAATATTGTATCATTCTTTGTTACATGAAGAATGCACATCATAAAACATTTACATTCAATAAAGCCTAACCAGCCCACAGGACAAATTAATATCTGCTGCCTTTTTTTTTTACATTTCAAACAGCTACAATGTCATGAAAGTCAGAACTGTCATAACAGACACGAACATGTAGAGATTTATAGTGCCGAGTTGGAGAGCAGACATCTCATGGTTTATTGCATTTTAAAGAGATTACTGACGTTGGCATGAAGTAACCCATTGCAAGAAGTTACAGGAATCCTAAAAATAACGAATTTCTGAAGGTAATACTTTGACAAGCAATATTGACCTAGCCCGGGGGTCGGCAACCTGCGGCTCCCGAGCCATTTGTGGCTCTTTCACCTCTGTGCTGCGGCTCCCTGTGGCTTTGGGAAATAATTGGTCAGTATTTAATTAAAATGTATTTTATGTTAGTTTGTTAGCTTTTGAAATGTAATTATGGTGATCTTGTACAACCTAAGTGTAGCGACACATTTCCTGCCACATCATAAAACGGCTCACAATTAGCCAGCATTCCGGCTAAGGGAGATAGCCTACGGGGGTTTGTGAGTACGCGTCTTTTGCAGCATCTGCGTCCATGGGGGCTGGGTTGAGGGAAGCTGAAAAGCAAGGCTGTTTAGTTCGAATAAAGCTATCTTTGACTGCAGTTTACTGACACCGCTACAACGTGTTTTTATCGCTGGCTGTCCAGACGGAAGGTGCTGAAACGCTTTGTCGCGTGTCTGGAAGAAGTGAAAACTTTCCTGGGCAGCAAAGGGCTCACCTTTCCTGAGCTGGAACAGCCAGAGTGGCTGGAAAAGCTACACTTCATGGTAGACATGACAGCGCACCTGAACACGCTGAACACAGCTCTTCAGGGGAAAGGACGTACAGCCCTGCACATGTTGGAGGATGTTTTGGCATTCGAGCGCAAGTTGACAGTGCTTGCCAGAGATTTACAGAAAGGCACTTTGTCTCACTTCCCCAATTTGAGAGAGTTCAAACAAGGTCACGACATGATAATTTCGGAGTATTTACATTCTGCAATCATCGCAATGCAAACATCGTTTGGGAAACGCTTCTGTGAGTTCAGAGAGGAAAAAAACACATTATCCTTCCCGGTCACTCCCTTAAGCATCGATCCTTCCCTACTGAATACGACTGCATTGGCAGGTGTGAGTCAACCTGATCTTGAGATGGAACTGGCCGACATAGCCGACAAAGACATATGGGTGTCCAAGTTTAGACGCTTGACAGCAGACCTTGAAGATGTTGCCCGTCAGAAGGCCGTTCTTGCTCAGAAACACAAATGGAGAGATATTGAAAACCTCACAGATGACAGCTTGCGATCCTGTGTAAAGATGAAGGTGACATCATACAGCCCTGATGTGCAGACGCTGTGCGCTGAGGTCCAGGAGCAGAAATCCCATTAACCAAGTATGATAAATATTTTAATTGCCTATTATTTTACTCATATTCATATTTTTTCATTGTTCAGTGAAATAGTCCTTTCATTTTTCAGGATGACAGCTGGCTGACGTTATTTTTGGTTTGCTGCTGGCGGAAAATTTAAGTTCGGCGTTTTTCATAAATACAAGAAGGACTCAAATAGACATTGAATATTTTACTTAAAAGTAACTTTCAACCCAACGTCTTTTTTTCGGAGTTCAAAATGTTTTTGTTGCATGCAGAAATGTAATTTCGTTTTCTCTGCAGGAGTTCATCAATTTCATAAATGCAACACATTATAGTTTGTTTATACATAGCATAAAGGCAAAAAAAACGTTGTATGCAGTGTTATTTCATTTTAAATGTCAAACGGGTTTTGCGGCTCCCAGTGTTTTCTTTTCTGTGGGAAACGGGTCCAAGTGGCTCTTTCAGTGGTAAAGGTTGCTGACCCCTGACCTAGCCAATGGGGATGAAGTTAAGAATAGAGTGCTTATCCAACATCACCCAAAAAGTCTATAGAAACACATTAGATTCTAGGTGGTTAGTGTGCCAATTGTTAGAAAGATCTTTCCAATGGCCAATTTTTTAGGGAGGCATCACCTGCCTGTATTTCACACAGACTTTGAAGTATTAATTCTTAATGTTGCAATGCTATCACTGTATACTCTCTTCCTTATTGTGATCATCACCTTATTGTGGTGGAGATGTTAGAGTTCCTGAGATTCTGAGAGCAATGCCATCTGAAGTTTAGCCATCTGCCACTTAGCTTCTGGTAAGGTCACCCATGGTGACAAGATCAAAGCAGAGATTCCAGACAAAGAGTGATTTAACTAAAACCTCAACAGTGGAGCTGATAGAAAATAATGACACAACATAACATCAGTTAAGGTGCAGGAAAACAGCAGCAGTGAAGGGTCGCTAGTTATCTTGCACTCCATGCCACTGGGCCCTGACCCAGATCTGTCAAGGACTGTGTGGTAGCTGTTTATGCATCAGCCTCCTCATGTTAAACAAAGTAATACACAGATGTTTGTCATCAAGGGAATCCACCCAAACATCACCAGAATGTGGATTCCCAGTTGGCCTCTACAGCCACCTGAAGACGAGTATTCCTTCTAATTTGTAATGACCAGTGTGCACAAAAATCTTCCCCAGTGACAACATGTGCACACTAAATAATTTCTTCAGTAAAAACAGTATAAATAAGCCAACTCTAAAATCTGCAGACTAATTATCACAAAATCCACATTGTCAACACCATCTGCATCAGAAACCAGAAAAGGAAATGAGATTGTGTATGATCATGAAATATATTCAAGATGCCAATGAGGTAGATTGTGACAACCTTTTGTGTGAAGTCTAAACTCCCTTGTGAACTAGTAACAAAAAAACGTGTGCGTGCACACCTAGAGGGAACATTGCTGAGGACCCACCAAGAAAGAACCCCTTAGGAGAATATCATACTCGACTTAGATAACCACACACCTACTTCTCTGGGAAATAAATCCTCACAGCTCCAGGAATTTTGCCTTCAATTCTGACTTTAGGTACCATGTAGCACTCACACATTCTCTCAATAATCACTGGCTGTTCTCCACAGCCCAAAGACATGAGGCACTAAATATACCCCAAGTAACAAAGAATCAAAAAGGGTGCTGATGAGCATAGGGGGAAATTAAAGTCCAGAGGGGAAATGGTACTAATAGGATTAATCTGCTGAGATCAATGGCATCCCCCTATGCTATAAACTATTAGTAGATACATTGTCACAGTCATATTCCATTATAAATGTTATATTGAATGGATTGTTCAAGTGAGTCATACTAACTGCATCTTGCTGCAAGAGGCAGAGCTATACTACATGGAAATGGTCCTTTGGACCATCTCATCCGTGCTGACTAAGTCATTAATTTGAGGTAGTCCCACTTCCTTGCTTCAGCACCTCACACCACCCCTTTAGGTTTGCTCCTTACATGTTTTACTTTGACTTTAACACCAAGGTTATCCAAAATCAGCATCTGTAACAGTCAGCTCCACATCCTCCAATGCTCCAAGCAGTCACATTTATAAAGAGAAAATCAAAACAAATGCAGACATTGTGAAACCTTGGAAAGACAGTCTCAGATGAGGTAACTGCATCAGACCCAAGAAATAATTTAGTCTTTTTTTTAATTTAGAGATGCAGCACAGTAACATACCCATTCAACCCAATAAATTAAGGAGCAGTTGACTATACATTTCATGACCATCAGTACTTCAGATGAATGTCACAGCTGAAGGTTTAAAACAATAGAAAAAGATTAGCTTTATTGTTTCAATGTACATGTAACAAAACAGCAAAATATGCAATTTGTGTTGATGACCAATACAGTCTAATGATGTTTTCCGGCCGCCCCCAGCACATCTCCACACTTCCATCACCAATATAGCATTCCCACAACTTACACAACTTCCCAAACTGTACATCTTTGGGATGTTGGAGAAAATCTAGAGTGTCAGTAGAAAACAAACTCCTTACAAGGAGAGGTGGGAATTCAACCTCAATTGCTGGCTGTAAAGTGCTACGCTACCGCACCACCCAATTACCTTGAGCAGTCAAGAGTCAACCAAATGGTGATCTGAGCTGATGTGTATATCAGACAAGGTACCCTAGATGGGTTTTAAATAATCTGGTATTCTCCAACAGTTTAGTTTCAACTCCAGTTTTATTAGTAACTTGAACTAAATTTCCAGGCACCATCTTCTCCACTATTCAATCAAGACTGATTTATTAACCTATTATCCCCATTCCTGTGCCTTCTCCCCATATCCTTTGATGCTCTTCCTAATCAAGAACTTATCAACTTCTGGTTTAAATACACCCAATAACCTGGCCACTCCGCAGCTGTCTGTGGCAATGAATTCCACAGATTCACCACCCTCTGAAATTCCTCTTCATCTCTGTTCTTAAGGGACCTCCTCTGGTTCGAGACTCTCCCACCCGAGGAAACATCCTTTCCACATTCACTTTTATCCAAGCCTTTCAATATTTGAAAGATTTCTCCCCCTCACCCTACCTCATCTTTTGGCAGTGCAGAAACTGCAGTGAGTACAGACCCAGAGCCAAACACTCCTCATATGTTAAACCCTTTATTCCCAAGGAAGGGACCCTCTCCAATGCCAGTGCATCCTTTTTTGCATAAGGGGCCTAAAACTGCTCACAATACTCCAAAATGTTGTCTGAATAATGCTTTATAAAGCATCAGTATTACATCCTTACTTTTGTATTCTAGCCCTCTTGAAATGAATGCTAACATTGCATTTACCACCTGGTCATGTCCAGTAACTTAATTACTACTATTGGTAAGTAGTAATTACTACTTTCAGAAAAGGAGCGGAGTAGAATTTTCCATTTCCAATGTCAGCAGAGAAACTATTTTATTTCTCAGTAACAAAATCTTGATGAGTGCCAAAAATACCATGGAGAATGTCTGATGCAAGCAGCACCAATATTGTTGCGAATTTCTTTCAACCTCATTTCTTCCAGGAATGTGACTATGAAATGCAGGTACAGCATTAATGAAGTCCTTACTCATCAGAATATTAAAAAGTCAAATATGTTTTTGTTTTATTTTAAACTAGTCAGCAACACTGAAATAGAGACAAGTCATTTAAAAAAATTGCAAGCATGTCACAACTTCATTTTTTGAAATTATGAAGTTGAATAACACAAGCATTAAAGGGATAAAACAAGAATGCTAGAAACACTCTAGATGTCCAGTAGCATTTGTACAGTGAGAATTGGCTGATGTTTCACATTCAATGGCCACTTCATTAGGTACCTAATAAAGTGGCCATTAGGTGTTTGTTCATGGCCATTGCTATTGTAGCCCATCCACTTCAAGGTTCAATGTGTTGTGTACCAACAGAACATACCCATAATTTAATAACCCTAATCTATACCCCTTTGGAATGGGGGTGGTAACTGGAGACCCTGGAGGAAATCAACAGAGTCATGGGGAGAACATAGAACAATACAGCACAGTACAGGCCCTTTGGCCCACAATGTTGTGCTGACCCTTAAACCCCACCTCCCATACAACCCTCCACCTTAAATTCTTCCATATACCTATCTAGTAGTCTCTTAAACTTCACTAGTGTATCTGCCTCCACCACTGACTCAGGCAGTTCATTCCATGCACCAACCACTCTGAGTAAAAAAACCTTCCTCTAATATCCCCCTTGAACTTTCTACCCCTTACCTTAAAGCCATGTCCTCTTGTACTGAGCAGTGGTGCCCTGGGGAAGAGCTGCTGGCTGTCCGCTCTACCTATTCCTCTTAATATCTTGTATACCTCTGTCATGACTCCTCTCATCCTCCTCCTCTCCAAAGAGTAAAGCCTTAGCTCCCTTAATCTCTGATCATAATGTATACTTTCTAAACCAGGCAACATCCTGGTAAATCTCCTTGGTACCCTTTCCAATGCTTCCACATCCTTCCTATAGCGAGGCAACCAGAACTGGATGCAGTACTCCAAGTGTGGCCTAACCACAGTTTTAAAGAGCTGCATCATTACATCGCATCTCTTAAACTCTATCCCTCGACTTATGAAAGCTAACACTCCATAAGCTTTCTTAACTACCCTATCTACCTGTAAGGCAACTTTCAGGGATCTGTGGACATGTACCCCCAGATCCCTCTGCTCCTCCATACTACCAAGTATCTTGACATTTACTTTGTACTCTGCCTTGGAGTTTGTCCTTCCAAAGTGTACCACCTCGCACTTCTCCGGGTTGAACTCCATCTGCCACTTCTCAGCCCACTTCTGCATCCTATCAATGTCTCTCTGCAATCTTCGACAATCCTCTACACTACCTACAACACCACCAACCTTTGTGTTGTCTGCAAACTTGCCAACCCACCCTTCTATCCCCACATCCAGGTCGTTAATAAAAACCACGAAAAGTAGGGGTCCCAGAACCGATCCTTGTGGGACACCACTAGTCACAACCCACCAATCTGAATGTACTCCCTCCACCACGATCATCTGCTTTCTGCAGGCAAGCCAATGCTGAATCCACCTGGCCAAACTTCCCTGGATCCTATGCCTTCTGACTTTCTGAATAAGCCTACCATGTAGTACCTTGTCAAATGCCTTACTAAAATCCATGTAGATCACATCCACTGCACTACCCTCATCTATATGCCTGGTCACCTCCTCAAAGAACTCTATCAGGCTTGTTAGACATGATCTGCCCTTCAGAAAGCCATGCTGACTGTTCCTGATCAGACCATGATTCTCTAAATGCCCACAGATCCCATCTCGAAGAATCTTTTCCAACAGCTTTCCCACCACAGATGTAAGGCTCACTGATCTATAATTACCCGGACTATCCCTACTACCTTTTTTGAACAAGGGGACAACATTCACCTCCCTCCAATCCTCCGGTACCATTCCCGTAGACAACGAGGACATAAAGATCCTAGCTAAAGGCTCAGCAATCTCTTCCCTCGCCTCGTGGAGCAGCCTGGGGAATATTCCATCAGGCCCCGGGGACTTATCCGTCCTAATGTATTTTATCAACTCCAACACCTCCTCTCCCTTAATATCAACATGCTCCAGAACATCAACCTCACTCATATTGTCCTCACCGTCATCAAGTTTACTCTCATTGGTGAATACTGAAGAGAAGTATTCATTGAGGACCTCGCTCACTTCCACAGTCTCCAGGCACATCTTCCCACTTTTATCTCTAATCGGTCCTACCTTTACTCCTGTCATCCTTTTGTTCTTCACATAATTGAAGAATGCCTTGGGGTTTTCCTTTACCCTATTTGCCAACGCCTTCTCATGCCCCCTTCTTGCTCTCCTCAGCCCCTTAAGCTCCTTTCTTGCTACCCTATATTCCTCAATAGACCCATCTGATCCTTGCTTCCTAAACCTCATGTATGCTGCCTTCTTCCACCTGACTAGATTTTCCACCTCACTTGTCACCCATGGTTCCTTCACCCTACTGTTCTTTATCTTCCTCATTGGGAAGAATTTATCCCTAACATCTTGCAAGAGATCCCTAAAAAATGACCACATGTCCATAGTACATTTCTCTACAAAGACATCATCCCAATTCACACCCACAAGTTCCAGCCTTATAGCTTCATAATTTGCCCTTCCCCAATTAAAAATTTTCCTGTCCTCTCTGACTCTATCCTTTTCCATGATAATGCTAAAGGTTATGGAGCAGTGGTCACTGTCCCACAGATACTCACCCACTGAGAGATCTGTGACCTGACCCGGTTCGTTACCTAATACTAGATCTAGTACAGCATACCCCCTAGTTGGCCTGTCAACATACTGGTACAGGATTCCGTCCTGGACACACTTAACAAACTCTGCCCCATCTAAACTATTGGAACTAATCAGGTGCCAATCAATATTAGGGAAGTTAAAGTCACCCATGATAACAACCTTGTTATTTTTCCAAAAACTGCCTCCCAATCTGTTCCTTGGTATCTATGCTGCTACCAGAGGGCCTACAGAATACTCTCAATAGAGTAACTGCTCCCTTCCTGTTCCTGACTTCCACCCATACTGACTCAAAAGAGGATCCTGCTACATTACACACCATTTCTGTAGCTGTAATAGTATCCCTGACCAGTAATGCCACCCCTACTCCCCTTTGACCCCCTCTCTATCCCTTTTAAAACACTGAAATCCAGGAATATTGAGAATCCATTCCTGCCCTGCTGCCAGCCAAGTCTCTGTAATGGCCACTACATCATAATTCCATGTATGTATCCAGTTCATCACCTTTGTTCCTGATGCTTCTTGCATTGCAGTACATGTACTTTAGCCTTTCTACCTTACTACCTTTACACCCTTTATTCTGTTTCTCTTTCCTCAAAGCCTCTCTATATGATAGATCTGGCTTTACTCCATGCACTATACTTGCAGTTCTCGCATGACCTTTATCCTCCTCCACCTCACTATCTGCTCTAACACTCTGGTTCCCCTCCTCCTGCAAATCTAGTTTAAACCCCCTGGAGCAAACCTTCCCGCATGGATATCAGTCTCCCTCCAGTTCAGGTGCAACCCGTCCCGTCAGAACAGGTCCCACCTTCCCTGGAATAAGGACCAATTGTCCAGAAACATGAAGCCCTCCCTCCTGCACCAGCTCCTGAGCCACGTATTTAGCTGCATTATCTTCCTATTTCTAGCCTCACTAGCATGTGGCACAGGTAGCAATCCTGAGATTGCAATCCTGGAGGTCCTGTCCTTTAACTTTGCACTTAACTCCCTAAACTCTCTTTGCAGGACCTCCTCCTTCTTCCTATCCATGTCATTGGTCCCTACATGGACCACGACATCCGGCTGCTCACCCCCTCTCTTCAGAATACTGAGAATTTGATCCTAGATATCATCGTCCCTGGCACCAGGGAGGCAACGGACCATCCGGGATTTTCAATCATTTAACCATACAACAATTACAGCACGGAAACAGGCCATCTTGGCCCTTCTAGTCCATGCCGAACGCTTACTCTCACCTAGTCCCACCGACCAGCACACAGCCCATAACCCTCCATTCCTTTCCTGCCATATACCAATCCAATTTTACTTTAAATGGCAACTTCAAACCTGCCTCTACCACCTACTGGAAGCTCGTTCCACACAGCTACCACTCTCTGAGTAAAGAAATTCCCCCTCGTGTTACCCCTAAACTTTTGCCCCTTAACTCTCAACTCACATCCTCTTGTTTGAATCTCCCCTACTCTCAATGGAAAAAGCCTATCAACGTCAACTCTATCTATCCCCCTCATAATTTTAAATACCTCCATCAAGTCACCCCTCAACCTTCTACACTCCAAAGAATAAAGACCTAACTTGTTCAAACTTTCTCTGTAACTCAGGTGCTGAAACCCAGGTAACATTCTAGTAAATCTCCTGTACTCTCTCTATTTTGTTGACATCTTTCCTATAATTCGGTGACCAGAACTATACACAATACTCCAAATTTGGCCTCACCAATGCCTTGTACAATTTTAACATTACATCCCAACTCCTATACTCAATGCTCTGATTTATGAAGGCCAGCATATCAAAAGCTTTCTTCAGCACCCCATCCACATGAGATTCCACCTTCAGGGAACTATGCACCATTATTCCTAGATCACTCTGTTCTACTGCATTCTGCAATGTCCTACCATTTACCATGTGTGTCCTATTTGGATTACTCCTACCAAAATGTAGCACCTCACACTTATCAGCATTAAACTCCACCTGCCATCGTTCAGCCCACTCTTCTAACTGGCCTAAATCTCTCTGCAAGCTTTGAAAACCTACTTCATCATCCACAACGCCATCTATCTTCGTATCATCTGCATACTTACTAATCCAATTTACCACCCCATCATCCCTATCATTAATGTATATGATAATCAACATTGGACCCAGTACAGATCCCTGATGCACACCACCGGTCACTGGCCTCCAACCTGACAAACAATTATCCATCACTACTCTCTGGCCACTGTTGAATCCACTTTACTACTGCAATAGTAACACCTAAAGATTGAACCTTCCTAACTAACCTTTCGTGCGGAACCTTCTCAAAGGCCTTTAAGAATACTTTCTCTAAGAATACTTTCCATTAATCTACCCACCACTGACGTCAAACTTACAGGCCGATAATTGTTAGGTTTACTCTTAGAACCCTTTTTAAACAATGGAACAACATGAGCAATACACCAATCCTCTGGCACCATTCCCGTTTCTGCTATTTCTACACTAACTACCCTCAAGGTCCTGGGGAATATCCTGTCAGGGCTCAGAGATTTATCAACGTTTATATTCCTTAAAAGTGCCAGAACTTCCTCCTCTTTAATTGTTTCCATAACTTTCCATAACAGTTTCCATAACTTCCCTACGTGCTTCCCTTACCTTAAACAATTCAATATCCTTTTCCTTAGTGAATACCGAAGAAAAGAAGTTGTTCAAAATCTCCCCATCTCTCTTAACTGCACACATAACTGTCCACTCTGATTCTCTAAGGGAGGGATTTTATCCCTCACTATCCTTTTGCTATTAATACAACTGTAGAAACCCTTTGGATTTATTTTCACCTTACTTGCCAAAGCAACCTCAGTTCTTCCTTTAGCTTTTCTAATTTCTTTCTTAAGACTCTTTTTACATTCTTTATATTCCTCAAGCACCTCATTTACACCATGCTGCCTATAGTTATTGTAGATCTCTCTCTTTTTCCAAACCAGGTTTCCAATATCCCTTGAAAACCATAACTCTCTCAAACTTTTAACCTTTCCTTTCAACCTAACAGGAACATAAAGATTCTGTACCCTCAAATTTTCACCTTTAAGTGACCTCCATTTCTCTACTACATCCTTCCCATAAAACAAATTTTCCCAATCCACTCCTTCTAAATCCTTTCACATCTCCTCAAAGTTAGCCTTTCTCCAATCAATAATCTCAACCCTGGGTCCAGATCTATCCTTCTCCATAATTATATTGAAACTAATGGCATTGTGATCATTGGACCCGAAATGCTCCCCAACACATACCTCCGTCACCTGACCTATCTCATTCCCTAACAGAAGATCCAACACTGCCCCTTCTCTAGTTGGTACCTCTATGTATTGCTGCAAAAAACTATCCTGCCACATTTTACAAATTCCAATCCATCCATCCCTTTTACAGTATGGGCTTCCCAGTCTATGTGTGAAAAATTAAAATCTCCCACAATCACAACCCTGTGCTTACTACAAATATCTGCTATCTCCTTACAAATTTGCTCCCCCATTAGGTGGACTATAATACACCCCTATAAGTGTTACTACACCTTTCCCATTCCTCAATTCCACCCAAATATATCCCTCGACGAGCCCTCTAATTTATCCTGCTAGAGCACTGCTGTAATAGTTTCTCTGACAAGCAATGCAATACCTCCCCCTCTTGTCCCTCCATTTCTATCACACCAGAAGCAACAAAATCCAGGAATATTTAGTTGCCAATCACACCCCTCCTGCAACCATGTTTCACTAATAGCTGCAACATCATATTTCCAGGTATCAATCCATGCCCTAAGCTCATCCACCTTTCTTACAATACTCCTAGAATTAAAATAAATGCATTTAAGAAATTCTGCACCTCTTCCTCTCTGTTCATCTCTAACAGTGCAAACAACTTTACTATCTTCTTTTTCTTCCTTCTCCCATACATCTGTTCCTACATGCTGGTTCCCCTCCCCCCTAGTTTAAATCCACTGGAGCCTCTCTAGCAAACCTACCAGCAAGAATATTTGTCCCCCTCCAGTTCAGATGTAAACCGTCCTGCTAGAATAGGTCCCATCTTCCCTGGAAAACTGCCCAATTATCTATAGATCTGAAGACCACCCTCCTGCACCATGTCTTCAGTCACGTGTTGATCTGCACTATCTTACTATTTCTAAACCCACCTGCATGTGGCACTGGTAGCAATCTTGAGATTGCTATCCTGGAGGTCCTGTCCTTTAATTTGGCGCCCAACTCCCTAAACTCACCTTTCAGGACCTCCTCACTCTTCCTACCCATGACATTGGAGGGAACCACAACATCTGGCTGCTCACCCTCCCTCTTGAGAATACTGAGAACTCGATCCGAGATATCGCGGACTTGGGCACCAGAGAGGCAACAGACCATCAGGGATTCCCGATCTCTTCCACAGAGCCTCCTATCTGTCCCCCTATCAAATCCCCTATCACTGCTGCTCTCCTCTTTTCCCTCCTTCCCTTCTGAGTTGAGGGTCCAGTCTCGGTGCCAGAGACGCAACCACTGCAACTCGTCTCTGGCAGGTCGTCTGCACCAACAGTATCCAAAATGGTATACTTATTATTGATGGGAATGGCTCTGCTCATTCTGTCTATTCCCTTGCCCTCTCCTGACAGTCACCCAGCTACCTGTCTCCTGACTTTTAGGGTTTCTGGATATCAAGAGCCTCCTGAATGCCTCTATCATATGTCTACACCACTATCCCTGGCAGTGTTTTCACAGGCACCATAAACATAAATGTTTCCCAGACATCTCTTTTGAATCAAAATAAGGCTCATTATCATTGACATACATCTTGAAATGCATTGCTTTGTGACAGCAGTACAGTGCAGAAGTTACTAAGTTGCAAAAACGAATAGTGCAAATGAGGAATATAGTGTATTTAATATTTCAGTAAAATTTCAGTATTATAAATATATTGCTTGATTATGCTTTGTATACTTACATAATTCATTTTGGATTATATGCAAGTATGTGAATGGCATATATCATTATGCCACCACATCATTTACGAGTACCTCACAAAAAGAAAAACTGAGTACATACATTTTCTCAGCTCCTTTTGATTCGCTTCTGGAGTTACAAAACACAACAGTGGCAACAAGTAGGTTTTAAAATGAAGTAAGATGACTACCTACTTGTTGAAGCACAGCACATTTTTCTTTGCAAGGTGAGAGAGACATTAGAGTTAAAAAAAAAAATCAGTAAACAGACAATATTAACAAGCCATGTTCAGAAACCAGATGATAATAATAATAAATATATATATATATAAAGCAGAAGTGGCTGGTTAAATTGGAAAGATGGATGTATTCAATTGCAAAACTTAACTCGATGATATATACTGAACGAATTAAGCAGTATTTTAAAGCAAATGAAATAGCCGGTGAAAAATGAGTACCAGTGTTGCTGAGTGTAATAGGTGAAAAAGCATATAGTATGTTTAGAAATTCAACTACTCCAACTAAATCAGCCGAAATGAACTTTGCCGATATCATGAAAGTAATGCAGGAACATTTAGAACTGAAGCCATTGTTGACTGCAGAACGCTTTAGGTTTCATAAGTAGAATCAAAAGGAAGGGGAGTCCATTTCAGCATAGGTGGCTGAATTGAAATAGTTGTCCAAACAGTGATGGGCTTAATGATGCACTGAAAGATCATTAAGTTTGTAAAATCTTACTAGAACGCATTCAAAAACTGCTCCGAACTGGAAGCAAAACTTACATTTAAAAGAGCAGTTTTATTTGCTGCATCAATGGAACCAGCAGACAGAGGTGCAATTGAGTTCCAGTCAGGAATACAAGTGAGTGCGAACAAAATTGAAACGTTTAAACAGAAACCAGCCTGGCAGAACAACTTACTGCTGTGGCAAGAACTTACACTGGAGAAAAGTCATCCTGTGGAAATAACATTTGTAACAATGAAATATAACAACCAACATTGAACTTCCATGTAGTTAAAAAAAAACCTTGTCGGTTCTTTATACCATCTGTGATAAAGTAAAAAGTGAGCTAGATCACATGAGGGCTGAAGGAATTCTTTCCAAGTTGGAGTGGAGCTAATGGACAATGCAAGTGGTCCCAGTAGCCAAGCAAAATGGGTCAGTAGGATCTATGGTGATTTTAACCCGTCAACCCAATACTGAAAGTAGGTCAATACCCGCTGCCTATGATAGAGGAAATCTTTGCAAACCTTTCTGGAGGGAAACACTTCAGCAAAGTGGAATTACCTGAGGCCTAATTACAGATAGAGATGGAAGAGTCCAAAGTGTTTCTCACCATAAACACTCAAAGGGCTTTATTGCTATAATAGGCTTATTTTTGGTAGCATCTGCACCTGCACTCTGGCTAAAAGTTGTGTACCAGGTGCTGTAACACTGGCCAAGCACTCCATTACAAGGATGACAAGGAACATCTCCAAAACCTCAAGACAGTGTTAGAAATTGGAAGATTATAAGTTTAGAGAATGACACAACAAGTGTGAATTCTTTAAACCAAGCATCACTTGCGTGGTCACACCAGTGACATCCAAGAATTACATGAATGTACTTTAAAAAATCTACCAACAAGTGATGGACGCCCCAGGGCCAAAGGACATAGAACCATAGAACATTTCAGCACAGTACAGGCCCTTCAGCCCTCCATGTTGTGCCGATCCAAATAATCCTTAAAAAAAAAGTACTAAACCTACACTACCCCATAACCCTCCATTTTTCTTTCATCCATGTGCCTGTCCAAGAGGCTCTTAAATACCCCTAATGTTTTGGCCTCCACCACCATCCCTGGCAAGTCACAGTTATATCACAGTTGTAGTTGTTTTAGGATTTGTCAATTACTATAACAGGTTCCTGCCAAATCTGGGTACTGTGCTCCATCCCTTGAACTCTACTACAGATAGGGAAGAAATGACAACAGACAGACCAGTGCAAGATGGCTTTCAAAAGCAAAGGTGATGTACTCTCATATTATGATCTACATTGTCCAGTAAAGCTTGCCTGTGACACCTCGCCTTATGGTATAGGTCCAGTCATTTCACATCTTATGAGTGATGGAAGTGAATACAGTACCCTATAATCTTTCCATTATGTTCCCTTACTGCTGCAGAGCCAAATTATGCACAGATTGATCTAGAGGCCTCGAGTCTGGGTTGTGTTGTCAAGTATTTCAACCAGTACCTGTATGGGATTGAGTTTGCCCTCATTACTGATCATCAGCCGCTCGCGTACTTTTTTAATCCACAAAAAGAGCACACGCAAATGCAGAGATGGGCTCTGTTTTGGAGGACACAATTACAAGATCAAATTCAAGAGCACAACTAATCATGGAAATGCTGATGAATTGTCCCATTTACCCTTGGAAAGGGAATACCTGAAAAGCTTACAAAAGAGGACACTCCTCTTGATACATTCCCCCTAACACAAATCAAAAAATGTCTCCCTATTACAGCAAAAGATCCAAATGGAATTCAGAAAAGATCTCCTCACATCGCAGGTCTATGTGGCAACGCAAAATGGCTGGAAAGTGCAGCACAAATTCCAGATCCCCCATTTTTATCAGTGCTAGGCTAAACTTGTCCTTGACTGGAGTTGCCTTACGTGGGGATTCAGAGTTATTGTACCAACCAAGCTGAGAGCTACAGTGTTGGAGAAGCTACACGTCAGTCATTTCAGCGTGGTCAAAATGAAAGCATTGGCTCAAATTGCAATTTGCCTATCGCCACAATAGGTCAACAGCAGAGGCAATCTCAATGGCTCTCCACATGGCTTCAGACCACCTGGGCAACACAAACACCTACATCAGGATGCTGTTCATCGACTATAGCTCAGCATTTAATACCATCATTCCACAATCCTGACTGATAAATTACAGATCCTGGGCTTCTGTGCTTCCCTCTGCAACTGGATCCTCGACTTCCTAACCGGAAGACCATAGTCTGTGCAAATTGGTGATACTACATCCTCCTTGCTGACCATCAACACTGACGCACATCAGGGGTGTGTGCTTAGCCCACTGCTTGACTCTCAATATACCCATGACTGTGTGGCTAGGCATAGCTCAAATACCATCCACAAATTTGCTGACGATACAACCATTGTTGGTAGAATCTCAGGTGGTGACAAGAGGGCGTACAGGAGTGAGATATGCCAAATAGTGAAGTGGTTCCACAACAACAACCTGGCACTCAGCGTCAGTAAGACGAAAGAGCTGATTGTGGACTTCAGGAAGGGTAAGATGAAGGAACATGTACCAATCCTCAGAGGGTTCAGAAGTGGACAGAGTGAGCAGCTTCAAGGTCCTTGGTGTCATGATTTCTGACCTGGTCCCAACATATCGATGTAGGCATAAAGGCGGCAAGACAGCGGCTATACTTTATTAGGAGCTTGAGGAGATTTGACATGCCAATAAATACACTCAAAAACTTCTATAGCTGTACCATGGAGAGCATTCTGACAGGCTGCATCACTGCCTAGTTTTGGGGGGGGGGGGGGGGAGAGGCACTGCACAGGACTGAAAGAAGCTGCAGATGGTTGTAAATCTAGTCAGCTCCATCTTGGGTACTAGCCTACAAAGTACCCAGGACATCTTCAAGGAGTGGTGTCTCAGAAAGGCAGCATCCATTATCAAGGACATCCAGCACCCAGGCATACCCTTTTCTCACTGTTACCATCAGGTAGGAGGTACAGAAGCCTGAAGGCACACACTCAGTGATTCAGGAACAGCTTCTTCCCCTCTGTCATTCGATTCCTAAATGGACATTGAAGCTTTGGACACTACCTCACTTTTAAAAAAAAATATACAATATTTCTATTTTTGCATATTTTAAAAAATCTATTCAATACATGTAACAGATTTACTTGTTTATTTATGTTTTATTTAATTTATTATTATTATTATTCTCTCTCTGCCAGGTTATGTATTACATTGCAAGATTATGTATTGCATTGCACTGTTGCTAAATTAACAAATTTCACGTCAGGCCATCAGAATCAGAATCATTATCACAGGCATGAGATAGATCAGATTGCCATGCACTGTTCAGGATGCCAACAGGTCCAGAGGATGTCAAAGCAGCACCTTTCTATCCCTGAATAGGCCTTATCCCTGGAAAAGGATTCATGTGGATTTTGCTAGACCATTCATGGGTACAAATTTCTTGGTAGTGGTGGATGCAGCCACAAAGTGGCCAGAAGTTTTACTAATAGCCTCCACTACAGCCTCACACACTTGATGTGTTTAAGAATCCTGTTCAAGGACTTATGTTCCAGAACACCTAATCAATGATAATGGACCACAGTTTGTTGCTGACCAGCTTCAGAGAGTAATGTGTTACATATTTAAATTGAGACGCGTTCTATATAAAGTTGTTCATAGATAGGCACAGAATTGCATACCAAATATTTGGGTTATATTATAGTTATTGTAAATATATTTGGTTAATCATTCTTTGCATGAATAATTCATTACAGGTTATGTGCAAAAGTACATGAATGACATGGATTATTATGCCACCATGTCATCTGTGAGTACCTCACTCAAGAAAAACTGAAGAGAAATGTTTTCCCAACTCCTGTGTTTTTCTTTTAATTTGTTTCTGGATTTGGAAGACAAAGGTTGGGAAGTTGTGGATAGTGTAGAGGGCTGTCAGAGGTTACAATGGGACATTAATAGGATGTAAAACTGGACTGAGAAGTGGCAGATGGAGTTCAGCCCAGATAAGTGTGAGGTTGTTCATTTTGGTAGGTCAAATATGATGGCAGAATATAGTATTAATGGCAAGACTCTTGGCAGTGTGACGGATCAGAGGGATCTTGAGTCCATAGGACACTCAAAGCTGCTGCGCAGGTTGACTCTGTGGTTAAGAAGGCATACAGTACATTGGCCTTCACCAGTCATGGAATTGAGTTTAAGAGCCAAGAGGCAATGCTGCAGCTATATAGGACCCTGGTCAGACCCCACTTGGAGTACTGTGCTCAATTCTGGTCACCTCACTACAGAAAGGATTTAGAAACCATAGAAAGGGTGCAGAGGAGATTTACAAGGATGTTGCCTGGATTGGGGAGCATGCCTTATGAGAATAGGTAGAGTGAACTCTGCCTTTTCTCCTTGGAGCGACCGAGAATGAGAGGTGACCTGATACAGGTGTACAAGATTATGACAGGCATTGATTGTGTGGATAGTCAGAGGCTTTTTAACAGGGCTGAAATTGCTAACACGAGAGGGCACAGTTTTAAGGTGCTTGGAAGTAGGTACAGAGGAGATGTCAGGTGTAGGTTTATAAAAAAAAACAACACATGGTGGGTGCATGGAATGGGCTGCTGGTGGCAGTGGTGGAGGCAGAAATGATAAGGTCTTTTAAGAGACCCTAGAAAAATAGAGGGCTATGGGTAAAGCCAAGGTAAGGACATGTTCGGCTCAGCTTTGTGGGCTGAAGGGCCTGTATTGTGTTGTAGGTTTTCTATGTTTCTATAATGAGGAACAGTGAGGTAGCATTCATGGGCCATTCAGAAATATGATGGAGGAGAGGAAGAAGATGTTTCTGAATCATTGAGGTAGGTCTTTTGGCTCCTTACCTCCTCTTGATGGCAGGAATGAGAGGAGGACTTGTCCTAGTTGGCGAAGTTCCTTAATGATGGATGCCACCTTCCTGAGGCATCACCTTTTGAAGATGTCCTCAATGGTGGAACACTAGTGCTCATGATGGAGCTGGCAAAGTCTGCAACCCCTCTCATTTTAAATGCATGCCCTGTAGTAATAAACATTGCAACCCTATCTCTGCTGATCAATTTTATAAACCTCCATCAGATCTAGTCTCAGACTCCACCACTCCAGAGAAAACAACCCTAGCCTGCCCAACCTCTCCTTAAAGTACATACCCTCTAATCCAGGCAACATATCCTGCACTGGTTTTTTGTTTACTATCTCAATGCATGACATTATTTGAAAGGCTGCAAAAAAAAAAGCTTTTCACTATCTGAGCAGAAGGCTAAGATCAGGGAGCATAACTTTAAGAGGATTAGAGGAAAGTACAAGGGAGTTATTAAAGGCAAGTTCTTTACAGTGGTGGGTGAATACCCTACCAGGGTGGTGAAAGAGGCAGATACATCAGGGGGCATTTAAGAAAGAAATTATAGAAAAAAAAATGGAGGGCTAAGTTAGATGGATCTTAGAGTAGGTTAAAAGGCCAGCATAACATTGTGGGCCAAAAGGCCTATACTGTAACACAAAAATACAACTGCAGATGCTGTGGATCAAAGAATATGTACACAATGCTGGAAGAACTCAGCAGGTCAGGCAGCACCCGTGAGAAAAGAGTAGCCAATGTTTCAGACTGATGAAGGGTCTCGGCCCAAAACATTGGCTAGTCTTTTCTCACGAATGCTGCCAGACCTGCTGAGTTCTTCCAGCATTATATACATATTCTAGGCCTATACTGTGCTGTACTGCTCATCAACCACATTCATGCTTTGAAGTATTTGTCTCAACTTTCCTGCTACCCCACCATGCCCTGCTTGTGTAGTGCCCGGCCTGCAAAATATTCACTAACATGCCATGCCTCTTTCCATTGGAGGCTTAGTAAGATAAATGTTCAACCAAAGGGCTGCAGAAGCCATTTCCAAAAGGAATTAGTGTGTTTCAGTTACTTGGACTGAGAAAGCCAGACTTCAAGTCCAGGAATTACTGGCAGATACCCGAGGCATGGAGGGACACATCTGTCACACAAAGCCCAAAGATAAGCTTAGTCTCACTGGGTTTCATCAGCAGAATGCTGGGGGAATTCACTCTGATCCAGCATCAAGCCCTCCTTACTGGAGTTTGTGGACACAGGTTATGGGCAAAGGGGAATAAGTTAACTTGTAATTACTTTCCTTTTGAAATAATTAAAAGCAGAACTTGTCTAATTGAAATTAATTTTAGGTGTAATATTTATATATCTATCAACTTTAGCAGCTTAAATTTCCCAGATTCAGATTTTTAAAAACTTAACGCAGTGACAGCTTTGCTGATGGATCACAATGCATAAGAGCAGGATTAGGCCATTTGGCCCAGTGAGTATGCTCTGTCATTTGATCTTGGCTGGTTTATTTTCCCCCTCAACCCCATTTTCCTGCCTTCTCCCCATAACCTTTGTCACCCTTACTAATTATGAACCTATCAACTCCACTTTAAATATAGTCAATGACTTTACCTCCACAGGAGTCTGCAGCAATGAATTCCACAGATTCACCACCTTCTGGCTAAAGAAATTCTTCCTCCTTTCTGTTCTAAAGTGGACATTCTTCTACTTGGTCTATGCTCTCCAGTCCTAGACTTTCCAACTATTAGAAACATTCCCTTCACATTTACTCTATCTAAGCCTTTCAATATTCAGAAGGTTTCAATGAGATACCAACCCCCACCTCCAATCATTCTTCTAAACTCCAGTTGGTTTGATGGCTCCTCATACGTTAACACTTGCATTCCTGGGATCATTCTCGTAAACTCCTCTTGACCCTCTCCAACAGAAGCATATCCTTTCTTAGATATGGGGCCCAAAACTGCTCACAATATTGAAATACAGTCTGATTAATGCCTTGAAAAGCCTCAGCATTACATCTTTGTTTTTATATTCAAGCTCTCTAAATGATTTCTAACATTGCATTAGCCTGCCTTACTACCACCTCAACCCGCAAGTTAATCTTTAGGACATTCAGCACTAGGACTCCCAAGATTCTTTACACCTCCAATTTCTGAAATTGATCTCCACTTAGAAAATAGTCTATTCCTTTATTTCTTCTACTAAAGTGCATGACCATACACTTCCCTATATTGTACTAAACAACACACAACCCCCACCTTTGTTCATGTTTCAAAAGTTGGCAGGGTCATCTGGGACAGGGCCTTCTCCACTTGTAGTTGTGTAACCCATCCTCGGTACTGGATGGTGATTTAATGCAGCAGCCCATGCTCAGAAGTGGAGGAATTATTGGAGTTAATTGTTGATAGCAAGAAGAAACTTCAGGTAACTGGGGATACATTGAAAACTTGAACCACAAACAGAAATCAGTGGAAAACCTTCAAAGGGAAGTTGTGAACTTCAGACATCAAGGAAAATAACCTCAAACCTATCTGATTTAGTCAGTAGGTACTGAAGATATTTTTTGTATTTCATTCAACATAAAAGGACTGACAGTCCATTGTAATAAAGGGCCAGATGAAAAGAAAAATTTTAACAGAGGCAAATCTATGAAGTTCTCTACCCAAGAGCTATAAAGGTAAAGTTCCAAATATAGAGATGAGACAGGCTTCAAGTGTTAAGGCAATTAACCATTTAATATTTACATTGTGGGTAAATCAGAACAAAGGGACACTGTCTCAGCACAAGGGACGACACATTTATGAGGGACTTGAGAGGGCTTTTCCTTGGATCATAGAAAACCTTTGTAAATAGAGAGTATAATTATTTAAATCGATTGACTTGATCCATACGGAAAATCAATGGTTATGGGGAATAGACATAAAAATAGTGGACACAACCCAGTCCATCACAGGCAAAGTCTTCCCTGCCACTGACTACATCTACAAGGAGCACTACCACAAGAAAGCACCATCCATGCATTCTTCTTGCTACTGCTATTGAGCAGAAATACAGGTACCTCAGGTCCCACACTAAAATTCAAAGTAAATTACACGTATCACCATATACAACCCTGAGATTCATTTTCATCAGTTCAGGAACTCTACAACCATCAGCCCCCTGAACCAGGGTGAGTAAGTTCACACATCGCACCAAACCAATTCCACAACCTCTGAACTTTGAAAGATTCTACAACTCATGTTTTTAATATTATTTATAATTACACATAAAAACATAAATCTTAACCAAAAGAAGCTGGAAGTAAGGGATTTAAATACAAAAGAAAAAAGGGAGGGATGCACCCTTAATCTAAACGGGAATTATGAAAATATTCAAGAAAAGGTTCCCACACCTTTTGGAATTTCATGTCCGAATTAAGAAGTGAATAATGAATCTTTTCAAGGTCTAAGCAGGACATAATGTCTCCAAGCTAATTGAGCATGAGTGTATTGAGCATCTCTCCACCTAAGAAGAACTGAACATCTGGCCAAAAGAGCAGCAAAAGACAATATATGATGATAGTCGGAGTCAAATGCTTGTCAACTTCTCCCGAAGTGCCAAAAAGAACAATCAGAGGGTTAGGTTCCAAGTAGCAATTAAGTATATGAGATAAAGTTTAAAAAAAACATCTCTCCAGAATTTCTCCAAGCTAGGACAAGCCCAATACATATGAATAAGGGAAGCCTTGCCCCCTTTACACTTGTCACAACAGGGACTAATATCAGGATAGAAACGCGATAATTTAGTTTTAGCGTTATGAGCCCTGTGTACAACCTTGAACTGTAAAAGGCAATGGCGAGCACACAGAGAAGTTGAATGAACTGACTTGAGAATTGAATCCCAAACCTCATCCGACAGAGAAAAACTTAAATCATGCTCCCAGGCAGTTTTAATTTTGTCAAAGGGGGCTCGCCTCAACATCGCTAACATATCTCGAATAGTAGATATTAAACCTTTACCCAATGGATTCATACAAAGAAACAAGTCGACAACATTTTTATCGGGTACCTCAGTAAAGTTTGGTATTAAAGGATTTTTTGATGAGTAAGCATATTATAGTTTAGGTAGTAGGCAGTATACCTTCTTTTTATAAATACAGCTCTGTGATGATAAAAGTTCTGATTAACTTTTTTATATATCGTAAGTTTGGCTTGGAGTTGGGTAGTGGGAAGGTGGGGTGGTAACTGACTTTATATGATTCTACTAAGGGTGCTTTTTCTTAATTGCTATGAACTGTACACTTGATATGTTTGTTTTGCACTGTTTAAACCTCTTGTTTTTTTTTTACTGTTTTTTGTTTTGTCGCATTGTAGAAACTTATAAAAAAAATATTTAAATATTATTTTATTTACAGTTTGTCTTTTGTATATTGGTTGTCAGTCTTTGCATGTAGTTTTTTATTGACTATTGTATTTTTGCCCTACTGTAAATGCCCAATAGAAAACAAATCTCAAGATGGTATACGGTAATATACGAATTTTTATACTAAATTTTACTTTGAACTTTGAGACCCAAATCAGATCAGCCATGTTTTTATTGAATGGCAAGTGGATTCCTGTTGTTTTTTCTAAAGGACTTAAGATCAGGGTCATAGACTATTTGAGAATATGGCTGGGGGGGGGGGGGGGAAATACAAAACACACACAGTGTGGAAGAACTCAGCTAGATGGGCATCATATATACAGGGGAATAAAAGTCACCATTGCAGACCAAGAGCCTTAGTTGGAAATTAAGCTGCAGAATTTGTAACGGAAAGGATGAATCACAGAAAGGAAATACCTGCGCTAGGGAGTGACCAGGCCAAATGAGATTATTGGGATAGTCAGAGGATGATTGTGCTTTTTTGTCTGGGTTAAGTGCTATTAGTAACAGGGCTATTAATAGTGGGAGAGTCTAGGACCAGAGGGCACAGCTTCAGACTAGAGGAACATTCCATATAGTCAGGGATTTCAATCAGGCTTATTTGAAGAAATCCCTGCCCAATTACCTGTAGCACTAGAGATACCAACACACTAGACCAATGGTCCCCAACCACAGCAAAGCATGTGCTACCGGGCTGCGAGGAAACAATATTACCCACGTCATTACCCATGCAAGGTCATTAACCTACAACTACTCGATGAGTAAAAAAAACAAACGTTGCTTGAGAGTTTCTTTGGAAGAGGTGGTAGGGGACATAAAAGGCCTAATGATGATGATAACAGAGACAGCTGAGGCCGAAACTGCGAAAAAAAAGCAAGCTTCCTTCAGCAGAAAATACGACGAGTCATACATAAAATATATGCTTTAATGCGGCTGGTGGTGACTCGCATGCTCCAAGCCCCCTGTGTGTGATATGTGCTTCGGCACCTTGAGTCCAAACACCCTGCACCTAAAGACAAACCCGTTGAGTTTTTTGAGCAGAAAAAAACGTGAGCAAGCGGAACAGAAGCAAGTACTGAGAGCCACCACCTCCACAAATGCTGCTGCTCTGAGAGCGTCGTACTTAGTGACTAGCTGTATTGCTAAGGCTAAGAAGCCTTTCACTGTTGGTGAAGAATTGATTCTGCCTGCTGCCAAAGATATGTGCCGTGAACTGTTGGGAGAAGCTGCTGCTAACAAGATGGCACAGGTTTCTCTTTCAGCTACCAGAGTTTCAAGGAGAATCGATGACATAGTGGAGGACATCAAAGCACAGCTGTTGGAACGGCTTAACGAGTCACCATGGCATGCTATCCAGGTCGACGAGTCTACCAAAGTCAACAACAAGGCAATACTGCTGGTTTATGTGCAATATATATTTCAAGACGATGTGCATGAGGATATGTTGTGTGCACTGCAGCTGCCAACTAACACAACTGGGGCCCAACTATTCAAGTCTTTGAATGACTACATGTTAGGCAAACTGGACTGGTCATTCTGTGTTGGAATATGCACAGACAAGGCTGCAGCTGTGACTGGATGGCTGTCTGGTTTCACTACCCGAGTCAAAGAGGTTGCTCCTGAATGCCTGTCGACACACTGTGTCATACACAGGGAAATGCTGGCTAGCCAAAGAATGTCACCTGATCTTAACAGCGTATCGAGTGACGTTGAAGTTATCAATCACATCAAAGCAAAAGCCCTTAACTCACGTCTGTTTGAGGTTTTCTGCAATGAATGCAATGAAAACTAAATTGCGGAATAGACTGGACATAAGGAACCCCCTTCGAGTATCGCTGTCTCCCATCACCCCATGATGGGACCATCTTGTTGCAGGGAAAAAAGCCCAGGGCTCCCACTGATTCAGCGATATTGGTGTGTTGCAATGATGTTATATGTTCATACGAAGAAAATGTGCTGTGTTTAATGTCCTAACATTACTTAAAATGTTATGATGCTATTGACTTGTGACTTATAATTGACTTAGCACATATTTTCCTCGCATGAATATAGTGATGTGTGTTTAATATTAAATTCATTAGATAAACCCGTTTAGAAATGAAGTTGAGTGTATTAGCCACGTATAAGTGACTTATAGTTGACTTATCACCTATATTCTGGTCGTGATTAACACTATCTAACACCACCCCACCCCCATCAGCCGATCTGCAAGAATATTGTCAATATTAAACCGGTCTGCGGTGCAAAAAAGTTTGGTGACCCCTACACTGGACCATTGCTATGCTAAGATTAGGCATTTCTTATGTTCCATGACTGACTGCATTTTAAGGAATCAGATCACTTCATTTTGTGGTTGGAGTGGTCAAAGATCTTTAACCTCTCACTTTGGCAGTCTGAGGTACCCACTGGCTTCAAGCAAGCTTCAATTATGCCAGTGCCTAACGAGAATGTGGTAACCTGCCTCAATGACCATCATCCAGTAGTACTTAAATCCACAGTGATGAAATGCTTTGAGAGGTTGGTGATGAAACATTAACTCCTGCCTAAGAAGCAACTTGGATCTGCACCAATTTGCCTACCGGAGCAACCGGTCCCTAGCAGATGCCATCTCATTGGCTCTTCACTCAACCCTGGAACAACAGGACAGCAAGATGCTCTTATCGACTACAGCTTGGCATTCAGTAACATCTTTGCTGGACAGCAAAGATGCACATATCAGGATGCTCTTTATCAATGATAGCTTGGCATTCACTACTATCATCCCCTCAAAACTAAAAAATAAGCTTCAAGAAACAGAAAATAGGTAGAAACTACAATTGCTGTAGTTCATCCATGCGATCTTTAAATGCTTGTCATTGCATATCCACCATCAACCCTTTAAGTATCATTTCCTATCTTAGCTAATTCACATCTCATACCTTCAAAGTTACCCTTCTTTAAGTTCAGAACCTTTGTTTCTGAATTAACTATGTCACTCTCCATCTTAATGAAGAATTCCACCATATTATGGTCACTCTTACCCAAGGGGCCTTGCACGACAAGATTGCTAACTAACCCTTCCTCATTGCTCAATACCCAATCTAGAATGGCCTGCTCTCTAGTTGGTTTTTCAACATGTTGGTTCAGAAAACCATCCCGCATACATTCCAAGAAATCCTCTTCTTCAGCACCCTTACCAATTTGGTTCACCCAATCTATCTGTAGATTGAAGTCACCCATTATAACTACTGTTCCTTTACTGCACGCATTTCTAATTTCCTATTTAATGCCATCCCCAACCTCACTACTACTGTTAGGTGGCCTGTACACAAATCCCACCAGCGTTTTCTGCCCCTTAGTGTTATGCAGCTTGACCCATATCGATTCCACATCATCCAGGCTAATGTCCTTCCTTTCTATTGCATTAATCTCCTCTCTAACCAGCAATGTTACCCCACCTCCTTTTCTTTCCTGTCTATCCGTCCTGAATATTGAATATCCCTGGATGTTGAGCTCCCATCCTTGGTCACCCTGAAGCCATGTCTCTGCGATCCCAACTATATCATATTCATTAATAACTATCTGCACATTCAATTCATCCACCTTGTTACGAATGCTCCTCGCATTGACACACAAAGCCTTCAGGCTTGTTTTGACAACACTCTTAGCCCTTACACAATTATGTTGAAAAGTGGCCTTTTTTGCTTTTTGCCCTGGATTTGCCTGCCTGCCACTTTTCCTTTTCACCTTTCTACTTTTTACTTCTACCCTCATTTTACACCCCTCTGTCTCTCTGCACTTGTTCGCATCCCCCTGCCACATTAGTTTAAATCCTCCTGAACAGCAGTAGCAAACGCTCCCCCTACAACATTCGTTCCAGTCCAGCCCAGGTGCAGACTGTCCTGTTTATACGGGTCCCACCTCCCCCAGAACTGGTTCCAATGTCCCAGACATTTGAATCCCTCCCCCTTGCACCATTTTTCAAGCCACGTTTTCATCTGAAATATCCTCCTATTTCTACTTTGACTAGCACATGGCACTGGTAGTAATCCAGAGATTATTACCTTTGTGGTCCTTCTTTTCAGTTCATCTCCTAACTCCCTAAATTCACCTTGTCGGACCTCATCCCGTTTTTTACCTATATTGTTGGTACCTATGTGCACCACGACCACTGGCTGTTCATCCTCTCATTCCAGAATGTCCTGCAGCCGCTCAGAGACATCCTTGACCCTTGCACCAGGGAGGCAACATACCATCCTGGAGTCTCGTTTGTGGCCGCAGAAACGCCTATCTATTCCCCTTACAATCAAATCCCCTATCACTATAGCTTTCCTACCCTCCTGTGCCGCAGAGCCACCCATGGTGCAATGAACTCGGCTGCTGCTGCCTTCCCCTGATGAGACATCTCCCCCAACAGTATCCAATACACTATATCTGTTTAGGAGGGAGATGACCCCAGGGGACTCCTGCACTACCTGCCTACTGCTACGCTGTCTAGTGGCCACCCCTTCCCTTTCTGCCTGTGTAGCCTTTACCTGCGGTGTGGCCAACTCACTGAACGTGCTATTCACAACTTTCTCAGCATCGCGGATGCTCCAGTGTGAATCCAGTCGCAGCTCCAGACGCTCAATGCGGTCTGCCATAAGCTGCAGCTGGACACACTTCCTGCACACATAGTCATCAGGGACACTGGAAGTATCCCTGATTTCCCACATGCTGCAGGATGAACAAACCACGGGGCCGATCTCAGCTGCCATGACCTACCCAATGCTTGCCTCAACTTTTGAAACTTTCTCCTTTGAAAGGAACTTACCCGGAGTGAAGCTCGTCCTCAGCCTCTGCTCGCCGAAGCCTCTCAAGACAAAACCTTCCTACTCTGTCCCCCTCTACTCCATCGCCAACTACTGAGAACGTATACTGTTCTCTTTAAATACTCCCGCTGCCTCATGGTCCGACTTACACGCGCTTGCGCAGTCGTGCCCCCGTTAAACTGCCGAAGAAAAGAACTTGGCCTCAATACCTCCTTCTGCAATTGGGTCCTTGATTTCCTCACTTGCAGACTCCAGTCAATTTGGATTGGCAACAACATCTCCTCCAGAATCCTTATCAGCACAGGTGCACCACAAGGCTGTGCACTTGTTTCTCTGCCCTACTTGCTTTACACTTAAGACTTTACACTTGTGGCTAAGCACAGCTCCAATGCCATATTCAAGTTTGCTGACAACGCCACTGTCGTAGGACAAAAAATAAATAAATCAGCATATAGGAGGGAGATTGACAATCTGGCTGACTGGTGCCACAATAATCTCTTACTCAATGTCAGCAAGAGCAAGGAGCAGATTATTGACTTCAGGAAGAGGAAGCTGGAGGTCCATGTGCTAGTGCTCAATGGGAGAAATCACAGGTGGAAGTGTCAGCAATTTTAATTTCCTTGGTTTTATGTTATCATTTCAGAGGACCTGTCCTGCGCCCAGCACGGAAGTGCAATTACAAAGAATGCATGGCAGTGCCTCTACTTCCTTAAGAGTTTGCTAAGATTCAGCATGACATAAAACTTTGACAAGATGTGTGGTGGAGAGTATATTGACTGGCTGCATCACAGGTATCAAAAAAACCAATGCCCTGGAAAAAAAAAATCCTACAAAAAGGTAGTGGATATGGTCCAGTCCGTTGCAGATAAAGCCCTTCCCACCATTGAGTATATCTACATGGAGTGTTAATGCAGAAAAGTAGCACCCATCATCGGGGACCCCCACCAACCAGGTCATGCTCTCTTCTTGCTGATGCTACCAGAAAGGTACAGGAGCCTCAGGACGTACGCCACTAGGTTCAGTATTACCCGTCACCCATCAGGGTCTTCAACCAGAGGGGGATAACTTCACTTGCTCCATGACTGAACTGTTCCCACAACCTATGGACTCATTTTCAAGGACACTTCATCTCATGTTCATATTTCTTACATGATTTAAACTTTTCTTCCTTTTTGTATTTGCACAGCCTGTTTCCTTTTGCACACTGATTGTCACCCTGCTGAGTGCAATCCTTCATTGATTCTACTATGATTATTGAATGAATTGAGTATGCCCACAAGAAAATAAATCTCAGGGTTGTATATTGTGACTTATGTATTTTGATAATAACTTTACTTTGAAGTTTTGAAATCAGCCTTGATGGAATGGAGGAGCATACTTGATGGGCCAAATGGCTCAATTCTGCTCCTGTCACAGTCTTGTGCTGTGATTTGGTTAGCATTCTTCAGAATTTAAAAAAAGAATGCCACACAAGGAATTTTCAGCCATTTTACCATACAGTTCCCCACAGTAGGCACAAAAATCACATTATGCTTTTGCATTGACTTATTTCTTGGATGTAGATGAGTCATCCACTCTAAACAAACTCAACTATAATTAGTCTAAACCTCCCTGCAGCAACTGTGCAGAATGGGTGCAGGAAGTTGTAAATGATATGCAACATTAAGCATCACAAGATTTTAAAACATAATTTGCATTTACAGTATATTACAGTATAGCATCTCCTTCATCCCATTCAGGAACCACCCCCCCCCCCCACCCCCATAGGGTCTCAGGGCCAATAGTAGCTGTAATACAAACAACAGTCAACACAAGTAGAACAGGATTCTACAAACAAAGTGGCAACAATTGCATTCTCTAAGTTAAACCCCAAGCACTTCTGCGAAATAGAGCCAAGGGGTGATTTTTTATTATTAAATTCAACAAGAACACACCCAGAGTCAGTAAGATGCCAGATTATTGCCTCATACAAAACATCACTGACTATAAAGCATCATCCGACCTCAATAAACTTAACTTCTCCCACAGCATTGGTAAAAACACTAGTAAAAAGGGTCCACAATTATCTCTACTTTTTTATTTTTAAGTGGAGCGTGAACTCAGAAATAAGAGGTACAAAGAGACTGAGGAGCCCAAGTGCAGGATTTCCCAAAGCTTGACTTGTAGATTGAGTAGATAAGGCAAATGCAATGCTAGCATTCATTTTGAGAAGATTAGAATACAAGACGATACAATGCTGAGGCTTTATAAGGCATTGATCAGATTACATTTGAAGTACTGTGAGAAGTTTTGGGCCCCTTATCCAAGGATGTGCTGGTGTTGGAGAGGGTTCAAAGGATATTTACACACATGATTCCAGGAATGAAAGAGTTAATGAGGAGCACATGATGGCTCTGGGTGTGTACTCACTGGAGTTTAAAAGAATGGGGTGGGGGAGAATCTTACTGAAACCTATCAAGTATTGAATGTCTTAAAGTGGATGTGGAGAGGAGGTTTCAAATAATGGGAGAATCTAGAACAAGAAGGTCTCAGAAGAGGATGTCCCTTTAGAACAAAGATGAGGAATTTATTTAGCCAGATGGGGGTGAATCTGAAATTCATTGCCACGGATAGCTGTGGAAGCCAAGTCATTGAGTATATTTAAAATGGAGGCCGATAGATTCTTGATTAGTAAAGGTGTCAAAGATTATGGGGAGAAGACAGGAGAATGGGGTTGAGAGGGATAATAAATCAGCTGTGATTAAATGGCTGAGCAACATGATGGGCCAAATAGTCTGCTTGTTGTACCCGGAAGTTATGACTCATGACCAACCAAGGGCTTTCCTAGACTACATTGTAGTCAGATTTGGTTGGCTGCCATGGCACTGCTAGCTCTGGAGACACATTGGTGGGGCAGCCTCAGTGAAAGCCATATTGCCTGCAAATTTGTGTCCCACTCCGAAAATTAGAGTATAAAGTTCATCCGAACACTGTGGGAGTGATTTACTGATGCCAGAGTCATCTTTCAAATAAGACACTAAGCTGATGTCACACAAATGCTTCTATGGCACCTTCCCCCCCCCCCCCAAAAAAAAACTAACATGGGAATTGTCCCCAGTGTTCAGTTAAACATCACCACAGTTAGCGTGGTTAGTGCAGCACTGCTATAGCTCAGGGAGATGGAATTCAGAGTTCAAGTCCAGCACCATCTGTAAGGAGTTTTCCTCATGACCACGTGGATTTCCTCCAAGTGCTCCAGTTTACTCCCACAGTCCAAAGATGTATGGGTTAGTAAGTCACTGTAAATTGTCCCACGACTAGCCTTGTGTTAATATAGATGGGTTGCTGGCAGTACAGCTTGTTGAGCTCTTCCAGCTGTATCCCTAAAATAAAAAAAAGTCCTGAATAATGAAAAATTTAATCATGTTTAGGGGGTGTTTGAATACCACCTACCCATTTTGGTTTGATACAATGCAGATCCACAAAGATCAAATGTTTACAGCAGAACAGAATGGTCTATTCTGTTTCAATGCTCATCTTTTAAACAAAAAAAAAGACAAACTAGTGTCTGGCTACCATCACATTTCCATTAAGTAGGACTAGCCGTGGACTGGTTGGTTGCTCTGCTGTCT